>NW_021628937.1:498729-921844 GCF_002157705.1 Plasmodium gonderi
GTATATATTCTTAACGTACCGTTCGCACCTAGCGGTCGAAAAAATTAGTTATTTCATATTTCACCTTACTAGGGGCAGCTACATTACACAGAACACTGTCTCAGTTACAAACAAAAAGATATAATTTGAGTCTTCCCAGTCCACGGGAAAAATTCGGTTGCACAAAAAATGTATGTAAATGTAGAAATAAAATTAAGAGCTCCTTTAAGTGCAAAAGGGGGGAAGGGTTGTATAGGAGAATGAATAAAATATTGGGATCTCATCTCTTCCAATGAATTAAAAATGACAATTCCAAACCTGGAGATATAATATATGCAAAGGTATGGACATCCACATGCACGTGAACATAGAACATGATTATATAATATCTCTCTGGAACTGGAAAAAACATAACTATTAACTAACAATTAAGCGTCAAGAAGATATAGAGTATCAAGGTTATATATGCACCCTTTTAAAACATATAAAAATGTTTTTATGTAAACCAGTGCGAACTTTTTCGTGTTAACTTTCTGTAGATTCTGAGCCAGACTAAAAAGAAAGAAAAAAAAAAAAAAAAAAAAAAAAAATTAGGAGACGCATTATTTCTATTTAGGATATATATTTTGTCATTTTTTTTTTTTTTTTTTTTCAATACTTCTTCTATGTCGTATTTCCACAAGTTAGTATTATTGTACACCATGTTAATCGTGTGTGTGAACAACTAAATAATTCCAAAAAAAAAAAAAAAAAAAAAAAAATATATCATTATTGATCTGATAATTTACAGGATTATCTATTCAATCCTTTTGACATTTCGTCCATTTCTGAAGAATCTTTATACATCTTATTTTCAAGCGTAGAAACAGTATACATACATGTTATTTCTTTACCTTTTTTACGTTTTTCCCCGTAATTGCGGATGTTAACCAAAGCTGAACCATGTTTTCATTCCTGTTTGGAGGTATAAAGAGAAAAATGAGTTATATACATATGTACACAAAAGTGTAAACAAAGATGAACCTTCATATATAGAATTCCTTGTCATACATTGCCCCTTTTAAAGAGCACAGAAAAGAAAGCATTTAAAAATCAAGCGCTTAAGCTTAACAAATGAAGCATATTAGTCTTACGCAAAATTTTCTGCCCGTCTAAATACCTCACAGTCCTCAGTTACCAAATCTGGTATAAGAGAAAAAAAAAATAATAATAATAAATAAATAAAAATAAAATAAATAAATAAATATATGAATAAATGTATGAATAAATGTATGAATAAATGTATGAATAAATGTATGAATAAATGTATGAATAAATAAATGAACAAATAAATGAACAAATAAATAAACAAATAAATGAACAAATAAATGAACAAATAAATGAACAAATAAATGAACAAATAAATGAACAAATAAATGAACAAATAAATGAACAAATAAATGAACAAATAAATGAACAAATAAATGAACAAATAAATGAACAAATAAATGAACAAATAAATGAACAAATAAATGAACAAATAAATGAACAAATAAATGATGTAAAATTTTTATATATTCACATGAGCTTGTCTATGCACCTGCTTTATTGTCTGTGTAGGAGATGTACATGTGCATACACGTAAACAGTCCTTATACATACACTCCTCATATGTGCACTTTAATTTCGTTTTTTTTAAAAAATAAAGAAAAAAGAAAAAAAAGAGGATTACCATATTTATTCCCGACAAGGGATATAAACGGTTTTAGGGTCTAAAAAGGGATACATAAAATTAAGAAATCGCAGAAATGTAGGAAAATTTTCTTCTACTGTAACAATGCACATTGTAATGTATACACATACGTCGAAGAAATCAGGAAAGCATTTTTCGAAATATGATATAATTACATAATATTGATCATATACACTAGACATGCTTGTGTAAATCATCTTGACGTATTCTAGAGTAGATTCGTTTGTGAGATCGAAAACTAAAAAGTAAGCCATCCTTCCTGGAAAAAAAAGCACACACACACATACATGTGTGTGTGTGAAGACTCATATTTTTATATTTACAAAAAGTTGCGAATTTTAAAGGTGGTACGAGGACGCCATCTTGCACTATGAAAAAATGGACAACATTTTAATGAACCTTCTAATACAAATGCACATTGAATCATTTACACTTTTTCTATCCATCTTTTAACCATAACTAATTGAATTATATTCGTCTCCCACTTGAAAAGGAATACTAGGTTTGTCAAATAAACTGAATACTGGATTTTTCATGTTTCTATTGTCAGTTGTAACTATGAAAAAAATTGGTGGATTCACATGCATGTGTTCATGAAATATACATATATTTTTGTTCATTTTTGTTGTATTGTGTAATGGGTTTTTACAAAAAATTATACATTTTAAGAGTAATATTAGATATAGTAATATATAATCGTGAAAATACACGTCATCTACACTTGTTTATAGTCGCCTAACGCGTTCACACATATAATTAATTGCATTTTATACGACAAAAAAAAAAAAAAAAATGATTACTTTCCTTTCTCAACATGCTGGTAAAAATATTCATGTCCACGTCAACAGATGTGTCTTCTATCTCAACACAGAATCTTCTTTTTTTCTCCTTGTGTACCTTGTAATATACCCTTCAAAGTGGTAAGAAGTTTATGTGTTAATGAGAATAGCATGAACAATCATATGCACACATATGTATATGAAATATTATGTATGAACTAATCTGAAGTCAGTGATACTTCTATGTGCTTAAACACACATCACATGTGCATTACGTTGGCAAATCTGTATGAATGTAGTTAGTGTAAATGTCATTATTCATAATGTAATTTATAAGTGAAGTTTTCCCAGTATTCAAATAACCCATAACAGTTAGCTGTAGTAAAATCATTTTTCATTTTGATTTTTAAAAGACACACTTGATTTAAGAAAATCTGTTGGATGTTAACACTTTATATGCCTTTCCTTTGAAAATGCAATAATTGTGTCTTAAGTAATTTTTCTCGTTTTATTTTAGTTTCGTATTATCAAATAACCTTTTTGTTCTCTTCTTATCTTACATTTATACACAATGAACATATAATGATTAAGCCATGTGCAAATGTCAGCATATATAATGCCAATTAATCTTTTCAAAAAACTTTTGTCATGGAGAAACTTTTACCAAAGTGTTAACTGATTTGGAGGTAATTAAAAATGACATATAAGATTTTTTCATCTTTTGAGTAAATTGTTACAATGATATTGAAAACAAGTGGACTTTATTTTTTTAAAGTCATATATTTGTACACACACGTATATGAATTTTAGGTCAAGCGATAATTTCCATTTTTTTTTTTTTTTATTTTGCCTTTTTTAATCGTCGCATTTTTTTTTTTTTTTTTTTTTTTTTTGCTATAACATAAAGCAACCCCTTGGAAAATATTCTTAAACCTTATTCACTATATATGCATTATGGAATACATGCGTAATGTTAAACAATTCTAAAGCAAAGATTGAGACCTTAATTTAATCAAAAATAAAATAAAAAAAAATAAAATACAATGTTTGTAAGAGTTATGCTAGTTCCATACCAGTCAAAATAAAGCACGTGCACACAGAAAATGCAAGTGCTAAGATATAAGAAAAAAAAAGTAACGTGCAGGGTTATCAGTGAAAGACAAATACTTTATTCCATGATCTGCATGTCCACAACACTTAGGTTTAATCCTGTGTGTTAGAAATGGCGACAGAGAAATTTCTTTTAATCCACTAATGTTACGATACTAAAACAAACACCACATTTGCACATGCAACTATTCAGGAAAATATAAAATTTTAAAACATTATACTGTTAGAATGTTTGATTGAGTAAGCGATTGTACACAAAAAGAAAAATAGAGTCTATTGCATGAAACAAAAAAATAACAACAATATTGTTTTTTGATCAGCATATTTGAACTTACCTTGCATGCGGTGTTTCATCAAAGGACGTTCTCAAAAAAATATCAAAAATAATATCAAAAAAAAAAAAAAAATTGCAAACCTCAGAACAAGCCTAGGGGAAAGCATGAGTTCAAATGTAAGCCATTGTTTGTGCAAGCTTATGTCTAACCCTACAAATGTGTTGAATGTGTACCCACTTACATACATTTCCATGAACTTGTAAATGCGTATAAAGCCGCTAAACAAACAACCACTAAAAAAAAAAAAATCATATTTTCACAATACTTTCCCAAATAACACTAAACAAAAATGATCACTTAAGAACCATTTCAAAATTTTAACAAAAATATGAGAGTTTTTTTTTTTTTTCATTTCAAAATAAAGAAGTTACCATGTATATTTACTTATTCGTTCTATACTTTCTTTTGCACATTTTTAGGAAAATACAGATGTCAACAAATTAATTGAGGTAAATCATGTATAGATATATATATATATTTTTTAATTAAACAGTATGTCAATCATTTATTGTATCACACGGATTGTATGTAAATCTAACATTGCACGTATTTGCGTGTGTCATTGGATTTACTTTTTTTTTTTTTTTTTTTTTTTTAACTCCTCACACCCCTTAAGGAAAGGAACGAATGGATAAAGAAGTATAAGACAATTGAATCTGAATGTTTAGAGTTGAGAGATAAGCTGGAAAAAGTCACTCCGAATAGTTGTGACAAAAATGAAGACTTGTATAGAAACTATTCAACATCCCAGAGGGACATTTCGATGAAGTACAAATATATGGTATAAAAAAAAAAAAAAAAAAAAAAAAAAAACACGGACACAGACACAGACATAGACATGAACAAGAATGTTTGTATTATTCATAGCAGGTTCTCATGCATGTCTATACCCAGAAACGTACAATATACCTTTTAATCAAACTTTGTGTTCACAAAATTGCAACCATCGCTTCGTCTTCTTATCGTAGGAAAACCAGTGTGAACTTCTGAGCACCAAGCTGAAAATCACCACACTCGAGAAGGAAAAAGAAACACAGAAAAATAAAGATTTACAAATTATAATTAACAAACAGAAGAACGAAATAAATGGATACCAGAAAATTTTAGAAAAACTAAAAAATATGAATGTTTCCTTTAGAAAGGAGAAAAATGAAGCTGAAAAAAAAATTTGTTCCATTATAGGAAACGATTTATTGACAAGAAATGATAATGTACTTCTAAAAGAAATAGTACTAATAAATGACAAATTAATAGATGTAAATAACAAAATAAGAGAAAATGTTAAAGAGGACCTAGAAAAGGCTAAAAGTAAATTGTCCGTGGCTCATGACAAAATTAAGCGATTCTCCGATGCACTTAGTGATATGAAGGAAAATTTTACGAAATACAAAAAAAAAAAAGAAAAGTTTTTGCTAGAAATTCTAACAATCAATAAACAACTAAAGGAAGAATTAAAAAAAAAAAAATTAATAGAAAAATACAACATAGAGTGCAAGAAACAGTTCGAAGAATTTAGTGCATCCAATGTTTTATTAAATTATTACGAGGCAAAATATAAAATGAACGACTTTATCCTGCACGTTATGTTACATTATGTCATCTCTATTCTTAATTCTCTGCATATGCAACACAAAAATAAGGATGATTTTAACAGTTCCAATGGAAGGAGTAAAAATTATTCGCTTTTGTGCACTTTGCTCAACACGCACGTGGGGATGAAAAAAAAGGAATCAGAAAAATACGATAATTCGGAGATCTACCACGAACAAATGAATATACTAAAGAGAGAAATTCTTTCAGATAATTTTCCTCAAAGACAGAAAAAAAAAGGAAAAATGGTTCGATATGAGGACGGAGAAATTTCTAGTGAACATGATGATTCGTTAGAAATGCTTGTATTCACCAATTTGAATGCATCAACAAATATTGTGCATGGCATATATTACAACATAAGACTTGTGAATGAAATTTTCGAAACAGTAAATATAACCTTAATTCTTCTATTATACATTTATGATACTTACTTAAAGGAACTAATTAACAGTATCAACCAGGAGACATGTTTCCAAATGGTAGAAAAAGGAAACGTACGATTTGGTGCATTTTTTTTAATAACTCTCTCTAATTTTTTTTTATCTGTACTAAAATATGTGAATATAATTAAAAGTTCAAATAGACATGCACATTTCTTATTATTGCAAAATGAAAACATTTTTAGCATATTCTGTTTATGCAAATATGTACTAGAACAATATATAGAAAAGATAAAAATTAAGCTATTCTCATCTACGATTGATTATCACATATTAAACGTTTTGAATAACAAATTGGGAATACTGTACGAAGATATATTTAACCTCATTATGCATATAAATGCAGGGTATGAAGAAAAACAAAATATGGAATTTTCTTCTTCTCTCGTATCAAAATATGACATCAATCAAAGGAGAACAAAATTGCCCAACGATGATGAATCAATAGAAACAAAAATGATAAATAAATCCTCTAATGAAAATACAGATGAGGGGCTATTCAAGGAAGAGAATTTCCATCACTTGTCTGAGAATATTACTTCACTTGAATTACTAACCAGATTGAATCTTACCATGAGTATTAGCATCCTGTTAATTATAGATGAAGATGTTTACTCTGCTTTAATTCCAGATATAGACATTGATATACAAAAGGAAATTATAACAAAATGTGAAGAGTTGCTAAAATTAGTAAAAGCTCCTCATAAAATAAGCAATTTTTTTTTTCCCTTAAAAAAATATAAATTTTCTTTTAAAAATTTTATAGTGCATTCTGAAAAGTACCAAAAAGTGGTTATAAAAAGAACAAATAATGAGAGTTCTATCGAAGGGGTAGGAGAAACAGAGGGTTCAATCAATAAAATAAGTAACAATCTATTAGATGAGATTAATAATATACTGGAAGATGCAACCAGAATATACTCAATAGATGTACAACAAGAGGGGGAGCCATATATATTTCAAATTTGCAATAAATTCGTCGATTTTTACAAAGACGAAATGAGTAAAGAAAAACAAAACGTACATCAACAGAAAGCTTTAGAAGAAGAGCAAGATAATCTCATAAAACAGTTAAATGATGAAATCACAAAGAGTAATAGTAAAATACACATTCTCAACAAACAGTTAAACCTACTAACCATAAGAGAAGAAAAATATAACAAAATCAATATTGATTTGAACACTTTAAAAAAAGAAAAAAATGAATACCTAAGTTTAATCACAGAATTACGGGAAAATAAAAATGAAAATTTAAATGAAATTTCTTACCTCACAAAACATTATAATGACATGAAAAAAAAATACAATGACTTGTTAAAAAATTATGAACACAGAAAAAAGTACATTGGATCAAACAAACAAATGGAACCTTCTAACATAGATATCTATTACATGAAAAAAATCATAAATCATCTATACTACGAAAATTTTATGAACAAAGTAAATAACTATTATGATTTGTATGTCCAAACGGAGAATAACTATCATAATGAATTATGTAATACCTCCACAATCGATGCCTTTCAACCTACACCATTGCACACGGCATTGGGTCATCTACCTTTTGGACAATACGCACAGAAGCGAGAGGACATAAGTCTTGCATGCAAAAACAATTTCAATCAAAAAGAATCATTTAAAGATGATGTTTATTTCTCCAATGTAAAACATGCAACCTTATATGATGATATATACAACTGTGAATTAATCAAAGGTCGAATTAATAGAAAGAAAAAAGACTATTTTAAAAGCAAATTATATCAAAATAACACCACCTTACAAAAAATACCTACTAGTAACAAAAAAGAAAAATATATGGAACAAATAATAGACATAATAGAAGAATATAAAAATTTAAAAAATGAAATATTCAGCCAAATGATAAATATTCCAATTGGGAATAATCACATTTTAGCCGGAGAAGAAAAAAAAAAGGATCAACAAAATTGGATACGCCTCACTCAAAAATTAGCTCAACTCAAATATGCCTTAAAAAAATTTCATACCGAAAATGATTTAACATTGTTAAATGGGGATCCTTCACATTCTGCACAAAATGTACTCAGTATTTCCTTTCAAGAGGAATCCAACAGTTCGTGCAACACAATAAATCAGACTAATCATATATTTACAGATTTGCACAATCCAACTAAACTTAACGAATACCAAAGCTGCAACAAAGTTGTATTAAGTGAACAGTCCTTTTCTCACTTACTTCAAAATATGTTCCATTTATAAAGAAACTGAAGAAAAAAAGAAAAAAAGAAAAAAAAAAAAAAAAAAAGTGCCCTCATTTTTTCTTCCTTCGGATTTTATACCTAATTTTTTTCGTTCATAATTTGTTCGGATTTCTCCAGGGGTAAATAAGTTTATATATATGATTTATGTCCGACAGCAAAAATTCCTCGTTTGTTTTATTTTTATTTTATTTTCTTCTTCTCACTGATGTGTGTGTAACTGTTTTGTTGTAGTCCTATTTGACAAAAAAATAATTCACCTATAATTGTTCACAAGTATTTTGTTCAACTGGAACGAGGGCCTTATTCACAAGGGACCTACACTTGTTCTTCTCTCATAAATATGTTTCTTTTCACTCATGATAATTTCTAATTGAGGCCAAGGAAAAGGAATTAAAATATAGAGATTCATTTTTACTCACCTATTAATTCATTCGACGATTTCATTATGTTTATTCACTTAATTTGTTTCATTTATATATATATATATATATATTTTTTTTTTTTTTTTTTTTTTCCCTTTGTGTGTTCCTCGCCTAATTCCCTAGACCCCTCTTGCGTGATCCACTTTTCTCATATCATATCATTTTTCATCATTTTGTATTTCATCATTTTGTATTTCATCATTTTGTATTTCATCATTTTGTATTTCATCATTTTGTTTTTCATCATTTTGTATTTCATCATTTTGTTTTTCATCATTTTATTTATTATTGTTTTATTTGTTTATTTATTTATCTATTTTTATTTATTTTTCCTTTATTTTATTTTTCACATGTGAGGAGGCACCACTAGGACGTGGCTTGTACCAGAGCTGTGTACACGTCCCCGCTTAGCTACTCAAAAGAGGGAAAAGAATGTATTCTACTTATTCGTTTATTCTTTTGCTTATTCATTTATTTTTTTTTTTTTTTTTACGTATTTTTTTTTGTTTATTTTACTTATGTTTTAATTTAGTTTAATTTAATTTAATTTTTTTTTTTTTTTTTTTTTTTTTTTTTTTTCCTTTTTTTTTTTTTTTTTTTTTCTTTTTTTTTTTCTTTTTTTTTTTTTTTTTTTTTTTTTTTTTTTTTTTTTTTTTTTTTTTTTTTTTTGCTTATTTCACCTTTTTTTTTTTTTTTTTTTTTTTTTTTTTTTTTTTTTTTTTTTTTTTTTTTTTTTTTTTTTTTTTTTTTTTTTTTTTTTTTTTTTTTATTTTTTTTTATTTTTATTTTTTTTTTTTTTTTTTTTTTTTTTTGCTTATTTCACCTATTTGTTTGTTCGTTTTGCTCATTTATTTGTTCATTATATTCTGTTTTATTTTTATTATTATTATTATTTTTTTTTTTTTTTTTTGTGACACTTTTCATAATTAACAGAATCGTTATAAGCCGCACACCAATAATTAATCTATTCATAAAAATTTAAACAAAGAATGTACATCTTTATCTACATTTTTCGTTCATCTCTTATGCCCGCTATCACCATCACCACAATTACAACTTGTGCCAACTTTTTATCACCACATCCGCACAAGAGCACGTAACCACATAGGGAGGGGAGGATAACATAAATAGGGAAAATTTTATTTTCCAAAGAATGTACAATATATTGTATCAAACGAAAACAAATAAAACGAGCGATAGTAAAATTGTAAGAACTTTACAAGCTCAAACGATTGATTAGATATTACAAAATCTCTTTACAGAAGAGTTCAAATAGTACACAAAATTGTGAAAGACATGTCTCATTACATCATGAAATACATACTCTTTGCCCGTTGCTTTATCTTACATATGAATAAACATCTGGAATTGTAAAAACGGAAAAGTGGAAAAGCCGCTAAAGTTTTTTTTTTTTTCTTCCCAGTTGGGTCACCTTCCTCCTATGAAAAAAAAAAAGGAAATAACACCCCTTTTGAGCCATTTATAAAAGACCTGTTCTTCTTCCTTTCTTCTTTCCTTTTATTTTATTATTTTTTTTTTTTTTTTTTTTATAAAAATGAAAAAGAACAAACTTAATGTTTTATACCAAAGAAATGAATCAACCAGGCAGAGGAGAAATTTCCTTTTTCTTCTTTCCATGAGGAGGAGGTATGAGAATAGGAGAACGGTTGCGAAGGAAAATGACAGCACGCATTACGACACAAACGAAGAGAAAGTACATGAATGTAGTGATAATATTGAAAAAAGAAACGAAAGACATAACGAAAATGTTAATGATATGCCGAGTAAAAAACAAGAAGATATTTTAAAATATTATGATCATAATAAAAATGTTATAAGGACAACAAATTATATTTTAAGAGAACATTTAAATGATATTATTTTCATCAACCAGAGGAACCTTTTTTACAGTTATTTTTATAATGCATATCCATTTGTTGTGAATAAATATATGAGTCAGATAAAAGGAAGAAAACAAAAAAACGGTTTGATACAACAAAAAAACTCCAAGGAAAATGATAAAAACATTGGACATGAAGATAGCGGGATCATACCACCCACGCAAGTGACTAACAACTCATTGACATTCAACAACAATCAAGAGATGAATCCATCTTTAGGAATTTTTCATTATTATAATACAAACACGAAACATGAAATGGAGGAGGATAATTTTATACACTTAATTAGTCAAAAGGTAAATTGCCTTAATAGTGCAAGTAAATTTTTAAAAGATATAAATGACAATTTTCATTTGGCTCACATGAAGAATACAGACCTTTACAAGCTAGGCAATATTTTTCAAAACATAATTGAACGAATAAATGATACAAATGACATAAATAAGAAAATTGAAATTTTGTTATATCTATCGAATGTATGTAATCCGCATGTGTTTCCAAGTATATACGCAAATGTAAAAAAATATATACAAGAGATTTATGAACATATAAAGAAAAAAACAAAAAAAGGGGTAGATGAATCATACATTTTATTCCTTTTATATAAACAATTTTTATCAAAAAAAAATGATAAATATGTAAATATGAATGTAGAAAAATACCTATCAGAAGAAATCTCTTTTTATAACTATTTAAAAAATGAAAATATAAACATTTGTCTGTTAAGCTTAATATATCGTGATTTATCGTTTCTCAAAAATTATCAAGCAAAATTTGTCTTGATGAATTTGGCTTTTTCCAAAATGAAAAATTCAGATTTTTTCACCAGAACGGACACTCCAACAGGTAGCCAAGCTACCAACACCATCAGCAGAATCAGAGACAGTAACAATCAAGAGGGAAGCAAAGATGGACATTTGTTCAATCCAACGAAAGGGAATGCTCATGTCAACTTGCTACTAACATTCTTCTCGAATACTCTTTTAAGAAACAATTTCCTTCACTTTTTGCAAAATGATTATATAAATCTTGCACAAAGTTCTATAAATTACACAAATAGAGTAAACCAAACAAATGTAAACAATTACATACTCTACAATTTAGTAATTTCTATTGTTCAAATGAAGGCATCACAATCTTTATGTTACGAAACGATTTTGAAAAAAAAAATGCACTTTTTTCTGCAAAATAAGAAAAACACCATGTTATTTCATCAGATATGTAAAATGAAAAAGGATCTAGATCATATGAACGATTTTATCCTAAACAATATTATTTTCTTTACTCCAAATTTTGTAAAACATAGAATAAATATACCAAGGAATATGTATTTATACATTCTCAATATTTATTGTGACCTTTTCGATATGATGAAAAGTGTAGAACTTTATACAGATATTAAAAAAAAAAAACATATAATTAATGACAGTAAAAAAATTATAAATTATATAATAAATGAAATATATCAACACATAAATATGTACACACTTAAAGAGTTTGTTATTTTATGTGCAATGATTGATAAACTCCCCAGGAACTTTACTTTTGAATTGAGGAATGATAATGATCATTTGTCTCATAGAATGAAAAATAATTTGTATAAAAAAAAACAGGATGAAATGGAAGAAGCACTAATAGGTGAAAGAGGAGGAGTAGGAGGAGTAAAAGCAAGAAGTTCCCACCTGCAACATATCTTACATTTTCCAGCAAACCAAGTCATTCAAAAGAGGAGTAAACAAATTGCAGAAAAAAAATATACTACCCAAGATGAACAAAATCGACAAGAAAATATAAAAAGAGATGTTCGTGGTGATGATTTATCCATATGTAATACTACCCTCATGTCAAACCAAAAAACAGAGGATGATATGTATGGAAGAAACAAAATCGAAAATATTGCACATACGAGTGAATATATTTCAAACAAAAATGTGGGATACAAGATGAAAAAAAAAATGTCCATAATTAGTAAACACGATTTTACCATTATAATATCTCTTTCTATCTTCAACGAAATTAATGATAATTTTATTTTTCAGATAAAACAGAAAGAATTCCATGAAACGAATGTGACGCCTCTAAATTGTGATGACATATTTGACTATGTGTACAAAAAACATTATGAACAATTTTTGAACAACTCAGATTTTTATATAAACTTTGTAACCCAAAATTATGACTCAGCAACAGTAGAGAATATTATAAATTACTTTATTTTTTGTACACACATAAACCAATTAGATATGTCTGATTTGTGTGTCCTGATTAGGATTATGAAGCAAATAAATAAATTTCATTCATTCATAGATTTCTATATGGCAAAACGAGTAGAAAAAATGCTGAAGGAAGAATATTCCAGAGGACGTGAACAAAATCTGATTGGTAATGAGACGGAGAAACGAAATTCCTACGAATTTACAGACACTTATTTAGATGAGTATATATCCAAAATTAATGAAAAAAAAAAAAAGGTAGATCAGGATATATTTTCAAATGCGGAAAATAATAATAAAAGTATTACGGAATCTGAAATCTCAAACATGTCATATGTTTCACAAAGGATGAAACATTTTGACGAAATGAATCTAAACACACATTCATTATATGCAGCAAATTTTGAAAAATATTACTATGATTATGATATTTGCAATACTGCTATAAATATGTTCCTATCTCTACATCCAATGAGCCAAACCAGACGTGTCATCTCAAATTATCATCCATACTTCACTCATAACAAGGTGAACATTTTTAAAATTAACATGGAACATTTTTTTGTAAATGAAAAGGATTCAATGGAGAAGAATGAAAACAGTCAAACGTTTCACGAATCCTATCACAACACATACACACGGGAAGCAAACATAGAATTCTCCAACTTGTTTCCAAATGAAACAGGAAAAAATAGCCAAATGGTAAATTCTGAACAAGAAAATTATCCATTTGTAAACTCTGAACATGAGAATTATCCATTTGTAAACTCTGAACATGAGAATTATCCATTTGTAAATTCTGAACATGAGAATTATCCATTTGTAAATTCTTCCTTGTCTAGTCAGAGTATGATAATCGACAATAACAACTACCCATTTAGTGATGTTCAAATAAATAGTAATCTCAACTGGAAAAAAAAAGTAACAATTTATGATCACCCCTTTGATCATGACTTAATTTACAACATTGTAGAAGAGAGACTAAAATATAACATTAATGTGAAAAATTATTTATTAAATAAAATGAATGAAAATAATGAAGAGACAAAAAATTTTCTTGAAAAAGAAGTTCTATCATTAAACAATATTGCATGTTTTATATATTCCATAAATACAACAAATGATGATATGAAATACATGAAACTTTTGAATCTAGCGTTAAAAGATATAATTCTAAGCAAACACGAAATTGTAGATATAAAAATTTTTAGAATGATAACAAAAGTTCTTGTTGATATTAAAAATGTGTATCAAAATATTTATTTCCCCTCCGAATATTCTTACTTAAGCATGCTAACAAAACATTATGTACAGATCATGCAAAATTTTTTTCCTTTTTTTAAAATGTCAGATTATTTTCAAATCATTCAAATTTTTATAAAATACAATTTAACAGAAAATTATCTAAAAAACTTAGTATCTTTAAATAGAGAATTAAATAAAATGAATATGAAAAATTTTAATATCAATCTGATTCACATTATATTATATTTTTATACAAAATTAGGTTATATGAATGAAAAATTTATTTCTAACATTTTACAAATGTATGCACATGCAATGCTTCAACAAATAAATAACATCAACAAACATATTGTGGAAAATCTTATCAAAACAAACGATTTATTGCTTTCTTTATGTATCAAAAATAGGGACATTATACAATTAAATTATCTGCTTATACAGCATTACAGCGACTACTCTCGCGAATTTAAAATTGATGACTATGTTGATGAAGGTGATGAGGCACGATGCAACACACCAAAGAAGGAAGAAAATAATCTTTTCAGTCATGGGAATAACATGAAAAATAAAGATGTTTCTTCCAAATCGTTTGATGTCAACAACAACAAAAGCATGGATAGACACACGGAAAATACTAAATTTGTAAAACAAAATGAATCTGAGGAGGATGTAGCAAATCAAGACCTGTATGTCAATTTTCGCAATGAAAACATTTTTGACGTAAAAAAAAAATTAATTGAAACGAGAAACTCATCATCCAATGTATGGTGGACACATAATAACCATAACATATGTTCCTCGAATGACAGACCTACAAAGAACAAATGTGAAAATAAAACCTCAGATATAGAGGGAATAAAGGAAAAAAAAGAAATTACTACAAGTACAATATTTACAAAGAAATGTCAACTTTCCCTAAAACAGAAATTGAAAATTATGTACTTTTTGTGCAAATTTCATTTGTACAATGACTTGATAAAAATATATTATTTACAATTACTAGACCAATGTATAAAGAACAAAAATGACAATCTGAATGACGAAGATTATTGCAAATTGTACGAAATATACGTACATGTAATTCTGAATTTTTATTTTCTTTCCTTTAATAAAAATAATAAATATATTAATTTTGTATTAAATAATTTACCATGTTATTATTGGTATAAAAGAGAAGAAGAAAAATTAAATCTGTTTATTTCATCCAAGGAATTTAATGACATTCATCTTATTTTAAAATTGTTAAATATTGATTTTCTTACCCCGACATTGACAGAAATATATTTCATTCATTTCTTTAATGACATCAAAAAAACAAATCATGCTTTAGAAATCCCTATAAACGTTTTACATTTATATAAAAAGTTCAATTTGCTTATTGACGATGTTAGGAGTAAAAGCATTTCTATATTGTGTGTCCCGGAAGAGGACGTCCTATGGTGAGTCAACAAAATGGCATGTCACGCGATTGACAATTCGTATGTGCATTCTCTCATTCAGACGTTTGCAAATCGTATGACTGCACAGAAACTGTTAAAAATAACCGCGAACAGTCAAAAATAATCACGAGCAGTCAAAAATAACCGCGAACAGTCAAAAATAATCACGAGCAGTCAAAAATAACCGCGAACAGTCAAAAACACTTACAAAGCTCCACACAATCATGTATATACCTCCCCCCGCTCCACCTTTTTAGGGACGATAATGGAAATAACAGGATCCTAATAAACGAAAGCCATTATGTTTATGAAAATATTAAAAAAACGTATGCAACTTCTTTGTTATTTTTAAGCGAGGTAAAATAAAAAAACAGACAAATTAAGAATAATTATACTTATATACATGTATTTTTTACCATAACTGAGATAATAAGAACACTAAGTATAATACATATGCAACATAAGTTCATGTATAATATTAATCACTAATTTTTTCTACATTTGAGAGTGATGTATATTTCTCTATGTAAAATAAATGATGTGAATATTTTAACAATAATATAAAATTGGAAATGTTCATTTTTTTTTTTTTTTTTTTTTTTTTTTTTTTTTTTTTTACTCGCATATCCCCCATTAAGTGGAAGAAATTAAATACGGAAGAAAAATGCGAATATATCTTGCGTGTTATCCATTCATCTTTAAATAGTTAAAAGGAATTCCCTCTTTATTTACCCATGATATATTTCCTGAAATCTGTAATGTGTTTTTACAAAGTTTTGAAAAAATTCGCATTTCCATATAATACGCATGTATATGAAAAAAAATTAACAGACACATATTATATGGATACATTTCACGCGTTTTCTACGTTTTTATTCTCCAGAGAAACAAGCTTTTTCTCGCAACATGTAATATATGAAGGTCATACATTCTACCGAATATTCGTGTCTTTTTTGTTTCTCCTGTTTTATCTTTTCCATTTCGACTTGTTCTGCTGTAGGCCCTCCCGCAAAAAAGGCATCAACACACCTGCGTATATTTTTGCATTGTTTTGTGCATTTAAAAAGGAATTAAAAAAAAAAAAATTTTCATATGTGCGTTTTTCCATATGTGCACTTGTCTATATATCAATATGGAGCATATGCACACACGGCTTATGGACTCTCTCATTTGATAAACTGAACAAGTGATAAACACACTCCCCAAGTGGTGACCTGCGCTCATCCATCTTAACAGGCTTCTGGTCTAGAAATGTAAGCCGCTTCATAGTGTGCAAAAACAATTTTCTATAATTCTTATATTTTGCCAACTGTGGGAAATTCGGGGTGAGGAACATGCAGCATGCAACGTGTGAGTAAAAATGTTCAAAAAAAAATGAGTGCAAAAATTAGCAGCTAAAAATGAGTGCAAAAATTAGCAGCTAAAAATGAGTGCAAAAATTAGCAGCTAAAAATGAGTGCAAAAATTAGCAGCCAAAAATGAGGGGAAAAAATAAGGGAAAAAAGCACCAATTTAAGTTACTCATGAATTGAACACATCAAATATTCAATAGGGATAAACGTAGACACACAAACATCGAACCAATTAGTAAAAAAGCAAGGGAATGTTTTTTTCTTTTTTTCCACGGTTTCGGATGTGAAGAAAACGATCCATTGCAAAAAGGATATGCTATTCTAATTGCCAATGGTACAGGAATATATACATAATTATGGCAGATTATTCAAACGCCCGCATTTAGAGAATTACCATAGGGTTATTCATGAAATACAAAACGGACAAATTTTTCATGTTAGATAAATCCTTTAAAATGTCTTCATCGATATTATTGTTGCTTAAATTCAAAATACTTAAATTTTCATTTTTGCATAAATTTGAAACGTGTGCGGAACTTTTACTTCCTAAGCAGTTGTTACTTAAGTTTAAATCCTCCAATAATTTTAAATTTTCTACAAAAAAAGGAAAAGGAAAGTAATTTCTTCCCCAATGGATGTTCACCTCTCGGTGTGTTGGTATTTTCTTGGAAAATGGAAAAAACGAAATAAATATTTGTGAATGTGTATAATGAAAATGTGTGCGAAAAATTACCCAAATTTTCTATCATACAAATGTTGTTGTCCTCTAAATTTAAAATTCTCAGTTTCGTCAAGGAGTCCAAATTCTCGATCTTGGAAATTTTATTGCAATTCAGATATCTTTTCGCGCAGCCAAAAAAATAGATTAAAGTGGAATAAATATGTAGAGGTAAATGCAGAATACATGCAAAAACTTTGTTCTTCTTCTATGCAGAAAGTTTCAAATCTTAAAGAAGCAAATGTTTCATTTCGAAGACAGAGAAGACACAGACAAACATAAATATTCACTAACAAAGCAATAAGATTCACACAAGAGTCCAATCCGGAGATAATTTCCAAGGCTAAAAAAATTAAGCATGTGTTTAAGCCACGTGTTTACGACAGGTTCAATGCAAGAATCCTGAGTTTACTGGCACATTTTGCTGGCACATATATGGGGGACTATACAATTAGTGCCTATAGGTACATACGGAACTACTATTGATCTATCCGCTAAGAACACTACAGTGTTAATAGCTCTACTTCTCTCAATTTTATCTTCCCCTCGACTCATGTTAAAACCATTATTGTTCAGGTAGAGGGTCCTCAAGTTGTGCAAATTCCTCAAGGTTTCTATCTTTCGGTACAATTTATTATTTAAGTAAAGAACGTCATTCAATTCGATTATGGAATAATAGGTCTCATTTTTCTGAATGACTCTATCAATTTCTTGGTCGTTCAGTATATACTCCATGAAGTAGTCAGATGAATTAAAATTATAACGAACTTTTACTTTCTTATTTTTTATTCACGTTACATGTATGGTGTGTGTGTGTTGGGGGTGGTGGTGGTATATATGCCTGGTGTTTATATGCATATACTTTCCACACATTAAATCAAGCGCAGACACACACAAAAATGTTCACTTTGTCTTAAAAGTAGACAATAACATTTCTATACAGATATTGTATACTTTTTCTATTCTTCTAATTCATTGGAAAAAAAAAGACAAATTAAACAATGTGTAAAGTTTTTAAAAAAAAAAAAAAAAAAAAAAAAAGTTAAGATCTTTTAAAATTATTAATAATAAGTAAAACGATGTTATATCATTAAAGAAAAGGAATCCATGAAGATGCTTAACATATGCAAGCTTACATATCTCTATACGAATGTGGATATATAACAGTATATAAAAATGGTAAAAAAAAAGAAAAAGAAAAAGAAAAATTTTGTAATGTTCAGAATGCTAAAAATTTGTAAGATAAGGGAACGGCAAAAAAAAAAAAAAAAAAAAAAAAAATATACATATATATATATATATGTATATATAAAATTTAAATTAACTCTGTAAACTATTAAAAACAAACAAAATTGTAAAAATTAAAGGATTCATATATATATTTTTATATTTTATTTTCATCCTTGCACACATAACTTTTCTTTTGTGTGTTAATCTATATGCACATATTAGCAAATAGCAATTGTGTCATCATTATGTTATATGTTTTTTTAATAAAAATTAATTTAAAAAAAAAAAAAATAATAAATTAAATATATAAAAATATATAAAAATATATAAAAATAAATGGACTACTGAAATTAATTCAAAACATATGTATTGTTGACCTTCCAGATGTTTTCTTCTTTCTTTTTTCTATAAAACAGGGCCAGTCATAATGAGACGAAAAAAAAAAAAAAAAAAAAAAAAATGTGTAACTATTGTCTATATTTTATATATTTACTAAATAGCGTAAATGTACATAATTTTATCTTCATTATTATATGTTCTACTAACATAAACACAAATAGCATTAACACAATATGTACAGATACGTTGAATTACCTTTTGGACATGTTACTCATGAGACACTTTTTGTTTTTTTCTATTCGTTCAATAATTTCAAAGGTTGTTATGCCCTATAAGGTGGGAAAAAAAAAAAAAAAAATATTATACATCATCAGACAGATTATATAATCAATTTTTGTATTTTTCATTGCACTTATGTTTAAGTACAAATTTCTTCACAAAAAAACGAATGAGAAACAAAAAAAAAAAAAAAAAATATATTCTCGTATATGTCAAGCAGGGAAAAGGAATTTCATCCTAAAAGGTGTGCCACATCCCATGTGAAACATTTGCATAACACATTCAGCACGTACGAAAGAACGTTACAAAGGGACAATACCACTTACACACACACAACCTAAATACTCTCTTTCGATTCCTTACCGATTCCGAGGAAAGTTCTTTGTAGATATTCAATTTCTTCGGAACAGCATAAGGGTCTAACTCATTACTGGAATAAAAATAGTCAACAACGGTTCCTCTAACCACAATATCAATCTGAAAACGTTTAATAAAACTTTCACTGATAAGCCATGGGGCACCTATGACTACATCGTCTACTACCTTCATGGCTAATACATTCAAAGTTCTCTCAAGTAAAGACACAACAGGGAAGTATTTTCCTTTCATTCTTCGTACAACATCATCCGAATGCATACCTACTATTAAATAATCACCTAATTTTTTGGCATTCTCTAATATTTTCAAATGCCCAATATGAAATATATCAAAGGATCCATCTACATATACTACCTTTTGCCTTGTTTTCTTTTCATGCTTTCCCATAAATTGATACAACTGTGATGCGGTTACGTAGCATTTGTTTTTACTTAAGGCATGTTTTAAACTGGACATTGCATCAGATGCTTTAATTTTATTGTCTCCTGTTCCTGCAACTTCAGTAGGAGCGCACTGTTGTTGCTGTTGCTGCTGCTCATCATCCAGTTCTATCGAATTCGTTTTACATTTTTTAATAAAATTACTTTTTTCACCTGTACTGTTCAAGCAATTTCCATTACTTAATGTACAGGCTAATTTGTCATCCTCGTTAATGTTAAGGTAACCCGTATGAATATTCGCGTCTCCCAATACATTATTCGCCACCACATCCGTTTCTAGTGCATTTTTATTGGCACTATTAACTGCCTGTAATAAATGATTAATTATAGTAGTGCTTGATATACCGTAACTCCTCTCAAATATTTTTAATTTATTATTTTTCTTAACTTCTTCATAACAACAATTTCCATTTCGATCATAAGCAATGTCACTTCCATGAGCTGCGTAATCACAATTATATTTTCCTAGCAATTCCATATTAACATTATATTTTGTACCTATTATAACTTCATCTACCCATTTACATCCAGCTATTAATGCACCTCTTTCTTCTTGTGTATATATTGGCATAACACCCTTTGAATTCAGGGCATCTTCATCTGAGTTTATTCCAACTACTACCACATCACCTAATTGTTTGGCTTGCCTCATGGCATTAAAATGTCCTGAATGTGATAAATCGAAGATTCCATCAACATAAATTCGTGTTGCTTTATTTTTTTCATTATTCGATGTATTCAAATCTATATCGAATTCATTAATTTCTTCTGAACTGTTAGAAAGGGAACCGCTAAGGTCTTTTACTTCTTCATAAGTATTACTATTATTATCCTCCAAAAGATTGTTATGACATCTATTTACAATTTCAGTATGCTTGATCCTATTACTAAGAGAAATTTTATTTTGGTTACTATTATTTCTACTATTAATATTATTACCCCCTCCTCCCTTGTCCTTTTCATTAAGTTTACTACTTACACTTTCGTCATTACTAATATGATTCAATTCGTTTAAAAATATACGCAATGTTTCCTCATCATCTTTTATATTGCAATTATCACATATCTGACATATCAGATCTAATTTGTTGCTTTTATTTATGCTTTTTAGTAACCCCAGGACCTTTTTCAAATTCCCATGGTTATAAATTGTATTAACTATAAATTCGTTCCTCATCATGGCTACATGTATATGGATATGCACTATCGTTTAAATTTGCAATAATGCAAAAAAACTCACATGTATTTTATGTATGTATGTATGTGCATGTGAATATATGCACACATGTACACTAATACACACTAATTATGTGCACTTTTTTGAATTGTAAAATACTTATTCGTTACAACTCTTGTGAAAAAACACGCAGTTATAAAAAAGTACATGAGTATGCAGCCGTTCTAGAATTTTCCCGAGAACAACAATGAAAAAAAAAAAAAAAAAATTCTCAAGTAGGAAATGTCAGATATAAAATCAACATGTGAAAAAAATTAATTATTTTATGAAAAATGTTAATTATCTTATGAAAAAAAAAAAAAAAAAAAAAAAAAAACATATCCTATAAAAAAACAAAAAAGAATAATCTTATGGAAAAAAAGAAAAAGCATATTGTGTATGCTAGTTTAACATAGTATAGGTGTGTACAAAAAAGCGTATATTGAATACATGTCTTTTCGGCACAATCCGGTTATATATATATATATATATTATCGAAACGTGTTTGAATACGAGAAAAAAAATAAAAAAAACAGACAAAAAATGCTGGAAAAAAAAAAAAAAAATAATAATAAAATAAACTACGGATCCTTTAGAAGAAGGTAGTTAATCATTTCCATTTCTTCATACATTGTGTATTTGTGCTAATGTGTTTATCGCCTATATACAATAAAACATACGTCATGTGTATATATATGCATAGCATAATTTTTATGCCAACATATACGAATGATCTCTATGGCAAATCATACAGGTAAAGTAAAAATAAGCAAGGGGTAAGAAACGACGATGGGAATGTATAGTTATTACATAAACGTAAAAATATAAGTGTTTGTAAAAAGTGTGTAAAAAAGTATACTTAAATATACATACACTTTGGTACGCGTACAAATACAACATATGTATATATATATATATATATATATATATATATATATATAAGTACATATGCAACATTCATTACATATATTTCGTCAAATGTCGCCTGACGTGAAGGTGTACTACTAATACTAATTACTTCCGTTTCAATAGAAATGGTATTATTTTTCTAAATTCAAAATTTCTAAACATGAAAAAAATTTAGGGATGCAAATTGTGTGATTGTGCATGCGTGAAGTTTTAATATTTCTAAAAATGAAAAGAAAAGAATTTGCAAAAATGGGAAAGAAAAATAAGCAAAAATAAAGTGCGCAAACTTTTCAAAAAAATGTGCCATAATGTAATAGAATAAAATGGGATGAAATTAACGTGCTGGATGCAAACAGAAATTGTTGCATTTTACAAGTATACATTTGTTTTGGTGTTACATGCATGTTCTCACTTGTGCATGCGATTCATATTTCTGCATGATGTACCAAAAAATGAAAAGAGCAAACATAAAAATATAGGAAGGGGGAATGATGCAAATCTAATTCCAATCGTTGCGCTAAGAGCTTGGATATATAAGAAATTGTTATTCTTGTAGAAGGCGTGCACTGGTACATCTCGTGCTTATGAATAGACATATGATTGCATGTGAATATATTTGCGTATATATATATATATATATATATATATATGTATGTGCTTATAAATATATGCATTCTACAGTGTCCCTTAGCTAAATATAATAATCATAGCACATCGTTTTCGTAAATGTATTATTTCACAGTGATGAATAGCGATATGCATGTTTTGTTTGTATGCTCCCGTGTACGTTTACAAGCATAAATGTAATGGAACTTTCTCAAGATCACTTTTGTTCTATAAACAAAAAAGTTCGTTCTTCCTTATGCTTATTCATTCTTTGCATAGTCACATTTCGCCACACGCACATGGTATGGTGTTAACGAGGGAAATTCCTACTTAAACCGTCTGACGTATAAATGCCTCTTAAAACAAATGTATAAAGTGTAAGTATGCATATATATTAAAAAAAAAAAAAAAAAAAAAAAGAAAGAGAAAGAAAAAGAGAAAGAAAGAGAGAAAGAAAAAGAGAAAGAAAAAGAGAAAGAAAAAGAGAAAGAAAAAGAGAAAGAAAAAGAAAAAAAGAATCAAAATGAACGAAGCGCAAAGAACGAAACGATGTGAAATAAATAAAGGGGAAAAAAAAAAAAAATGTGCTATTTCATATATACACAGGTGTGTCTTATAAAATTTCTGAGGCAACAAAAATTTCACGTAATTTTTTTTTTTTTTCTTTTTATAAATTAACGTAAATTTTTTTTTAAAAATAAAACAACATGTTTTAATTCTAGTTAAATGTGGAAGATGTTAAAATAATATGCAAAAAAATATACGCAAGTAATATGTAAATGGACGTCTATTTGTTCATGTGCGAGGGTATATATATATATATATATAAGTATATATAATAATATAAATATTATAGCACTTACGCACATAAAAAAGGAGCACATATATTTGTAAAATCTCCACGTGCGAAGTCTGTGGGGGAAAAAATATATTATACTAATTTTTTTAAAAAAAAAACGGATTATGTAAATATATATATATATATGTACGCATTTGCACGTATATATATTATGCATTGACTGTAAAAATTATAAATGTACCCATGTGTACATTTGAACACGTAACATTATATATATATCAATTTGTTACATATATGGCATTACACACCAAATTTCATGTAACAAAAGTAACATGTTGCCATCCTGTGTAACTATATATATATATTTGCATAAGTTTATATTCATACTACGTAAACTCTTTGCAAAGGTTGTAAGTACAATATTCTGGTTTCGTTTATAAAGATTAAAATAGAAAAAAAAAGAAAAAAAAAAAAAAATTAAAACGCGAAAAATTTGTTATTTAATAGTCCCTTTCTCCACAGTTCTCATAATTTTAAAAGCAAATAAATCTCATAAAAAAGTACATGTACATGTATATATATATATATATATATATATATATATATATATATATATATATGTTTATTATACATATAAATATAAATTCTGTACTGCATAATTAAAATATGCATGTTTATATACTTTTTATATTTTTTTTAATGAAATGTTGTTACTCTTTAAGAGACGCACAGTGATTTTTTTTTTTTTTTTCCTTTTCAATGAAGAAGAAAGCATTATTGGATATAATCCTAGTATATTTTGCTTTATGGTTGCGCATCGCAAATATATAAAGGCATATATATATATATATATATATATATAATTTTTACGGTAATTACATTGTGCTATTTATATATTAGTACCATGTACACTACTTATGTATTTACATGATATTACGCCCCTATTTATTAAAATGAACGCCACCATAATAACGGAATTTATACAATATACTTTTGCAACAGCTTAACAATTTTTATTCTAGAGATAAATTTTTACCATTTGTTCCTTTTTTTTTTTTTTTTTTTTTTTTTTCCTATTTGTAATAAGTAATTTTGATGCTGTGAAGTTGAAATATGTGTTTATCTACTGATATATATATATATATATATATACATTCCTACAACAAATATACTTGAAAAAACCAAGGTCATAAACAAAATGGGAAGAAAAATATGGAAAGCATCAATTTACATATATATAATGTGGACGCTCGGATTGTCGAGCCCCTAATAAATTGCACTGTTTTTATGCTTCACCTACGATGTTTATATAATGGGAGCAGGCCTGACACCTCCTTTTTCCTTTTGTTTCTTTTCGCAAAACAGGTTACTAATAAGTACGTATACCCAACATGCAATCAAACAAACGCGTAATATATATACTATATATATTTATAATAACTACGTAGAGTAGTGATTTTTTGTTAGCATTTTTTTTTTTTTTTTTTTTTTTTTTTTTTTTTTTGGAGCATGCAATGATAATATGTGCTTGCGCGTTAGTGTACCATTATGGTACTTATAAAGATAATCTTTTTGCGATGTTTTTTTTTTTTCTTTTTTAAAAGGGAATATTCAATGATTACAAAATAATGTAGAATTGTGATTTCTTCATATAATTCTTAAGTACAAAATCTGCGTCCATTCCTGAGTTAATTTTGGATTGGTGTAACCCATTTTAAGAAAAAAAAATTAAGTACTATATATATATATATATATATATATATATATATATGTATACGTGATCGACATGCCCTTCTTGCTGTGGCAGAAATTTACTACTCTAGGGGCAAATATAAAATTTAACAGTAGGCAAACGGAATGAGACGAGATGAGTTTAGGAAAAAAACAAAAATAAAACATTACATTCTTGCTCTACTTCATAGGGCCAAAGATATTCATAATATTTCTTTACATACATCCAACTAATTTGTAAAAAAAATATATATTACATGAGAGATATATTACGCTTACGCGTTGGTCATGAAAATGTGGTATCGTATGTCTCCTTGTTGATATAAAAACACATCTACACAAAGATACGACGAATTATAGCTTGTCCTAGACTGCAAGGGAAAGTAACGATTGACGAACCAATCTTGGTACGTCAGAACATATCTACCACCATAAAAATAAAAAAATAGAATAAACATAATGATCGCACAAAACCTGCTAACAGATTAATCATTGTTTTTTCCGTGACATTAATTCCAATATGCAAAAAAGGGATAAATTATAACCCACGACTTTTTTTTTTTTTTTTTTTGCAACATTTTAGTCCTCCATTTTCACACCATGAAAAGGAAGAAAAGTTACTTCATCACTTTAAAGCCATAATGTATAAAAGAATCCAAACATTTTTAAACCCATCTTTACTAATGCCCATTTGAGTAAAAAAAGTGGAAAAAAAAAAAAAAATTATATCAGCATTGGCTGTATCAAGTATGCATGTTTACGTATTTCAATGATGATAAAAGTGAATAGTCTGAAAAAGGTGTATTACATATGCAAACGCTTAATAATGGACTATCAAATGTGGTAAAAAAAAAAAAAAAAAAAAAAAAAAACTAAATTAAATTAAATTAAATTAACGTTTCAAAAGAGTGTAGGACACTGACATGTTTACTGCACTGTTCCCCGTCCTTAATGCATAAAATGCTCATTTTGGTAGCTTTGTTCATTTTTCATTTATTTTTGGTATTAACCAAATGAGGACAATTAAATAACGTAATGAATATACAATTTGAAATAATGTATCAATTTATGAATGAATAGAATCTTTTCAAAAACAAACAGTAGAGATCCCCTAGTGTTATAATTGACATGAATTCCATCAATGTATACGTGATTGCGCGTCATATACTCCAACTCTTGAACTAAATAAAAATAATTATATTATATCTGTTTGTGCTGCTTCATATATGTACCATTTCACAGATTAATCTGTCTTATGAATATATTCGACTCGCAGGAACAATTTCTCCCTTCTTGAAATTGTAATGATGACCTATATATGTGTTGTAGGGCGCATATATTTGGGTGCACAAATGGAAGTCAAAAAATGCAAAATAAAAGTGCAAAAAATGTATAATAAAAAAATAATTTGAGTAGTCCACAAATTTGCAAGTGCTGATTCAGTCAGACATACAATCAGGGGTTATTGATCCTCCGATCGATTCCAGATTTGGGCTCTTAAAAAGATAGAAAAATAGCAATAGAAATAGAAATATATGGGAAAATGAAAGTCAAGAGAAAGCTATGTGAACATCGCAAAGTGGGGAATAAAGAGATAAAATAACTCCATTTTGGCATAATAAAAAAGGAAGAAACTACAAAAGACTCCGTTCATCCATAGATGCAGTTACATTTTAATATATATTTTCAACTCATTACTAGCAATTTCCTTTTACGCTCCTTTTTCTTAAATGAAAGATGCGCCTCTTCATAATCCTTTCCTATTTAACATAAAAAACAAAAATATATATATATATATAAAATGACACCTTTTGAAGCATCTGTACTTTTATTTTTGTGCCTTCAAACATATAAGACAAAATAATAATTTGTCTTCCTCAATTTACCGGCTATTAGAAAGCCCATCTTTTTTACTCTGCCCTTAGGAGGTACTAACATATTTAAGAAAAAACAAATTGTGCATGCATGTAAGAGTGATTTTGCATACAGGGTGCATAAGAAATTTTAAGAAAAGATGAGATTGTGTTTTACTTATTTATTTATTTTTACCTGAACAAAGGGTTGCCCTATCACCTTGTGCCTTCTCATGACCTAACTTTCTGTTATAATTCTGGTGCATGGGACGAGAAAAAATGAAATGAGGCATGTGTACCTCTGATACACATATATATACAAATGAATCATCGCACATTGAGCGAAAGAAATGGATTCTATTGCGTCTGCAAAATCTACTTTATTGTATTACAAATACTATGAATTTACACTCAGCGATTTTGTCACATCTGCTCAAGGGTACACAGAAAAAAAAAAAAAATAAAATAGTAATTAAAATGGTAAGAAAAATGGTAAGAAAAATGGTAAGCAAAATGGTAAGCAAAATGGTAAAGCAAACTAATAAAATAAAATGAAGGCATTCGCATAAAACAAGGCGTTAAATGAAAAGCGTTCTTGTAACATTGAAAAATGCAGTAATATATAATTTACGCGTGTTTGCATTTGTTAATTCTGTGGATTCATTTATTTTACTCATCCGCTGCTTCCTTGGGGGTGGTATCTTTGGTGATTCTCATCAAGACGTGTTCATCATCGCACTCCTGACAAGACACAATAAAAAAATGCAGACATGTTTTCTCTTGTTGTCGATCATGGCCTATAGTGTCTAGCTGTTCAATTCCTTTTTTCATTTATTTTTTAAATGTGTTAATATGTATACATATATATATGTTCTGTTTTTTTTTTTTTTTTTTTTTTTGCTCTGCTTTTCAAATAGGATTTACCCCTGTTATATTCAGGGAAACTTTGAAATTCTTCATTTCCTCTGCCACAAGTTAAAACAAAATAGGTACACGAAACGAAAATGAGAATAGAAACAATAGAAAAAAAAAAAAAAAAAAAACGAATAATTTATATGGCATTGATTTCCAAACACCGCTTTGACAAAACCTTTTATGTGATCTCCCTTAATAGCAACAATCTGCATACAAAAAGGATTTTAAAAAAAAATGAAGGATAAAACAGAAAAATAAAATTCCTTTTAGATATCACACAAAAACACAGATAAGTTATCCTATTTGAGTGAAAAAAAAAAAAAAAAACTTCGCATTACCCAATACTTCCTTGGGCGAGAGAAAACCCATTTGTTTCCTTCGAAAAAAAAGACATACAATTAAGACATTCCAATAAATAGTTATATAAAAATGGTAAGAAACTGATGCATAAATTGGTAGTATATAAATATAACGCAAGAAACAAATAGAAAAAGGGTTAGGGGCGAGAAGAATTAATAAAAAATAAATAAACAGACAACCCGAAAAGGAATAACTATATATATATATATATATATGTACACATTGTCACTCTACGAATCGAATTCTCATACAAGGTAGTTTTCACACCAAATCGCGTAATAATATCACTGAAAGAAGAGTTAAATTTTTTTTTTTTTTTTTTCATAGTCATATAAAATATACTAACAAAGATACAGATGGTTGTGTAAATACCTGAACAAACCCAGTTAGCCCCTGTAATCTTTAGCTCCTTCTCATCTTCGTAAAAAATGGAATTTCTTAAAATCCGCTTTGGAGAATAAGAAACAAAATCACATTTTTCCTTGGATGCACATATATCTAGAACTTTGCTCAAGTTGAGAAGTTTTTCCTACAAAATTGTTTTTGTAATTGGATTATTGAAGATTATATATGCAAAAGGGGTGTAGGAGTATCACAATGGTATGTGCAATTCCACACTTTCGACATTATAGCTAATCAAAATTCTCAATAAAAAAAAAAAAGTAATAAAAAAACTTACCGTGCTGGGAGCTAGAATAATACTTTCCCCTTCACAAAACTGAAGATAACCATATGGAAGAGATTAAAAGGAACACATATAGAAATGCAAAAATGAGAAAATGTGTGTGACATTAAATAGATGAAAGCAAAGAAGAAAAAATATAAAAGAAACAAAAAAAAGTATTTACAAAAAGGAGATTAAATAATAAAAAAATGTCAAATGGTGTATTGATCATGAGAACTGTATAAAAGCAGTTTTTTGGAGAAAAAAAAAAAATAAATAAACTTTCTTTTTGAAAAATTGTCCAAAAGGAGTGTAAAAATGTTTGGTGCGTGTACGTACATGTGTGTGTGAGAAAAAAAAAACTGTGGAAACATACAGTCGCATATACTCA
This sequence comes from Plasmodium gonderi, assembly GCF_002157705.1. Taxonomy (NCBI): domain Eukaryota; phylum Apicomplexa; class Aconoidasida; order Haemosporida; family Plasmodiidae; genus Plasmodium; species Plasmodium gonderi. The sequence continues at coordinate 528,338 of NW_021628937.1, forward strand.
TACTCTCACATGTACACAGATATACACAGACAGACACAGATATACACAGATATACACAGATAGACACAGGTAGACATAGATAGACACAGGTATACATAGATAGACACAGATAGACACAGATAGATACAGATAGACACACATGTACACACAGGTATATATGAGACAAGAGCATGTGAGCATGTCAGGACAACTTTAATGACGACTTTTTCGTCAAACCTTTTGTGAATTATTTAAGAAAAGAAAATCTGAAAAGTGTTCTTTCACCTCATTTTCTGTTAGTGTCTTCGTTAGCCCCAGAGTGAACACTCCTTCAAAAGGAAAATCGTTTGGCAAACTGTGTGGCAATTTGTTTGGAAAATCATTTATGAATGTTAAGTGAAGAAACTCTTATAATTTATTCATAAGGGAACTTTTGCCAAGTTCTGTTTCTCATTCTGCATGACCAAACACAAGGACTCTCTAACTACATATACATGCACATATATATTTCACTTAAAATTTTTAAGAGAAAATGCATATTAAAAAAAAAAAAAAAAAAATGCAATTTGGACAAAAACAAGAGAAAAAAGAGATATAACTAGTAAATTTTCCTTATAGTTCATTACCAAACAGATTTAGAATAAGATAAAAGACAACAGAAGAATTCTTCTTCATTTTGGTAAACAGTAACTGTGCAACCGGGACAACAAAAAAAAAAAAAAAATAAAATAATATAACACAAAATATAGCCAGGAATAGCAAGATAATGCATAATAGGACATAGTGGGACAGAGTAAAATATACGCATACTACTGTTAGAAGGATATGTAACAATCCCCACAGCAACAAATATACATACACTACATTGCAAACAAGAACATGAGTCTAAATTCTCATTGAATTATCCCAAATGAAAATACAAAATTATATGAGAATAAAAATGCACATCGTGTACGTACACAGTCATCACTTTACATCCCTATGAATATCAACAATGAGCTTTTTCAATTTATTCCATTAGACATAACCATGGAAAATGTAGCTTATGAAAATTATAACCCTTACGAAATTGTTCATTTTTAAAAAAATAAAATAATTTTATAATGACATTTGCGCGTTGTTTTACACTCATCATGTTAGGAAAAAAATGGACAAAATTGAAAAAAATTGTGTCGTCTTTTTTTTTCTTTTTTTTAATCAATTCGTTTATGTGACCAGCTAGCCAAATGAACACCCCTGCAACATTCCCATTTTTCTTAGCATTTGTTTCAAAAAAGGAAAAAATAAAAGTACAGTGATGATATTTTTATAAGAATAGAATTCTATTTTTTTAATTTTTTTTTATTTTCTATTTTACACTTTAGCGAAACCTTTCTACAAATTAAAAAGACACATTTTCATTTCACAAAATCCTGAAATTCGTCTTATATATTGCACAAGAAATATCCTCCATCAGATAGCAACACTTTTATCCAATTCACTGAACCAATTTGAGGTCATATATTTTTTCTCCGAAATATTCTCACGAACTTGCAAAATATATGCGTTCGTGGGGGAGGGGTGGGGGGATTCATTAGTTAAATACGTTTAAGTTAATTATTTTCTTTCTCTTTATTTCGTTCTCTTTTTTTCTTTTTTCCCTGTGCGTTAATGCGAACATGTGATAAACAAGGGTGTGAACAATTCTTCTGTGTTCCTCTTGACCGTATGGTACATCATTTAATTATTTATTAAATAGAGAAAAATTCCTTTTTGTAAATTAACTGAATACAAAAACCACTTTCATATATTTTATACTCCACTAAGTGATGGCTACATGGAGAAAAAGAAGTAAACCGAAACACCTTTTTATTTTACTCCTTTTTTTCGTTGTATACTATTGGTAGACAGGCGCATATAATTATCATACCTTTATTGTAAGTGCATAGGGTGATTACAAAAAAAAAAAAAAAAAAAAAAAAAAAGAATTATACACTCGCAGAGGTATTACTTTCTCATGCACATTTCCTAGACACTTGTTCTGTTCTTTAATTCGAATTTTTTCTTGCAGTATCTTTAAACTTGCACAATACTCAATAATTTAAATGTGTCATTACAAAGCGTAGGACAAAAAAAAAGAAAAAAGAAATTAGAAAACGAAACCAAAGTGTTTATACGTGCCAATTTTTCCATCAAAATAGGCAAACAAATTTTCATGATGGAAAACATCGAGATATATAACCTTATCATAGTCTTTGGTTAATACAGTTGTTTTTCTTTTTTTCTCTAAACATTTATATGTGATCTATATTTGATAAAATGAGATAGAAAAATATTAAACCTACACCTCCTTTACAATGATCATTAAATGTAACATTTATTTCCCAAAAAAAAGAAAAAAAAAAAAAAAAATTGATATTCTAAAACGTGTAATGTATATATATGTGTACAAGCACAATGCAGTAATCACACCTGTGTGTACATACTTTTGGATGTGCCTGGAAAAAAAAAAAAAAAAAAAGATCTACAGTTTTATCACGAATTCCTAATTAGAATTTAAATGTACATACAGGAAAAGCTTAGCCTTCCATCATATATGAACTAATTAATGTACTGAAAATATCATTATCATCAAATGACTGGATCAAGAATTTTATCGAATTATATATCTAATATACATATTTCCTAACTCAAGTATGATGAAAAAATAAAAGAACACGAAAATAAAATAAATTAGGAAAATAAAAATTATGAGAAATAAAATGCACACTATCGAAAAAAAATCTAAATTATACAAAAAATCATATCACGCTAAATGTCATATGTATAATAGAGGTTAATTCACTTTAAAACATAACACATAAAAATGTGAAAAAGCTTGGAAAATAGCAATTATGTACGAAAGGTGAAAACTACGTGATCACAAGGGTTTACTCTACAATTGACTAAAAAAAAAAAAAAATGTGCTAAAAAAGAAACCAAGCCCAAAAAGGTGACAAAAAAAAAGGTTTGAAAATTGGTGTGATTACTTCAAAAATTTATTTGCATGTAATTTTCTTTTAATCAGCGGGGGAGGAGAGATATTTAAAGGAACATATTTATATATATATATATATGTACATGTGTATTACATAGAAGAAAAGAATTAAATAAGCTCGAATGAAGGGGTTATTTACAAAAAAAAAAAAAAAAAAAATTTAAAAAACCCAACAAGGGCTCCCTAAAAAACACAAAAAAAGTAATACAGGTAAAGAGAGTAAGGTGAAGAATATAGAGTAAAGAGTGCAGAGCGGCTGGTGCAAAGTAAAAAGTGAAGAGAAAAAAGTGCTGGTTAAAAAGCGACGAGTAAAACGTGCAATGTAAGGAGGATAGGGATGTCGTGGAGTAAGCACGAATTAAATCGTAGAGAGTTATGTATGGAATTCTACGTATGCACATATATATATGCATCTAGTATGTATACTTATGTATCAACTGTACATGCATGCATGTACCTCACATAAGAACACATGCACAGCACTTACACTTTTCGTTTTGTTTACATGCGCTTAAAGTTTGTCACTGAAAATAAACAAGCCCCCTGAGAATATTACGTTACTGTGTAAACATTCGACTGCGCATGTTTGTGCATGTATGAACATGTATGTATTTGCATAGTGAATATATGTATACTTACTGTATATATGTATATATAGGTGTATGTATACATGTATATTTGTGATATACCTTTATATATATACCCGCTTGGGCATTTTACGTACCTATGAATAAGCACAATTTGACGCTTTTTACTTCCAAATAGAACAATAAATAAATAAAAATAATTAAGCAAGCAAAAAGGTGATATAGTAAAACATGATGCAAAATTAAGCTTAAAAAAAAAGGTAAAAGAAGCAAAAAATAAAAGCAAAAAAAAATTAAACGTCCAATATAATGAAAAAAAAAAGAAAAAAAATTTGAAAATAAGAGAGAAAAAAAAAAATCTATAGAATAAGGAAAAATGCATTTTTAAAATAAACCCCCTTATTTTTATTTTAGTTTATGCGTATTTTATATTTTTATAAGAATTCAACGAAATTTAAAAAAAAAAAAAAGAAAAATATAGAGGAATAGAAAAACGAAAACTACAATCAAAAAAAAATAATTAAAATATATTAACAAAAGGATAAATCAATAAAGGAAAAAACAAAAGGCAAAAACAAAAGGAAAAAACAAAAGAATAAAACAAAGAGAATAAAACAAAGAGAATAAAACAAAGAGAATAAAACAAAGAGAATAAAACAAAGAGAATAAAACAAAAGCGTAAAACAAAAGAATAAAATAAAAGAGTAAGATTTCAAAAAGGGGAATGAATTGAACAAATAATTAGTAAACAAATGAACAAACGCGCAAAAAAAGTGAACAAACCAACAAGCCAAAAAGCTAAATAAACGAATAAATAAAAATAACCTAAATAATAAGGAAAAAATAATGAGAAAAAAATAAAAAAAATTGGAAAAAGCAAAAAAATATATAGGGAGGAACTCATATTTGAAAACAGCAAGGCAGCAAAAACGCGCAAAACAGGTATTAACCCAATGCATGAATTATTTTTTCCCTCAGCGAGAGAAGCAGAGAGAGAAATAGATAGAGAACGCTATTATATACATTACCTCTGTTGCCATGTATACCATGTACCTACGTATATATATATATATATATATATATATATATATATATATATACATATATAAACATTATATACACTAGTACACCATCCATATATATACATAAAGCAATAATCTCCAGTTCTCTCCTCCCCTTTTCCCTTCCGAGACTAATGAAAAATTCGCAAAATATGTAATGTTTGCTTGCAACCTAATCATCAGTGCGTAACGATGCGTAGACTGTATACATACGTGTATATATTCCCTTTACTCACACTTGACATATTTTTTTTTTTTTTTTTTTTTTGATTCACCTGAACAGATATAATTAATTAGAGAAGCACACCAAAATTGATTGCACACTTTATCAAAGTTCCCGAAACCACGTTTTATTACCAAACGTGTATGCAAAAAGTTTAAATATCCCAATAACAGCACAGTTGTAAACAAAGGCAGTTTACCTTGCGCCCCATATAAAAACTCACGTATATAAGATATCCAAGGAAATCATAAGCTGAATAGATTATTTATATCCCTTTATTTTCACATATACGTACATATATTAACAGACGCATCAGATACGGATTCATCAAGAAGCCAAAATGGAAAATGAGAAAAAAAATAACCAGAAACAAAACAGCATTGATGAAAATGAATTTCCTAACTCGAAAGTTTTGTTAGTATCAGTCAAAAGAACTAGGAGATTTTTAGAAAGAACAGCAAGAGAATTGTTAGCAGGTGGGACTAGATATATTATATTGAGTGGTCTTGGTGATGCTTTACCATTGTGTGTACAATTACAATCTTCTTTACAATCAAAGAATGCAGCTGTTGTAGTTAAAATTGAAACATCCTATAGTTACTTCAATTCTAATTATTCCTATACTCCTGGGTTAAAAATTTATATGGAAAAGCATCCAGATTTTAAAGGCTCAAGAATATCACCAGGATATGTCAGTTTTCATGATAAATCTGATGATTTTACACCCATTTTCGATGAAAATCCAAATGAATATATATGCTCTGTCAATGCAGGAGACAATAATTTATATGTTGGTGGTGAAGGAATTAACGGAGCTTTTGCAGATATGTTGTCTGAATTTGGACATGAGGTTGATAAATACGAGGACTTATTCAAGGTAAGAAATAGAACAAAAAAAAAAAAAAAAATGAAAATTTAAAAAAAAAAAAAAAGACACTCATATCTTTTTCAACGATGAAAAAAAAAAAAATAAATAAAAGGGGTGAAGGGGGAAATCACACCATAAAACACATCGTCTGAGAAAGTGTGTTTCACATGTGTTAAATTGTGTACATGCAGACGCTCCTACAGTTATGAATTATTTTCAGACAATGGATTCTTCGAATAATATGCGTTTCAGACCATACAACATTGCACTTCCAACATAAGTATATCTCTTTCAAACATTTTATTCGCTCCATCACCTAACCTTTCCCAACAGGAACTTTTAAACAAAGCTGTAAAAGAGAATGCTGAGAAAACAGATGAAGAAATCAAATCGGTTGTATACGAAAATGTTGAAAAAAAATATCCAGATGTAAAATTAGCTTTATGCAGAACCCGAAACAGTTTAAAAAGAGGTAATGATTATACAACAGGATCTGTTTTTATTGTGACGTTCAAAAAAAATTATCCACATAAAAAAGAAAAGAACATGGGTATGGTTTATGTTGTCGGACCCAAAGGAAAGAATTTCGGTGCAGTGGAAGAATTTTTAGAAGCTGTTCATGAAACGGCAGAAAATTTAATGACAGCCTTGTGTGATTACAATGGTTTAGTGAAACGTGAAGAAATTAAGCACGTAAGAATGAACACTTGTAGAATCTGCTTATTTTCAGGAAGCATATACAAGCATGTTAATGCATCTAAATTAGATGTAGCAAAAGCTATCTTGAATGGTTTAGCTGTTGGATATAGACACGGTCCATCCCCAAGATTAAACTTTGCATATGATGAAAATGTATTTAAAGATGCTTGGATAGAAACCACAGGGCTTCAAGTTTTTAGCCACAACGATAAAGAATAGACAAACAGAACACTTAATATCGTGTGTATTGTATATATATATATATATATATATACACACATGCACAGCTGTGTGTGTACGCATAATTACCCATGTGCATGTGAATCCGCATATAAATTTTTGCACAAAAAAAACTAGTGCATGCATAGACGCATACATATATGGTATACGTACGTGTAAACACAAACACTCACTTGTGTTTTGTTAGCGCTCGTTTATTCCCCTCACCCCCCCCTTATTTCAAAAAAGGAAAAAAAAAAAAAAGTAGAAGTAATAATGAGCCTAGTTCTTGTTTCTGTGCCATATATATATGTACATCTACAGTAGAATTCAATTTACATGCTTGTAATGTTAAGATAAGAAAGAGAAGGGGTGTGAATAAGAGAAAAAAAAAAAAAAAAAACGAAAAGAAAAGAAAAGAAATGAAAAGAAGAAAAAAAGACGAAAAGTAAAAGGTAAAAAAAAATGTAAAAAGAAAATTGTCCCATGAAAAAATATGTACAAAAAAACACCTCTCATGAAAAGATAACCGAAAGACGGGAGGACTCCATGTGCAAATGTGTCGCCCCTCTATGTGATATGCGTGTGTGTATTTTATGGGTGTATGTAATACAGGTTCTCACACATAATATGTACATATATTATGGACCTTGTCAAGTGTACATATATATATATATATGTATACATGAATATGTACACCTATGCACATATGTATATTCAGAAAGACATTAGGGAAGACAAAAAAAAAAATAAAATAAAAAAGTTACGTTGTCGCAACGTTTGCTACGAGAAATGAGTGTGATCTTATTGTGTTCATAATTAATATATATAAGAAAAAAAAAAAAAAAAAAAAAATTCACCGTTATTGCATAACACGCTCACAATTCAAATTACACAGATATACATATTCACAGATTTTCCTACAATCACATTTCAGCAAAATTATTTTTTTCATACTTAATATGTAAATACTTCTTTCATCTATTATTATTCCAGTTATTATTATTTTATTTTATTTATTATTATATTATTTTATTTATTATTATTTTATTATTATTTTTTTTTTTTTTTTTTTGCCATTTCGTTACTTCTATATAAAACATTTACATATTAAAAAAAAAAAAAAAAAAAAATCAAAAACAAAAACAAAAAAACACTTCGTAAGTGTTCTTATTTTTAATCCTTATAAATAATTATTTTGATAACAAATCACATTGAAATAACAGTACTCAATCCTCTTTTGTGTAATATTCAGCACAAGGATGTGAAAAGCTTTATCGAGTTTACACCGTCTATTGATAATTCAACTGGTATGCCATTATATAATATAACCCCCTTGCTCCTCCCACTTATCCCAAACTCGTTTTACTTCTTCACTGAAACATCCCGAGAATTATTTTTTAAGTATCCATTCAGCTAGTACTATGCAAATCTCATGTGGTATATATATATATATATATATGAGTTCCTTCCCCTTAAGAAAAAGAACATTAAAGGAACAATTTGACACATGCGCTCTAGGATAACACAAAGGACGATATACGTCACCACACTTGTGTACACTTAATGTCTACTTATATATATATATATATATATATATATATATATATATATATATACCTGACCCAAGGCCAATCAAAAGAAACAAAAGAGTTGCGTGTGATGTTATATATACACGTCTTCAAAAGATGTATTTTTTTCAATTTAGTTAATTATTAAGTTATTAAATAAATTGCATATAAAAAAAGGGAAAAAAAAAAAGTTCACTCCTTTTAACAATTTTTACATTTTTTCAAAACAAGAACAAAAAAAAAAAAAATTACAAAATAAATAAAAATGATATAGACAAAATTATCAATCAAAATGACATGGAAAAATAAAATAAAAATAAAAAAATAAATTTCCAGGATCGGTTATACTAAATTAGATGCGTTTCATTACTCATTTTTTTTTTTTTATCATCATTCTGCACCGTGCTCTCTTCATCATATTCTCTCCACCATGCTTCTCTGCACCTTCCTGTGTAAAAACTCAATATTATTGACGAACTGTTAGAACATCTTCTCCACATTCTCTGTTTTATTTCCATTTTTTCTCTTGTGTGTCAGAAACTGTTATGTCAATGGTTCCGCCTTCATTAAACGCTAGGTATGAATAAAACAATGTTAGGGTAATGATATACACCACTACAGAAAAAAGGCTGCATAGTAAAGCGTTATCTTTTGAAACACTAAAGTATACAGTAAATACATACTTGTATAGTACTATTAAAATTATTGGGGATAAAATAATTAATAATACAAAAATAAAAAATTTTCTTAACACATTTGAATTTTCCTTATATGATAGAAAATCGCTTAATCCAAAATTTCCTCCACTTTCTTTTGATTCATCAGTCTCCTCATAGCTTGCAGTGCTTGTTACCTCATCTGACATTTCATCTGATATTTCTTCTTTTTCCTCTTTACCATCCTTAACAACACTCTCCTCCATGTAACATTCATTTGCACCACTTGCTTTCTCCACAAGGTTATTCGAACACCCTTTGTTGCCTTTTCGCAACATTCTTTTACTCCTATCCGAAAAATTGAAAGAGTAGGGGGGAGTAATCAATTAATCTCTACCACCGGTGTGTTTCTTCATAAAGGCAAATCTTATTTCGGAGGAAAAAGGCCAGAAAAGTGCGTCAGTATGATGCTAAAACTGTATAATAATAAAAAGGCTCTAAAATATGAATAACCAACACTTTATGTATGTATTTATGTATGTATTTATGTATGTATATATGTATGTATATATGTATGTATATATGTATGTAGCATACTTGCATATGTATAAAAAAAGGTAAAAAGTAATGCAAGCCTTTTCACAGCATAGCTGTATGGAAAACATTTTGAATGTCAAAAAAAAAAAAAAAAAAAAAAAAAACACAAAGGGAAACGGAAACTCAAAAAGCAGCTATTCTCCGCAGAAAAGGCATCTTGTAGCTTTCCATTTTTTTCTGCTCATATCAAAGGTTTTTCATTTTTCCTGAAATTAAAACAAAATGTGGAAAGGACCTAAACAAGCACATGTACATTAGGGTACTCAATGGAGCATATATGTGTAATTATGTGCTATAATATTATATAATATATATAAAAAAAAAAAAAAAAAAAAAAAAAAAAAAAAAAAAAAAAAAAAAAGGTACAATACATGTGAAGGGCGTGGATGGAATATAATAATTTTTAAACTTATTTAAACCAAAAAAGTATTCTAAAGTAGGGTATTAAGGGGCTTAAAATTTAAACTATTGAGAACATGGATATGCCTATTTTTTTTTTTTTTTTTTTCTAGCAATCAAAATGAGTGGGATTGTGACACAAGCGGAAATATAAGTGGAACATTAACGAATCCTGGGAGTATAAATGGGGGAATAACACGAATAAACCCCCATGGTCCACTCAATGTGTTACATTCACTTATGCGTATTTATATATATATATATAAATATATATATATATATATATATATATGTGCATACACGAGGCCCCTGGAAATATCATACTTTTGAAACTCTTAGTCGCCTACTACCTACTACAAAAATGGCACATAAGCATACGAGCCAAATTGGTGTGTAAAAAAAAACAAAAAAAAAAGTCCTTTCCTGTGCAACCGACACACATTAATAAGAAAACCCCCCTCTTTTCGAATGATATTTCTTTTAAAATTAAAAATTTGTGTTTTAATAATATTGGGACATGTATACTTAATTACGTGATGTTCAGAATTTCTATTTCGAGTTTCCAAAAAAAAAAAAAAAAAAAAAAAAAAAAAAAAAAAAATACAGAATCGAACAATTTATTTTTTATGCACAATCGGTTCGTTATTAGGTTGGTTACATGTACGCTTGTCAAATTTGCCGTAATCTTTTTTCTTTTCTTTTTATTTTTTTTCTTTGACAACTTTTGTGTCAATCCTTACACACCACTTTTACTACTCATTTTAATTACACCATTTTCAAATAAGATTACAATCTTTCATCTTGGTTATGTAAATTTTTACACAAATTTGTAAACGCATAAAAGTATACTTTAATTTTCCAATTTGCTGAGATATATAATTATGTTTTTTCTTCTTTAAAGATTTCATTTTTCTCTTCACATTCCATTCTGCATCCCCTTCCTGAACTGTGCGCCAGCTTGGCTTTAATTCCTTTACCTCATTCGAATAACAAAAATGAAAACGATTACAGAAAATGCAATTCTTACCGAAACAATATGCCCCAGTAAAAATGTCCTCAAGTACGAGGAAAAAGTTTACGTGAATCGAGGGGAATCGCTAATTAAGGTAGACCCGTCTTACTATATCAAGCAAGTTAGACTATAAAAAGTGAAATTAAAAAAATAAGAAATAGTAAATTAAATGAGCAAAAATAAAAAAAAATAAAAAATAAAAAAAAATATGAAACATAAGCCACCCAGTAAAATATAACCGATATTCCTCAATACAAACATACATCCACACTTAAGTCAAAGTTAAGAGTTTAAAAACCTTTTCTTACAGTTAATATAATTTCACATCCGTGTGCTTTTTTTTAACGTAATGATTTTACAATACTACTGTTACACAATTTTTAATGCGTCACAAGACAGGCTTCTTCATGCAGTGTGCATTCGTCTAGTCATCTCATATATGTACATACATATATATATATATATATATACATATATACGTGTGTAAGTATATACAACCCTGTGAGTGCGACCGTGGTCGATTTTTTTACACATGTTGCACGTACTTTATCGTTGCCATTGTTGGATCTGCCGATTTATCCATTATGACAATATGCGTACGAATTGATTTATTGCATATGCAATTTAATTACATGTCTCGTTTACAGCAAACTAATTTTCACCCCATCCCCTCTTATACGCAGAAAGTTCTGAATATACAAAATCTCAACTACCTCCTAAGTAGCTACTCAGAATTTTTTGAAAATTACAGAATCCTATGTATCCTATCAGCATTAAACATTTTTATAATTCTTTTTCTTCTCCTCCTGTACTTGTTATTTTCACTTATAATATTTCTCCCGGTAGGAGAACTAAGCATAATCTTAACATTTTTTCCCAAAAAAAGAGAGATACAAAAATGCATAGAGAGGGATATATATATATATATATATATATATATATATATATATATATTTATGCATATTTATGCAAATTTATGACTGCATACAGGTCCCCCACTGTAGCATATTCGTCCTAGATCATTGCGTCTCTTGGGGAACAAGTCTACATAAAAACCATGCCTACGTATGTGCATATATATATATATGTATAGATAGATATAGATATAGGTATACACGCATTTACATTGAAATCCACTCATTCCTCTTGTTAGGCATTTTTTTTACTCTGCTCCATATTCTGTTCTGCATTCCCCCTACTCTACCCCTTAATTAAAGTAACTCCATGCATACAGCAAACATGTGCCCACAAATGTTCTTGCACTAGCACGCCCATGGATTAACACAGAAACAACATAAAATGAAACGAGCTGAAGCAAATTCTCTTTTTTAAATTATTCGTGTGTTTTATCACACATATACGAATACACCAAGTGTAAAGAAAATTTTTTTTTTTTTTCTTTTTTTTTTTTTTAAGGACAAAACGCAAATAATACTGAAGGAGGAAATAATTTTCTGTACATGCATAACAATTGGATCTACACTTTTTTTTATATCAATTCTTTTTATATACCTGACACCATTCGTTTCTGTTTTCTTATACCCTTTCAATGCTATCTTTATGCCTCTCATTTCGACCCTCATTTTGCCAATGATCGTAAGACATCGTAGTAGCACAAATATGATATTTGCTTTTTCGAAATCCCACATGCATCATTATATATATATATATATATATATATATATGCGCACCTTGTGATCCATTTTCCCACTACACTCGAATCACTGAATCGACAGGAGAGGAAAGGGCCTGCATATCAACATACATATGTTATAATCTGTAATACGACGAACACCTAACTTTCTTCACTTTGCAGATGCTCATCAATTCAAGTGTATGTGCCATTTATGTCATTTTTTATACGGAGGTAAGAATACTTCTAAACCCAGGTCCAAAATAAAACGAATCGTGCCAAAGCAAAAGAATGTACATATATGTATTTATATATATAATTATGTGCGTACATTATCAGCTTATGTAAGGTGTCCACAAAATTCATAAACTAATGCATCACCCCTTTTTTTCTGCATCCAAAATATATATACTTATTTACAACATAATTTATAGGCCGTCTCAAGTGTTAAAAACCTAGCACAAAATACATCAAGATATATTTTTTTCAAGATTCCCCTATTTTACCTTTAAGTTGAAGAAGTAGGAGTGGGGAAGAACAACAAAAAAAAAAAAAAAAAAAAAAGAAAAAGAAAAAGAAAAAAAGAAAAAAAGAAAAAAAGAAAAAAAACAGAATGGACTATAATTTTGATCACTCTTTGTTTATACATAAATTACTTATATATAATTGAGACCCACGTGTTGAGTACATGAAAAACATTTTATTCTTTCAAATGTACACACAGCAAAATAATGTGCAAATGGAAAATGGAAAAAGTTATCTAACTCTCTTATTTTCGAGTTATTTTTATTCCATTCCAACCTCGTTAAAATGCCCTTTTTCCCAAAACGATTTTGACATAAGGACGTATACGTACGTATGTACGTGTGCATGCACATATGCATGTACATGTGTATGAACGTATATTTTACTTAAACTCCACATTCACCCGAACGCCCGTGCTCCTATTTTTCACAAAACCACATGTACACAAAAATACACAGTCGGCCCATTTATAATATATATACATATGTACAATGCAATATGTGAATTTTTCACATTCGCAGTTTTAAAAACTTAACGTTATTTTTAGTTTACAGTGGAGTAATTATTATAAAATTATCTAACTTGCACAGACTCAAAAAGTGAATGTATTATCCCAAAAGTTAATTCATCAGGGATTAAGTGCGTTTTTTTTTTTTTTTTTTTTTTTTTTTAATTTATTTATTCTTTTTTACATATGTCCTTACGTGTACGTAAGGCGAGTAACACAGCAATTTTAGGAGCTTGTGTTACTTTCGCCACACATTGCTTGGTTTATTCGAAAAGGCAAAATGTTAACGATATACAGATTTGAACATATAATACCAGCAGCAGTTTTTCCTTTTTTGCCATTAGTTTACATATACATGAATTCTCTGTGTTTCCGTCTTCTCTAACCATATATGATTTCCTATATATGCAAGATATGTACCTATACGTATCAAAAAAAATAAGTAAGGTATTCTGACCTTGTGTTGGGTTCTGTACCTTTGGGTTTTTTTCCATTTTTCTTTCATAAGACTTAAAAAAACTTTATAAAATTTTTTTTTTTGTTCCCATTTATTTTTTTTTTTTTTTTTTTTTTTTTTTTCTTCTTAGCTCTTGTACGAAACCACAAAAAGTAACCTGTGTTTGAGGTGGATTTTTTTGGAAAAAGTTCTATTCACACCCCTCCTGATTTTTATTAACTCACCGACTAAGGTGGGAAATCAAGGAATTCATTTTCTTCCTCATACATAGGCGCATAATAAATTTATGTACATGCTTAAAAATTCATAATATATATTTATATACGATATATGCATGTCCCGATCAATTGAGAATATTTTGAAAAATGGTCAAAATAAATAGCAAATTCATAATGCCAACCGGAGTGTTCGGATTGCATGAGTATCAATACATCCTTTGTAATTAGGGTATATATTTGCACATGGTTCATTGTGTATGTATTTATATATATATATATATATATGTATATGTATATATGTACATGTATATTTGCATGAACTGTTTTTCTTCTACCTGTGCATATGAGATAGGCCTCAATCGGTAACACTCAGGCTAACGAACAAAAAAAAAAGAAAAGTTAAAAAACCCACCTCGTAAACAGAAAAAGGATTAATTTGAAAGCACTAGAGTTCTTGCATGTAGATGTATACATATATGTATATATATATATATATATGTGTGTATATTGAGAGGAACCCTTTTTCCCTTACGACGCATTATACACTACAGCATCGTCATGAACCACCGTACGGTTTGTACAAACATACTTTTTTTTTTTTTCGACTCTTTTTATCATATATTTATGTCAAACATTTTTAATATTTTATTTTATTTTTCCTTTTTCTGTGATTCTACGAGTCATATATATACTCACCTTCATTTGTTAATTGACACAAATGTGAAGGAAAAAATCTACGGCTACTATTTTTTGACCATCTTAAATGCATAGCACAAGTTAACACTTTGCAGCATTTGACACTTTTTTCCCTCTTGGCTCCTACCTTTAAAGAAATTTATTTATTCATTACCTATTTATTTATTATCCGTTCATCTATTTTTTTTTTTTTTTTATGTTTACAAAGAAAATATGCCACTGCAGGCAGTAGAGGTATGTCACATGTATATTGTATATTTACAGATGTTACTATAATGCAAAAATAACCCGAGTGTAATTTTTTTTTTTTTTTTTTTTTGCAAAAATAAAGTAGTCTCCTTTTTCTTTCGAACATATATGCAAAAAAAAAAAAAAAAAAAAATATATAAAATAAAAAAAAGTATAAGAAAGGACAAGAAATCTTAAGAAAGGACAAGAAATCTTAAGAAAGGACGAGAAATCTTAAGAAAGGACGAGAAATCTTAAGAAAGGACGGGAATAATTTCTTCATTTAAACAAAGTTAACCAAAATGAGTATAAGTAAAGAGTCGTCCAAAACCATGTTAGATATTGAGAAGAAAGCTGGGGAAAAAAAAGACTTTAAAGATGTATCAAAATTAAACAAAAAAGAGCAACTTATTTTACCATTTACCTTTTTATTAATTGGTCTTAGTTCGTTAAATGTATGGAACACAGCTTTAGGGTTAAATATAAATTTTAAATACAACACATTCCAAATAACAGGTTTAGTAGTTTCGTCTATCATAGCCCTTTTTGTAAATTTACCAAAAATATTATTACCCATTGCATTAGGAGGATTAGCTATATTATGTGCAGGTTTTCAGATAGCTCATCAATATTTTACCTTTGAGCAATTTGATACTTATTGTTTAATAGCATTTATAACAATTGGAATACTCGCAGGATTTGTACAAACCATTGCATTTAACATTGGGACAACTATGGAGAAAAATATGGGTGGATATATGTCAACTGGTATAGGTGTTTCAGGAGTTTTCATATTTATTATAAATTTATTACTAGATCAAATTGTTTCTGAGGAAAAGCTATATAATGTAAACAAAGCAAAATTACTGTATCTTTATTTTATCTGTGAAATTTGCCTAATTCTATCAATCATATTTAGTTTGTGTAATTTAGAATTAACTTCAAGTAAATTGTTAAAAGAGGAAGAATGTAATGATAAAGAACCAGGATTGTCCTATGTTGAATTAATTAAAGATAGTTATAAAGCCATTTTGTCTATGTTTTTAGTAAATTGGCTATCTTTACAATTATTCCCAGGGGTTGGACATAAAAAATGGCAACAGAGTCATGGTATATCAGATTACAATGTAACAGTAATTGTAGGGATGTTTCAAGTTTTTGATTTTGTCAGTAGATATCCACCAAATTTGAGTCATATAAAATTTTTTAAATTTTTTACCTTTTCCTTAAATAAATTATTACTTTTTAATTTTCTTCGTCTCCTATTTATTCCTTGGTTTGTTTTAAATGCAGCTGTTGAATATTCATTTTTTACAAATATTGTTCAACAATGTATTTGTATGGCTATGCTTGCATATACCAATGGTTGGTTCAATACAGTACCCTTTTTAGTATTCGTGCAAGAACTTAAAAAGACAAAGAAAAAGAAAGACATCGAGACCATTTCCACCTTTCTAGTTATTGCTATGTTTGTTGGATTGGGTATGGGAATATGGACAACCTACATTTACAATTACTTCCCCATTGTGATCAAGAGATATGTCATTCCATAAATAGATCGTCTACCCTCTACCCCTCCCACCCCCATGTTCAGTAAATATCCTACCATTTTGTGACCTTATCATTTTTTTAACTTAACCCTAGATGACTTTTAATACACAATAATTACCATGTGCAACACAGTAGTTAGTAAATGGTGCACGATGGAGGCACCACAGTGAAATAAATCATACATACGTATATACTTATATACATATATACGTATCTATATATGTATACACATGCACACTCATATACCATGACATATTTTTTACGCAACATTTTTGGTATACAACAAAGTAATACATATATAGCATTGCATGTGGCATTTAAAGCAAACGAATTATGAATAGCACATATATTTAAATATATATGCCATATTTATACGTACAAAAAAAAAAAAAAAAAAAAAGAAGAAAACATACACAGCCTTTACAAAAATATACACATGTTTTTAACATGCCTGTGTTTGCATGTACATTTTAAAATCGTACTTAAATATAGAGAAATTATATTTAGATATATATCTCTTTTTAACAACAAATTAATACCGTTGAAACTAACGAGCATATTTGTTTGTTTGTTTTTTTTTTTTTTTTTTACTTTATTTTAAAATTTTTTTATAATAAAACACGCATTCCGTTTTACAAAATATCACTTTATTTTGTAAAAAAAAAAAAAAAAAAAAAAAAAAAAAACATTCACCAGCCATAGTATGTGTCTGTATGAATGTGTGTATATGTGCATGTATGTACCTCCACTCTATACAACATTTCGAATAATTGGAAAAGCCTCTATTTTTTTTTTCATCACACAAGGCCTAATTGCAACACATTTTATATGCATAATTTCTCATGATACATTTCATTGGCGCACAAAGATCGAGGTGTTAAAAATAACAAAATTTCACATTCATATGCCAAGATAGAGAAATAGAGAAGAAACAAGGTTGTGTAAATGAGCAAAAGAACACTCCACACATTACACAGACCCATGCACACGTTGGTACTTCTGTAAACATTGTACCATTTTTAAATCTTCTCAATTGTGCATGTTTTCAGAGAATTAAACAAAATGATGCCATAATGAAAATAAGTTAACATTGACGAAATGAGGGCTAATTTCGTTAGTAGCCAAAATTGATACAATAAAAAAAAAAAAAAAAAAAAAAAATTCCTTGAACAAATATGCCATGGATTATGTAAATTATGTGATGCTCACGTTTAACACAAATGAACACTTAAAAAGAAGTAATGAAAATTATAGTGCATCCTCTTGATTTGGGAACACAAATGTAGTAAACAACCGACCCCTCATCTGTGTAAAAATGATCCAACAAAATATAGCAAAGCATAATATATAGTGTAGATCAATACGTACGTATGAAGACAGGAATCGAAACGAGAATTACGGAGCATTTAAAATGTATATATATATATATATATATATATATGTGTATAACTTCAAATAATTAGCGATATTTATTTTAAGAATGCAAGAATTGTCAGGAATGTTTAGACATACACGTGTTAAGCTCAATTGGCGCACAGGAAGAAATCAACTTTTAGCCCCTCCGCTTGGCATTTAAATTCGTATAAGACAATGCCTTGGGATATGTAAAAATAAAGAAATGAAATGAGCAAAAAAGAAATGAAGTGAACAGAAATGAACAGAAATGAACAGAAATGAACAGAAATGAACAGAAATGAACGGAAAAAAAGGTAACAGAACCACGTGGATGTGCAATTGCAAAGACTATACCCTTATGGAATCCGAACCTTTCAGGTAAAAATTGATGTACTCGTCGAGAAGGTCTATTCGATTGTATATTTCTTGATAAATGTACTTCATTATATCAATATAATTTCGTATGGTTTGATTTTTTTCTTTTGTACCTGATGCAACTAGTGTCATGTCTTTTTCCATCTTTGCGCGAAGTGATGGTTCTGTTAAATCGACCCCAAGATCCTTAAATTTTTTATATGACAATATTAAGGCAATTCCCAAATTGGTTGGTATAAACAGGTTTTTAGAATTCTTAAAAACATAATTTCTTTTTTGAATATTTTCTATATGCTCATGCATAGTTGCATCGGTACCAATTCCATATTTATCCATCAAAGATAATAAATCACATTCTGACAGGTATTTAGGAGGTTGTGTTATTCCTTCTTCTATTAATAAGCTGTAGGGGTAAAATTCCTCATGGATTTGAAAAGGAGGAATAATTTTGTCATTCCATTTTTCATAAATATAAATTTCTAAATAATTTTTTTTTATTATTTTTAACCCTTTACAAAAAAATTCTTCCTTTCCAATTTCTGCGATAACTTTACTGTTAAATCCAATTGCATCATCACTACATACAGCTAAGAAATGTCTACAAATTAGTTCATAAATTTTCCATTCCTTTTCATCTACATTTTCTGTTTTGTTCATATTTTTAACTGGGTGAATAGGTGGATGTGCTTTATCATTTAGTTTTCCTTTTCTTGGTTGTCTAAAATTGTTATTTTCTGTTAACTTTTTAGCGTAAAATCCAAAAATATTATTTTTTTTCAATTCATGAACTACTTTTAATAAGTTCATACTACTTGGGAAATAATTCGTTTCTGTTCTTGGATAACTAATGAATCCTCTATTGTACAATTTCTCTGCAATATTCATACATTGTTTCGATGAAATATGAAAATGTTTTGACACCAACTTTGTCATTTGTAAAGTGTTTAGAGGAAGTGGCCTATATTTTTTTATCTCATTTTGATAGATATTTGTTATCTTACATAGTGGATTTTCTAATAACTTTTCATAAATCAGAACAACTGCCAAGTGGTCAAACAGTTTTAGCCGAGACCACGTAAAATCTACGACATTCGTTTCCCTATTTCGTGCCCTTCTTTTCTTTGCTCTTTTCTCCTTCTTCTTCTTTTTCGTCGTTTTCGTCTTTTTTCTTCTATGCCTTATCGATTTGGATCCGTATGGACAATTCGATTCACCAGTCAACGATTCACAAGTCAGTGATTCACAAGTCAATGATTCACCAGTCAATGATTTCACTGATGCCTCCTCTAGCTCATCCTCCCCACCTTCATACCAGTGCTTCATTTTAATAGACCAGAAATATTCGTTTATAAAATTTTTTATGTCCAGATATCTATTCACAACAAATCCCAAGGTTGGGAATTGGCATGGGCCATAACTAATAATATTCGTTTGAGACTTTATCAAATGTGTGTATCTAATTGTGAGAAATCTTGTGAAAATGGAACCCATTCTTAGATCTATTTCTCTGCGTACATCTACACTGTATGCGAGATTCTTATTTGGGTACTTCAAATTGTTAATTGCATGAATAATATCCTTCTCTGTTACTGCTGAAAACTGAGCCCTGTGAATTTTTATTTCTTTATTTGTTACAAAACAAGTATTTATGACTTCAAAACAGATATGTTCTCCTTCTCTGTCACAATCTAGCCATAAAATTAACATATGACAACATTTAGAAAATTTTTTTAAATTATTTTCTATTGTCTTCTTATCTTTTTCAATATATACTGTAATTTGTGCATCAAATAATTCTTGTGGATCTGTATTATTCCAATTTCTGTACTTGTCATCAAATTTCTGCTCTGTCAAATGACCAGTTACAGATGTTACATACATAAACCAAGTATCATTCTTTCTTTTATAATTAAAAGTAAATACTGGGTTATATTTGCTATAGCTCCTTTTCTTATCCATTTTCCCTTTACTCAATATGTCAGCTATTGCTGACGCAACTGATGGCTTTTCTGCTACGTTTAATACATTTATTCGAGCCATAAAAAGATATTATTCAATTGTGTTTCATTCCCTTGCAATGAATTATCAACTGGACACATCTGTGCTCTTATGCATGTATAGCTAAATAGGTGTAAATAAAATTATGTTCTTTTTTATTCTTCCAATTAACGGGAAAGACGAAAAGAACCCAGGGGGTGTAAAATACACAATTTAATCATGGATCAAAAATTAAGAACATCAAGAACGGTAGTGGTAACTCATACATAATTTACATTCATATGTTACAAAAAAAAAAAAAAAAAAAAAAAAAAAAAAAAAAAATTTTACGGCAAAAAAAGAATTCCCTAAGAGCCAATATGTGGGTGACCATCCTTAGAGATTTTTACATCCATTCTTCAAATGGATATGAAATTCACACATGAAATTGGGTAAGTTACATGTGCAAAGAAGTATGTCCCTGAAATAAGTGCCTCAAATGTGTAGTAAACTATGCAAAGAAATGTGTGCAATTACATGTCCCTTTTTTTTTTTTTTTTTTTCTTGATATCACTTTTATACATTTTTCAAATTTTTAGTCCTTTTTTTTTTTTTTGTTATAAAAGCTCATCTATTATAGAAACCTTTTTCAACCATTTCTTCCATTTTGACTTATCAGATGAAAATTTTTTTTTTTTTTTTTTTTTTCTCCCCCCTACCTTTCTCAATAGATTATGTATACCTCAATTTGGTGGAACCTAAAAATTACCACTTTCCTATATGCCCAAATGATATTTCAAATTGTTCAACTTAATTCATTATCAGTTTAAAAAGTTTTCTAGAATTGTATGGAAAAAATTATAACCATTTCAACTTTTTTCCAATATTGACATGTGAAAAAAAGAGTATTTTCTCATGTCGCTGTGCTAAAATGAAACATACTCAGCGGAGAAACATCAAATAGAATAATGTCACACCAAATGTTAGCGACATAGAAAACGCATGAGAACATTTCGCACAATGACAAATCTTATAAAAGTACACTGATGGAGAATAAGGAACAGGAAAATATCTCAACCCCTTATTTACTACATATGTATATTACATATCCAGCCCTTTCATAAAAAAGTCCTTGCACACACAGCTTTACAAAAATTCACACAAGTATATTCACCTTATTCACGTTGTGGAATGGGGTTAAGTAGATTTAAAGGTTTCTCTTACATTATGAAAAAATAAGATTAAAAGACTTATCTCTGAGTGGTGGAAAATATGAACACTGGAAATTGTTAACTAAAGGAGAAGAAAAAAAAAAAAAAAAAAAAGAGAAAAAAAAATTTTTTTTATACCAATTTGGAAGTGTTATGTATAAGACTTTAACGCGTTTCTAAACCTCCAAAATGCTTGAAAAAATTTAATCATTTCTGTTTATAATCATTTAAAATAAGGGTTAAATCTTTTTGGTACGTCTACAAAGTTTATTTTTAGTGATATTGATGAATGTTAAAATGGTCTTTTTGTTGAATGAATTTTTTTTTTTTCTTTTTTTTCACCTTTCCTTTTGAAATATGAACATCCAAATGTAGGCGCATTTACATGTATATGTGTGTCCCTACGTCTTTACTAAAATGAACAAAGGGAGTTAATGTATAGAGAAAAGTACATCATTTGGGTATGTATACATTGTCATGGGAAAAAAAATACTAGGTGTAAATAAAGGGTGTATAATAGGACCTTTCCAATTGAGGGAATAAAATAAAATGTAATAAAAGTTCATTCGATTGATTTTAAAATTACGACATTTTTTTTTTTTTTTTTTTTTTTGTTTACTTGGCTCACGTACACATACAAAATGTATAATGTATAATGTCATATTTATCTAGTCCATACATTAACTTCCCAACTTAATGTAAGAAAAACCAATGGGGATTTCATATCAAAAAATGATAAAAAAATATATATGAAATACTCATTCATAGTGTACTCAAAAGTAACCGGAAGAATATATGGACACATGTGTAGACATAGCTGGACTCATAGAATAACCATTTAAATATGTTTCGAAAGGGAGGCAGAATTTGATGGATTAGAATCCATAAGCATAACTTATAGAACTCCTTTACATAAGATAAATGCAAAAAATATTTCCATTGAAAAAATATCCCCAAGCGTTTCTTTGGGCATAAAAAAAAAATTTATATATATATATATATATAAAATAAATGAAAAGAAATAAATAAAGTTATATAAATTAAAAAAAATAAATAAAATATAATTGCAAAATTGCATAGCAGAATCGCTTTGCCGCCAAAGGGCTGAAATTCACAGTGGGCATACACACGCTTTTCCTCTTTTCCTCTTTTCCTCTTTTCCTCTTTTCCTCTTTTCCTCTTTTCCACTTTTCCACTTTTCCTCTTCGCGCACCCAATGAACGCCCAAAATAAACCCCAAATTATTGAACACATAAATCACCCCCTTGATAACACCGTGTATGATGTGAAGTGGGTTCATGGAAAGTCCAACCTTGTAGCGGTCGGGGAAATGTTAAATAAAAAAGGATATATAAATATATATAACTTGGACAAGGGGAAATTTACCTGCATTTCTAACAATGAAACAGGCACAGGGATTAAAACAATAAGCCCCTTTTTCTCCTATTCCGGCACGTATTCTATTGCCTGTGGTAAGATATATTCAACGGGAATGTTTCGATTAGTGCATAATGTGGTCATCTGTGCATGTGTTCTTTTTATCCACAGTTGAATATAACCTTTGAGTGAACCCTGAACCCTGAACTCATTCTCCTTTTCATGCCAAATGCATATGCCAATTTATGCACCTAAACCTGATCCAGGCACTTTTGATGGCAACATACTTCTGTACGACATTAACCATATGTCTAACCCATATTATAGCATAAAAAAACATACAAAATTGATAAACAAAATAGAAAGTAAGAGTTACAAAAATAATAATTTAATATTCAGTGCAAGTAGGGATGGATCCGTTAAAATTTTTGATATAAGAACCAATAATGAAGTGAGAACAAGGGGGAGAAAAAAAAAAAAAAAAAAAAAAAAAAAAAAAGACTATCATTTTCTGACTCTTTGATAATTTTCACATAATCGACGTTATTCTACCATTATCCACATTCTTCCTATACTTGCATTACAATACGTATACTATTTTTTTTTCTCTCTATGAAAATTCTCCTTTTTTTTTTTTTTTTTAATTTATACCAAGGTTGTGAGTTTAGAACCACCAAAGAATTCGCCTTATATCCCTGACTGCTGGTGTGTGGGTATAGGTGAGTTTACCAATTAAGAAAGTTGAACATGTACATATAAATGCAAGTGAACGTATACATTTTAGTAATTACATGACACATCTTTCTTTATGTGTGTGAAAAATTTTTGTCTTAAACTCATTTCTACTCAAACAACAGGAAACAATTACATAGATGTAAATCCAACTTGTCAAATAGAAGAAGAAAACTTAAGTTTATGTGCAGGATATGACAATGGGGATATAAAATTTTTCGACTTAAAAATGATGTTAATAGAGCATGAGGTATACAAAAGAAAAATTAATGCACATATATGCACATGCGTACGTATGTATACATATATATGTATTTTCAGACTCCATATACACACATATTTGCATAGGCAGAGACACATACTGACATTACATTCCACACGATTTTCCACTATTAAGCTACAGTTGGATAACATTTGTTTTGACGCATCATACATTGTGCATGGGTATGTGTACACACGAAATCTATTTCAACAGCAATCCCTTAGTATAGCTTAATTTTTTTTTTTTTTTTTTTTTTCTTTTTCTTCATCCTATTCGTTAAGGTCAACGTCAACAATGGTGTTTGTGCAATAAGCTATGATAGAAAAGATACACGAAAGAACAAATTAATTTGTGCAACCTTAGAAGGAAACATTTACGTATTCAACATGGATATTTACAGCGAAGATTCTGGATATGCTTACAGCAAGGATCAGGTAGTTTCAGGTTTGTTCTGTAATGTAAAATCAGGGACCTATTATGCACCTTTTTCTGATTGTGTATTATCACACATAGCCTCGTCAGATCGAGCATAGATCATCCCCCGTCGCCAGTCGAAGCAACTCAGCTAATTAACGTTTTTTCTTAAAAACAAACATAGCAGAATTATAACATTTTAACCAATCCAAATATATATATATATATATATATATTTGCTTGTTTGTTTGTTTGTTTCCTTTTTAAGGAACCTGTTGGGGCACACCATTTTTACCTCAAAATCGGGATATTTTCGCTTCCTTGGGAGGTGACGGAAATGTTAAAGATGCAGAGAGAGATGAGTGCCCAAAGATGTAGCCAAAAAAAAAAAAAAAAAAAAAAAAAAAAAAAAATGAAAACAAAACGAGAGCCAAAAAGAACGTGAAAACAAAACGAGAGCCAAAAAGAACGTGAAAACAAAACGAAAGCGAAAAAGAACGTGAAAACAAAACGAAAGCGAAAAAGAACGTGAAAACAAAACGAAAGCATAAAAGAACGTGAAACCCAAGCATGTGCTAATCGAAATAAAGACGCTGGAACATTGATATGCGTACCAGATAAGTATACATACAACATACACATATGAATAAAGTTCATATACATGTAAACATATTTATGTTCACGCCTATCACCTTTTAGCTGGCCCTTTACAAATATGTGAACCCTGAAAAAAATTACATTTTCGACGAGACAAAGGGATGCAAAAGAGGTGTTGTAGGAGAACTGGAAAAATTAAATTTCCTCAAAGTTTCAACTCAACCCATAATTTCATTCGATTGGAACAACAATAAATTAGGACTTTGTGTCTTTGCATCATTGGATCAAACAATTAGGGTGTATATAATAACTAAGCTAAATTTATTTTAATTTTGTAAGAGTGTTAACAAAATTAAAGGGGGAGTTGCTGGTGCTTAAAAAAAAAATAATTAAGTAGCAAAATTTGTTCAAAATGGGTGGGAATTTATTAGCGTATTCAAATTTTATCATCTGGTGTGCAAAAATTGTTCGCTTTATTTATGTACTCACTTGTGTACGTACTTATTTTTTACTAGTTTCTTCTTCTTCTTTTTCTTCTTTTTTTTTTTTTTTTTTTTTTTTTTTTTTTCATCTTTTTGTGCTATGGTAAATTTTGTAAGGGCGTCTGTACATTTGGGAAAACACACACAGAGGTAAGTGCACACATAGGAGCTGTACATACACATGTAGGAGCCTATCCACAACGAAACGAGAAAGGAGGGGGGGGGGAGGGACTTGGACACACACACATACATGCATAATTTCCACACATGCATAATTTCCACACATGCATAATTTCCACACATGCATAATTTCTACACATGCATAATTTCTACACATGCATAATTTCTACACATGCATAATTTCTACACATACATAATTTCTACACATACATAATTTCCCCACATTCTACATTTTTAGAAAGTACTCAGTTATCTTTTTTTGATTAAACTTTTCGTCATTTAAACTAAGGATGTGGAAACGCAAATTTAACAAGTTGTCACAAAGTACTTCATGTTTTATTGTTTCATTCAAACAGCTGTAATTCATAAAATTTAAAAGAATATCTATACTATTAATTAATACATTTTTATTAAAATGAACATTGTTGCAATTATTCGTCATGTCAGATGATGTGTATTCCATCCTATTTTGAATGTATTTGTCAAATGGGTTTTGATTTAATCCCTGTTGATTGGTGTGTTGTTGATTTCTTCCCATTCCGTTCACACATATATCGTTGCTTCTTATTTCGTTTCCACCCACCCCTGTGAAGCAAATGTGATTTATGCTATATTCATTCACGTAATTGGATAAAAAACTTGCATCATAATTAGGTGTTTCCATCGACAGCTTCCTCTTTTTTTTCTCATTTTCCTCGAATATTATCGAACTTCTGTTCATTTTTTTAGATTTGTTTTATATTTTGGTGCAATCGATTTTGTCTCCCTTCTTGAGCTTTTCTTAGCAGAATCGATACTTGTTCCTTCTTTTTCCTCTCACGCTGCTTACCACGTGTCCACAATTCTAACAACTACTACTACTACTACTACCTTATATATTTCCCCTCCCACTAAAAATTCTGATATAGCCAAGTGAATGATTTATCTCCATAAGCACACGTGTGGCAACACAAGTTTATGTCTCGCATTGCTCGAATTATATATAAAAACATGTCACAAATTCTGAATAAACTTTTTTTTTTTTTTTTTTTTTTTTACCTTTTCAAGGTCACTTTTCTTTCACGCATACAAGTCGTAAAACACACATGCTTGTTATGCGTATATTCACACCTTAATGTTTGTTCACGAATTTTTTTTTTTTTTTTGGGTTTTTTTTTTTTTTGCACAAACTTTCAAAAAGGAGAAATATAATGTGACACGCAAAATGTCTCGTAGTTTACTGTTTATTTATAATATTATGTGCACATTTCGTCAGTTATAAATAAATGGACTATTCATTTTCTCTTTATATATATATCAATTATCAATCATTGCTGCTTCGTGCATACGTCTTCATTTATTGGATCGCACCTTCACGCTATTTTCCCACACTTCCTCACTATTTTGTCAAACCATTTTTTTTCATTTCCTTGCACCCCCTCTTCCCGCCTCACGTTACTACATTGTGCATTTTTTTAATTTGCCTTATTTTAATTCACAGTTATGTGATATTCCTACTGAGTTGAATATCGTCACACCTGATGATTTCATCAGAGACATTGTTATGCACGTATCACACACAAAGTTTGCATGACACAATGGGAATCTGAAGAGGTATATATGCTATAAATACATGTGGAAATATATACAAATGTGTGGAAGAAATTTAACCTTCTTCACCCCTTAAAAGTTATTATAAAAAAATAAAATAGGAGAGAAAAAAAAAAAGAAAAAATGAATAAAATTATTGTTCATCACATTACCAATGAATGACATAAAAGTAACCACATTTTCAACAGAAAAATGTAGTATGATGAAGGGTTAAAAAAACGTTATATTTTAAAAGTAGGAAGAAATAGACATATATAAAAAAAAAAAAAAAAGGAAGCTATGCAAAAATCATAATTCGTCACGTATAAGTCAGAGGGTGTACTTTTTTTTTTTTTTTTTTTTTTTTATATATGTCCATTTACTCCCTTTTGATCAAAGGTAAAATTAGAATGGTAAAATGTTGTACACTTCACAACTGAAAGAAAAAAAAAAAAAAAAAGGGTTCCCACGGATATATAAACAGGCACACATATGATACTTGATCAAATAGTGAGACATAGACATATAAGAAATCGTGCGATTAATTCAATAGTTTGGGGAAAAACAGAAAAATTCGTGATCATTTAGGAAAATGTGTGTATGCATGAATGTACTTTACGTATATATATGTACATATACATGTATATATATATATATATATATATATATATATATATAGGTTCATATGTATAGCGTATGTCAAAGGAACACATTCGGCCTCACCATTTCCTTGTAAAACCTACTCCATCCACCATCAAGGTTTTCCCATTTAATAAAACTTTCAATTACTAATGGAAATCTTTGCACACTCATGGTATCAACCCTATCCACAAAGAACCCAATCCCATACTATTCTCTAAAATATGGATATATTCTCCTATAAAGAAAAAATGAAGTGTCACCCAGACACCAAAAAAGAGAAAAAAAAAAAAAAAAAAAAACTTCAACTTATTTGAAGTGATCTAAGGAAATATCCAGTCTCAACCCCTCAAAAATTACACATTTTAATCTTTATGAACGTTCTAAAAAATGGATAAATTTATTGGTTATGAATATGATTTACTCAGTTCTGAAAAACCTTTCATTTGAGTTCGTGTGCAAGTGAAAAAAAAAAAAAAAAATCCATCAATCACAAACATTCCAGAGTATTAAAAAAGGATCTTCACATTCTACAAAGTGTATATTTCGCGAAACTGTTTGAATATGTACACGTGTGCCCACGCATATATATGCACATACTTATACACATACATGTACATATGCATATGCACGCATATATACATGCATGTATGTACATGTAGAGTGTGTCCTTCCCACGATTTACTCAAAACTGTGCTGGAAAGAAAAAAGCTCTTCCCCGGAAAGCGCCCAAGCAGCACATGTTGCACTTGAGGTACACCATCAAAAGGGGAATCCATTTGTCCAACATTTTCAATGATATCGAGAAGAAAAAAAAAGGCCCCCACACACACACACAAAAAAAAATATAAAAATATACATACGCACATATTTATATATACACAGCCTGATTCGAAAATGGAGTTATACACATTCTGAATATGTCGAAAAAAATACATATACATGTAATTATTCATGTATGTATCGCAATTTTGAGCTATGTAGAACATACAAAAATTAAAAAAGTAGGACAGGTGAAAAAAAAAAAAAAAATTTTTTAACATATGCAAGTAAAATAAATAAAATTGAAAACAAGTGTTAATTCTAAGAATAGGAATATTTAAAGGCTTATAAAACTCGTAGGCATATCGACATATACTTACGTAGAAAATTTTTTCAAAAATTTCATATACACACTTATATACATATACATACACACATATATATCACTGTTAAGGAGGACCTCACCCCCCCAAAATGAAAGCTCTAGTCCTAGCGACGACCATCTGTGGGTTCGTACTTAAACAGTGCATAAATTATATTCTACTTCCCACTGAACATTTATGTGATTTTGCTTTAAATCCTCACAGTAGTATCAAACCTGTAGTAAATGAATCAACTGAACAAAATGAAAATGTTTGGTGCACTGCTGATAACTTGAACAATCTAGATTATGTAGCAATGATATGTCCAAATAAAAAGGAAGGAGATTACACAAACTTAGAAGTTGTCCCAGCGAACTGTTTTTCTAAACATCTGTATTCACCCTACGATTCAGAAGAAAAGGAAAAAGATATGGAACTATTAGATTTTGATACCTTATTATCCATCAATAAATCATACAAAGATTTTGCTTTAAAAATATTATTAATTCCACGTTATTATAAACAGAATAAAACTATTTATTGCAGATGTGATAATAGTAAAACGAAAAAAGAACATGGATCTGAAAAATTAGAAGGAAAATCAGGAATAGTAAAAATTGTATTGAACAAAAAAAACAAGAATCCAAGAGGATTCAGTTTTCTAGAATCTAGTGAATTAGAACCGTTAGATATAGTGCAAAATGGAAATGATAAAATAGTTCAGGTAAAGGAAAATGAAACAGTTCACTTTGAAATTAGAGATACACAAAAAGTAAAATTCGAAGATGATGAAACATATAACATCAGATATGGTGTTTTAACGGAGAAGAAATTTTTTTTTAGATTTCCTACAGTATTTTTCAACACTTCCCAATTTGTTTTAAATATTGAAGAAAGTGCCAAACCCACTATTAAAATAATTATGAAATATAATAAAACAGAAAGTATAGACGGATGTGATTTTACCAAACCTAAAGGAGAGGGTATATATAAAAACGGGTTCGTATTAAATGAGCATGCATCTGATAATAATATATGTTCAGTACACATCGGATCCAGAAAAAAAAGTTTAGCTGCGGGTATTAAATGCCCATATAAATTAACACCTACATACTGTTTTAGACATGTTCTATATGAAAAAAATACTAAAAATCAGAAATCATTTCACCCCTACTTGTTAATGGACATATTGGAAACAGTTGATGTAGAATTCTATAGCAATGTACAAGAGGGATCTTATGTAGTTGGATTGCCAACAAGTCCACGCAACTTTACCGTTGTTAGATGTGTTTGTGAGAATAATGGAAAAACTGGTATAATGGAGCTACAAATTGATTCTCCTGCTCGGTCCTCCTTCCTCAGCCTCGCTTTGATGTTGTTTGCTGTCGCTTTGCTTTACATTTGTTAACACTTTAACACATCGGACTCACGAAATTGCACATGTGTATGTCAACATCAAGTCGTGCATATACCATGTAGTGCGTACGTCAAGTCGTGTTTATGCCAAAAATACCACATACACGCAAGACAAGTAATGATTAGAGAAATGGTTTTTCTCTCTTGAATTATCCGGATTGAATAAATTACAACCATTAAATGAGCAAACATACTTGTAAATATGTATCTGCAGTGGTACATGTATAACATTAAATTGATTTTTCCCTATGATTACACATGAACGGTTTCAATGCCATAAAACTTTTTTTTTTTTTTTTTTTTTTTTTTCTACATATTAAAGGAATACCAACACCCATGTGGGGGTAACGCAAGCATATATATATATATATAATACACCTCTACCATAGGGAAAAACTGCTAATTAAAAAAAAAAAAAAAAAAAAATTTTGAAAACATCCCTCATAGGAATATTTATCTTAAAACTAAGCTCTATCGTTTTCGATAGAAACTATGTGTCCCTCTCAGGTTTAATTCCTGTATACATTTTCACGCCCGATGAGTTTCGCAATGTTTTAACCTTCTAATTTAAGTGACATTTATTTGTCTAAGCATCAAAGAGAGTTAATTAAAAAAAAAAAAAAAAAAAAGTTTTTTTTTCATTCAATCTATAAACTAATTTTTTTTTTTTTTTTTTTACTATTTAGCATATGAATACTTGTTACACTGTCTATTCAGGTCTCAACATAAATTTTATTCATTTTGAAATTTCTGAATTGTAATTTTATATCTTTTCTATATAAGCCTATACGTCAATAGAAAAGAAAATCAAAGTAACATGAATTTGTGCAAAATTGAAAAATACATTTATCATATTGTATATTTTTATAATCAAAATAGTATTGCCATATGTAGCAATAATAATGCACGGAATAGAAGGAATGTTCATACACATGCACACACAAAGGAGCAAGGAAATTCGATTCCTCTCATTTTATGACACTGTAGATCCAGCTTTTTTAAAAAAAAAAAAAAAAAAAAAAAAAACTAAGGATGCACTTTTAATATGATGAGCAATTGTACGTACGAACAAGCAGTATGAGCAATATTGAAAAATTGCAAAATGAAAAAAAAAAAAAAAAAAAAGAATATTCCCCTAAATACTATATGCACAGTAAAGCTAGAAATCACGTATTATATATATATATATAAATAAAATAATAAATGCTGAACTAAAAAGACAGAACCTGGTTAACGTGGGCACATGTAGCATCAACTTCCCCCCCCCCCCTCCAAATATGTCAAATCATGAGAATATTTTAAAAAATGAATATGCCTTAAGAGTAAAGAAATTACTAAACTGTGAATAAACAAGCAGATGTAAATTTTTTGTAATTAAGCATATAATTGTGTATATATAAGCAGATACAATTGAATGCATATACCTGTTCATAATCCACATCACATATATGTGAAAATTCACAGACACGTCTTTTTTTTTTTCTTTTTTTTTTTCGAAATCTCACGCATACCTGGTTTTTACAAATTGCGTATTACAGTCATGCACATATGCATTTTATTTTCATTTCTTCAAAATATGTATACATAGGAATTTATGACTAGCATATGTACAAATAGACGTACGTTATGCTATAACTGTCCCAACACATACAATTGTAAAAATACTCAACAACATAACCACGTATATATAAAAAACTTTTCCTCGCACTATTCCTTCATAAATTATAAAATCAGAGAGTTCTCACTCTTATACTAATACACACGCTTCTAAAAATTCTTTCCATATAGTATTGCACACATTAATACAGTTGTGTGTTGCTTCAATTCAATTTCCACCCATAGCATTCGTGACACGAATAACCATGTTGAAGCGACATTTTGCAAACATCCTTTTATTTATTTCCCTTTCAAACATAATAACACATGTAAAAATAATTAACGGAGAAGTGAAGTATGGACGTCCAGAAGAAATGAACAAAGATGTGTCTGGATTTTTTGGATTCAAATGTAACTTTTCAAGCAAAGGGGTTCATAGTCTAGAACCGGATTTAGCAGAAAAAAGATCCTTAGTGTGTAGTATAAATTCTTATTTTATTTATGACAAAATAAAATTAACAATTCCAAAAAAAGTATCTGGGTCTAAATTTAAATTATTACCAGAAAAATGTTTCGAAACTGTGTATACAAATTATGAAAAAAAAACGGAAGTGAATATAGATAACCTGGGGTTAGTTGAGTATGAAGTAAAAGAAGATGATACAAATGCAGATTTTACAGAAAAAATTATAACAATATCTCCATTTAATACTAAAAATGTTGAATTCTTTTGCATTTGTGATAATACAGAGAAGGTTGTCTCCAATATAGAAGGAAGGGTTGCACTGGTACAAATAAATGTATTGAAATATCCTTATAACATTACATCCATCAATTTAACAAAAGAAACATATCCTTATATACCTAACATGATAAATAAAACTTCTTTTACGTTAAATAAATTCTCCATGGTATTAAATGAGGGAGAGTTAGTTGTTTTGGCTTGTGAAAAAATAGATGATAAATGTTTCAAGAAACCAAAAGACTCTTCATCTTTATACAAAAGTAACAAAATTGTATACCATAAAAATTTCGCCATATTTAAAGCACCATCATATGTAAAATCGGAAGATGTAACGGCTGAATGTTCATGTAATGTTGATGACACTATTTACACACTTACATTATCACCTGTGTATAATAAAAAGGTTGTTCATGGATGTAATTTTTCTTCTGATGTAACTACATATGATTTTACTAATCATATTGACATAGATGCATTAGACGATAATGCACAA
Organism: Plasmodium gonderi; assembly: GCF_002157705.1. Classification (NCBI taxonomy): domain Eukaryota; phylum Apicomplexa; class Aconoidasida; order Haemosporida; family Plasmodiidae; genus Plasmodium; species Plasmodium gonderi. The sequence goes on from NW_021628937.1 coordinate 561,625, forward strand.
ATTACATGTAATGTAGAATTAACTGATACTGCTTATAATCACTTAATTGGATTAAGCTGTCCAGGTGAAATCTCCCCAGAATGTTTTTTTCAAGTATATGAACAAGAATCACCTGACTTAGTACCATCCAAAATTGTTTATCTAGATGCACAATTAAATATTGGAAATGTTGAATATTTTGAAGATATCAATGCAGGAAATACAGTTAAAATTTTTGCTCTCGTTGGAAGTATACCTAAAACTACTTCTTTTTCGTGCATCTGTCGAAAGGAAAAAAAAGTTGCATATGCGTCCTTTAAAATAGCTTCTGGTTATTATGGATATTTGGCCAAAATATTTATATTCTTAGTTGTCATAGTGCTCTTATATATTTGAGAGGGGGAGGGGGGGGGTGGAGGAAAAGCGCAAGAATATGTTCAGAGATATCGTCACCATGTATATTAGTGATTTATCCAGTGGAATTACATGTCCATAATTTCACATAATCTAAAAATATATATTTCTCGACATCCCTCACAGGAGACTACCTTACAAGAAATGGCTCTTTTCCTGCACGTTTCTCCATGGTCCTCGGCAGTGCCCCCCCGTTTATCCGCACGTGTGTATGTGTATATACATACGTGTGTACATACATATATGCATAAAAACATATATACACACATATATATATGAATAGCTGTATGCCAGAAAAAGAAAAAAAAAAAAAAAAAAAAAAAAAAGAGCGATTTTTACTTCCACTTATTAATCATCACAGTTTTTGTTTGCTGTGAATTTTTTGCCCCTCAGTCACGTAAGCATCGTCGTAACTTCATCTAATCTGCTTCTTCATTAAAAACGTCTTCTCCCCGAACTCTACCATTTCTACACCACTTCGACAGACACTGCCATTTCTACACCACTTCGACAGACACTGCCATTTCTACACCACTTCGACAGACACTGCCATTTCTACACCACTTCGACAGACACTGCCATTTCTACACCACTTCGACAGACACTACCATTTCTACACCACTTCGACAGACACTACCATTTCTACACCACTTCGACAGACACTACCATTTCTACACCACTTCGACAGACACTACCATTTCTACACCACTTCTACCAGAGCTACAACACAACACAGTAATTTTTTTATTTTTCACCCCTATGTGGACATTCGAATACGCAGTTCTCCATTTCGAACGCCTTCTTTGCCTAGTCCCACACGAGCTGGAAACAGAACATTCATTTCTGAAAATTATAGAAGTGTATATACCTTTTTTCTTTTTTTTTTTATTTTAAATCTCTATATTTTATTTAATTTACTATAGCAAATGTATGCATAATTTTAACTCAGAATTTTTTTCCCCTCCAAACTTCGTTTATAGCAATAAAGTATAAAATTAACATATTACATGTAGGTGTATACATATATATATATATATATATATATATACATAATACACAGCCAAATGTGTTATCATTTTTTTTTTTTTTTTTGTCATTTTAGTTTATTCTTTCCCTACCCCAAAGTGGTTGTACCTTTTAAGCGATTTATTTTTCGGCATGTCATACGTCGATACAGCCACTTTAAAATATGTAAAAAATAAGAGTCACATGAAAAAAAAAAAAAAAAAAAAAAAAAAAAAAAAAAAAAAAAAAAAAAAAAAAAAAAAAAAAAAAAAAAAAAAAAAAAAAAAAGAAGAAGAAGAAGAAGAAGAAGAAGAAGAAAAAAAAAAAAAAAAAAAAGTGTATAATTTGTCTCATACATACCCAAAATGAGGGGAATAAGAAAACTTGGTGTAAAATAATTCGACAGGACACATTTGTTGGAGAAGGAACATAAATGTAGGTGTTGTAGTGCTATTCAGGCTTTAAATTTTTTTTTTTTTTTTTTTTTTTCCCCCCTCCCCTCTCCATTGAATTATGAGCTATTATTTGATTTCACCGAATTAGGAACTATTATTTTACTTCACTTAAATAGGAACTATTATTTTACTTCACTTAATTAGAAACTTTTTTTTTTCTTCACATGGATATTCCTGCAAAAAAACCTTAAGCCCTTTCCACATTTCAGAACTTGGCTATATATACCGTGCATTACACATTTTGTTTAGTCCCTAATTTTTATTTTTTTTTTCCATTTTGTAACAGCCTTCCTGGTATGTTACATTATATATGAGTATCATCTTAATTATTCCCTCCCAAAAAAAAGGGCAAAAAAGGGGAAAAAGGAAAAAAAGGAAAAAAAGGAAAAAAAGGAAAAAAAGGAAAAAAAGGAAAAAAAGGAAAAAAAGGAAAAAAAGGAAAAAAAGGAAAAAAAGGAAAAAAAGGAAAAAAAGGAAAAAATACCCCCCCACCCCTTGTTGGCACCATTCAACAGTGTAATCCGATAATAATAATTTTTCATTTCCCAATCCCAGTATACATGCAGATTACTACTTGAACAAATTATAGAACGTCAAGGAATTTGCACACGACGAATATATAAGCGGAATATTATGCTAATGTGGTACAACAAAAAAAAGGGAAAATAATCTAAAAGAACAAATTACTCAGACCCAAACCATGAGGGTAGTACTTGTTGTTAATCCATTCCATGTGAACACTGGGAAATCTGTCTGGAAAAAACTTAGCTATATGTCAAGAAGATGTTTTTACACAAAGTTTATGAAGAACGATGGAATTCAGAATCGACATTACATAGATAGAAGAAGCTACTTCACTTCCCTATACGACACGAAAAATGAGAAAAAAAAAATAATGAACGAAATAGATGATTTATATGACCACATTTTAACAAGCAATTGGAATGATTCAGTAAACCTTGTTTTGAACGTATCAATTTGGGAAGGAATTTTAAATTCCATTGAAGATAAAATAAAACCATTTGAACTGGATGAAGATATAATTCGTAAAAAAAAAGAACTAAATGAGTTATTTGATATATTATTCATATTAGAAGATTTACGTGATCATGTAAATGAAATTCTCGAACAATCATCACGAGCAAGTGGTTTAGCAGGCACCTATATTTTCGCATCTTTCAGAATTGAAAATATGAATGAACATATCGAATTCTTGAAAAAACAATATGATGAACTCATCTTAAAATACCCCTTGTACAAATACCAAATCGATATGGTCTTGGGGAAAGGCTTAGCTCTTCTGCGACAGAGATACAATTTTGAGTGGAAACACATGCATGATTTTTTCTTTTAACTTATTTGGAGATCCTACATCTCTGTGCAGAAATTTCCAACTGCATGGTATTCTTTTTTTTTTTTTTTTTTTTTTTCTGTGATAATATTTCTGATCTTATCCCCCAAAACTGAACCTTTAAAAATGTATAGACAATTTGAATTTTTTTTATTTTTTTTTTTTTTTTTTATAACACAATTTTAAAAACAGCACAACAATCACGTGTAAAAATATCTCATACCACGGGTGCAGAATATTTAAAAAAGTACAAGTACAACTACGGGTGGTGTTGATATCAACACGTAAAACGCACAAAATGGGAGCATTCAAAATGGGAAAAAAGGGAGCACAAAAAATGAGACCCTCAAAATGGGCAAAAAAATGGACATGTAAAAAGTGTATATGTATGCATATACACTAAAACAAAAAAAAAAAAAAAAAAAAACTGGGGAATAAAACTCGATTAAACAAAAGGATCAACTCGCGCAATTCCTCATGTGTGTCAAGCATCACGTTGCATTTTGTGCATAAGCAAATAACCGTTTTTTCTATTCCTCTGTTAATAATATGTAATTTTTTCTTTTCTGCTGTCCCGTTTTGGAAAAAATAATTTTTCTTGATACAATCGGGAATATAAAAGCCAAATTATTTTTGTTAAAACCTATGACATAAGAAAGCGGATCATTTTCATTAATAGCAAAAGATGGGGTTTTATAATCCCGTACATATTTGAAACATTCCATATTATCATAAAGTTGGTTATTTTGAAAAGAAGGAATATTTTTTTGTAGGACAGTTTCACTTTTTTCTTCATGTTCATTAGTATCTTTTTTTTTCTCTTCTTCTATGTATTCACATTTTTCTGTGTTGTTAAAGGTTACATGCTTACACCTATTCTGTAATTCTTTTGAATCACTTCTTTCATCTTTTGATTTTATAATTTCTCCTTGTTTATTCGTTGCATGTGATGATATTTCTAATTCATTCGATAATTTATTTTTTAACTTTTCTCTTTTTTTTAATTTTAAAATATATTTTTTTATGAGAAATTTACTTAAACTGATTTTTTTTCTTTCTTTTTTCACAGGATTGCTATCCATCGATTTCTTCATTCTCTGCTCGTCTGTTCTATCTGTACCAGCAGTAGTTGCATCACCTGCGGATACCTTGTCATGGGCTCTCTGATGAACTTCATTTCCCATGGAATCTCGATTTGTCCGATCTGCATGCTCACTAAGATTGCCTGTAGTAATAGGACCCGAATTTTCTATTCTCCCTATACTTTTATCTGTGTGTTCAAATTTTTTTAGCAAGTACTCATCATTGTGAATGTCATGCTTTTTGTACAATCCGTATAAATGTTTATCTCTATTTTTCTCTACCAAATGTAGTAACCCAAGGATACCATTATTATTATTACTTCCCTTGTTTGTTTTATTATGTCCATTTGGATTTGAACTTTTGTTTAATAATTTCTTATAATCATCTTGGTGATCATCACATGTTTGTACTTTCATATAATCATTAGAATTTCCTATTTCCATAATACCTTGTATATATGTATTGTTCCACAAAGGTATATTTGGCAACACTGGGTAAATGTTTTTTACTTTTGCATGTTTTTTTAATGGATGTTGAAAATAATGATTATATGATATTTTCCTTTTTACATTTTTCGATTTCAACTCAGAAGAATTATTAGAATAGTCATTAGTATTTTTTTCGTTCGTGCCAGAATGTTCTCCTAAATTATTTCTATTTTTCTTTTCCTCACATTTTGACAAATTACTTTTGATACTTTTAATATATTGTGGAAATACTCTATTTAACAATTCAAAATCATCTTTTTCAAACGTGTGTACAATTGGAAGGGGGGATGAAATTTCTTTCATCTTATCGGTTAGACTCACTTGGTTATGCGATCCTCCAATGTTTTCATGCTTTTGATTTTCATTTTTTTTTTGTTCCTTTATCCAATTATGTATATCATCATTATTCTGTATGTTAAAGGAATATGAAATTGGTAAATCCATGGGTATATATATATTCCTCTCTGCATCATTTAATCGCTCTATTTTTTCATTCAATATCATTGTTGTATAATTAAAATTTAAAATTTCGTTGTCTACATCATACTTTAAAAACTTTACACTTTCATCAATATTCGGTAAATCTAGCACAAAATCAGTACTTCCACAAAACTTTTTAAATTTTGATTCATTCTCTAAATTTCTTATTTTCTTTGCTTCTTCTATTTCTCTCAAATTCATCCTTTCGCTTTTCCCATCCCTTGACTTTTCCTTCTTCATCACTTGCCCTTTATCCATGTTCTTCTAGCCGATCACGGGGTATGTATTTACGTATGTATTTATGTATGTATGTATGTATTTATGTATGTATGTATGTATTTATGTATGTATGTATATATGTATGCATATATGTATGTATGTGATGATAATAGCACACGTCCTTCTAATCCAATACGTTTACATACATATGCACAATCATATGTAAGTGCGCTGGCATGAACTTCCTAACTACTCCAATAAAATATCTGCCCCTCCTATGGGATCGCTATTTATAAAAAGGCTCTCCGAAGGTGGTCAGCCAAAAAGTAAAAGTGCTAACGAATGAGAAATGAAAACTCAAGAAAAATATAAAACTTAAAAATGAGCTTCTTTTCTTTTTTTTATTATGTCCCCATCGTTCATATATACAACTCAACAGAAAGAAGCTCCCTCTAAACTTCCTACAAAAAAGTACCCACAAAATGAAATTATGGATGGAGACACATGAAGGGAAATCAAAAAAAAAAAAAAAAAAAAATTGTCATTAATATATGTAAAAAAGTGAAGTGAAAAATGTATGCGAAAAAAAAAAAAAAAAGTGACAATAACTACTTCAACCTATCGAATCGAACTAGTTTCTTTTAACTTTTTTAAATGAATTTATGCCAGAAAAAATTAAAAGGAAACCTTAAAATGAAATAAAAAAAAAAAAAAAAAAAGTGGGGGACAACGGAGGAACTCAGCGGAAGAGGAAGGTATCAAGAGATTGTTTTTAGAAAAAGTGGGGCCTACACCTATACAACCTACTTATCATTATCACAATCATTTTTTTTTTTTTTTTTTTTTTTTACGTAGCGTTTTAATTTTTGTTCAACCAATATTTTCATTTTATATCCCCTATTCTTTTGATATTAATCCTTTATTATTTTTATCTTATCTATTTATTTATTTATTTTCTTTTTTTGGCCATCCCAGTTACATCTTTTTTTGTGACATAAATATTGTACTTCATCTCCTAGTGATCGAAAAATTTTTGTAGGTGTATCAAACCCATTTCGAGGGAGAAGAGATCAAAAAAAAAAATTCTTCTTTTTTTTTATGTTTATTTTTTTTTTAAAGGATTTACTTAAATAAGTGAATAAAAACAGCATGGACACAAACATGTCACTGTAAGTTTATCATATATGTAAGATGCAAAAAATGGTAGTTTTCTGATCAAATCAAAAAAGTCGGTTTTATGCAACAACGGGACAAATAAAAAGTGTACCAATATGTATGCATATATGTGTGTGAAAACATACACTGAACACACACACACGCGTGCATACGGAGATACAGGGAAAAAAAGAAAAAAAAGGTCAAACTGTCACACTTACACACTGCCACACGATCATACATTTGAACTTCTCCTGATGGAATCCTGAACGTGTGTACGCACAGAGAAAAATAGGTTCTTCCAAACGGTGCTTATAGCCCGGAGGAACGTGCGTTTGTGATTTGTAGAAAGCCAAGTTTACCAATACATTTTCATACAGTGTCGTCATCTCCAAGGATGATGGTAGAGTTTATGGAATTTTTCGAATTTTGCAATTCGTGATATATTTTATTTATGAGTAACGCATTGTTACAAGGAATTTTATACACAAGATTATTGGAATTTCCTGTTTTTATTATAAGACCATGGCTTGAAGCCCTTATTTCTGAAATGTCTTCAACTTTAAGAGACCAAATAACGATATCACCCCCACCACCATTACCTCCACTTCCGGCTCCTGCTGCACCAGCACCAGAAGCAGAACCTACTTTTTTATCTTTCAAAAATTCATTATTTTTAGTACTAACACACATATTTGCATATAAATTGGCATATATAATAACCTTTGGATAAAATAACATAGAATAATGAGCTGGTGGATGATTTTCTTGTTTATGTATAGTCAAACATTTCATAATATTTTTAGAAAATTTCAGACCTAAACATTCTCTTAATTCAGCTTCATGTAAATTGTATTCTTTTATTTTTCCATATTCTCCCCATAGCATTCTAGGTTTTCTGTGTCTCTTAGTTTTATATTTATGACCTCCAATAGGTTTAGACACTTCTGCTTTTATACCTCTTGTTACATCTGAAACAGCTTGGCCTACTTTATCTAATGGCTTTACCAATGATCCAGCTACCCCTTTACCTATACCTTTAAAAAATCCTCCAACTCCTTCTTTTTGTGCACCTTCAATTGGTTTTGTAACAATATTAGATAAACTTAAAACCCCTTCCCCAATATTCTTTACTGCACTTAGTAATCCCTCTTTCATATTTGTATTTGTTTTGAAATTTCTTTCTTTCTGTCTCCTGTTTATATATTCTGAATCAAAAGTCAAATTTGACAAAAAACTACCTATACCAACACTTACATTATCAACTGCATATACTGCTAAACCAATAGTATTTCTACCTATTTCTAATGGTATTTTTGGTATGTTAATTAGACTACTATATCCAACAATGAACCCCAAACAAGCCAATATAGAATGACTATACTTGTCCTTTAACAATGCATAAAAGGATTTTAAACTAGCACGAATATTATTAAATATTTCTTGATTTAATGCTACAGGTGCACCTAACAATTCCAATCTTCCTGATACCATTAATATTCTCAAACCGATCCTTAACAAATCACTCATCATGTGCATTTTATCTAATAAAAATGAACACCAAACTATGAGAGTAAATTTATCTATTTGCATATATTGTATATTTATAGCTAAAGGAATATCTGGGGATTTATAATTTACATATACAGGTAGAATTGTCCATTTTTGTATTTCCTCATAAAGTAAATTCTTCTTCTGTACCAAACTTATTCCTTCTATATATTCTGCTATGAGTAAATTAATTCCATTTAACGTTTCTGCATCCATCTCAATTTCTATATCATCTAAAGATATTTGTATTTTTTTAAAAATTACATCTTTATGTGATATAAAAGATCTCTCTACATATATGTTTAAAAATATTTTCTCTTCATTTGTATTATTTAAGCTTTTCACAATTCTCATTTCTGATGGATTCTTACACATCATTCCCTTATTAGGAAATACTCCTCGGGTCCCACGATTCATAGCACTCGTTCTATTGTTACAATCGTACACCTCATCCATCTCACTCATGTAATAACTTCCTTTTCCACAAAGCACACTACTGTCGCTTGTTCTATTATCAATCTTTGAACCTTGATTATATGAACTTTTAATTCTTTTCAATTCATTTTCACTATTTCCACCGACTACTATTCCTCCTCCTCCTGTTATTCCTCCTACTGCATTACCACTGTCACCATTTGTGCATATCCCTCGATTTGCTAAAAGTACACATTTTTCACAAGACTCTAATTGGCAATCTACTTGTACATCCGTAATCTTTATATCAATTACTTCTTCTTCATTCTTCATATAAAATAATGCACACAGTTTAGACAATTCAATAAAAAAGACTTCCTCTTTTAGTATATTAGATATGATACTTACTCCTATTTGGGTTATATTAATTATTATATGTACATTTTTATATGTGCTGCTGATCATTTTTACTGATTCTTCTTTCTTATTTCCATGATTTTCCTCCTCCTGTCGATGGTGCTGCTGCTGATGCTGGTAGTAGTAGTAGTGGTTCTTATTGTTGTATCCATTGTAGCTGTTCCTGAAGCTGCTATTGTTGCTACTATCACCACCACCACCTACTACTACTACTCCTCTGTCAATTCCATACTTTACATAATTGTATTCATTCGTTCCAATCATTTTTCTCTGAATGTAACTGCTATCTTTACAAGGGTTCATAATATTGAGGGAAGTTGCATTGGTCATGCTTATTTCATTGCTATTTTTCCTACTCATCTGGTACCCATCTACCAGTGCTTCTATTTTATTATATTCCTTTTGTATATCTAAAGAATTTTTCGAACTTCTTTCCCCATCATGAATGTCATAAGTAGACGTAACACGTTCAACAACACCACTACTGTCACAACCTCCATAATCACCACTAGCTGAAAAAGTAGGCTCATGTATTACCCCCTTTACAATATTCATTCGATGCTTCAACTTTATTGTTATCAAATCTTGTATATATTCTATAGAAATAATGAAAATGACATCATGACAATATACATGGAATATTTTCTGAGAATAATTAAATTGTGCAAACCTCAAAATGAAAGGAATTCTAGGAATGGTCTTCATATTATGAAGAACAATCTCGATTTGTATGTTTCTTGTTACATATATAAACGGATTAACCCAACCCAAATACATATGCTCATCATATTCTATATTAAAATAATGTTCAATATCGCTTGAATTTAAAAAATTTCTAAATAATATATTTTTTTCAAAATTATAATTTTCATCCTCAACCTGTTTCAAATGTTTCATATCATCATGAAAGGTTCTTATTCTAAAATATTTTGCCAACCTCGAGCAGTTATAAGCAATAAATCCTTTATTCATATTCTTGTCTAACTTTTCGATAATTATATTCTTCAATCCCAAATCAGGTATGCATGTAATAATATAAACGTCTGATTTCTCTTCCTTTTTTGAATGATTGCTTACTACCATATAATTTGTCCCTACAAAATTCTCACTTGGGAATATAACCGACGACCAAAATGGGCTTCCGTTTGAGTTAGTCACTTTATTGTAATTTTGCACCATTTTGTTTCCCTCCTCAGCCTGACATTTATTCTTCCTACTTTCGTTATTGTTCTTGTCACTAGGGTGGCTATTATCATGGTGACTAACATATCCACCAGCATGAGCATCATTTTTCACATTCTCCAAAGTCTTAAATCGAAACAGCAAAATGTTCTGCTTCTTGGGAAAATACAACGGACAAGTATCATTCTTCCTTATTCCTTGTACCTTATCCATTTGAAACTGCTTTATCAATATGGGATAATTCAACTTGTTGCTGATAATAAACTGAGGCACTACTGTTACTATTCGGCTGATGATGTAAGGTATATTTGTTGTCTTAATTTTTTCTGTGTTCAGGCAAAATGTGTAAAAAAAATTCTTACATTCGACACTAGTTTCTGTATAACTACCAATGGGTGGTAAAGTGGCCTTAAACAATATCGGTGAATTATCAACAGGAGTAGGATAATTAAAATCGTTAAAAATATCATCATAATCATTGGATCCGTAAATTCCAACACCATCGTAACTTTTACCTCCACTTCGACATGATCTTAAGAATTCATTGTTATATGTTTTATGAGGTAATAACAAATCGATTTGTGAATTGTCACCTAGCAATGTTATTCCGTTTATAATTGGGTAATACTTATTAGAATTTATTACCTTAATCCCTAACCCCGTTCTGTCAATAAAACATCGTGGTAGAGAAAAAATATACAATTGTTTATTTCCAACTATACTACTTAATGAGTTAAAATATCCACTAAAATTCTTGATTAACTCTACTTCCACAGATGCAAATCTTTTAAAATTTAAAGTAAATCTCATAACAGATTCTTCATCATCTTCCACTAGATAAAGCTTTTCGGACCATTCACATTGAGAATTCCCAATTTTCATCTTCATATTTAAACAATTATACTTCCTAATTTCGTATATATAAAAAATGGAAAATGGATTCAACCGTTTATTCACATATCCCATATTTGATGTGCATGAAGATATCTTTTTTTTTTTCTCTTTTATTTCTTCTTCAATGTTACATATTTCATTTTCCAACCGATTTAATTCCTGCATATAAATACCTTCATTGTTCATTGCACCTTTTCCCAATACATAATCGTCACCAAAGGTATTAACAATACCACCTGATGAACTGTTTCTCGAGCTGGACATCTTTACTGATGCAATTTTACTTAAATATGCATTTATCTCTTCACACTGTCTCATCAGTCTCACCTTATTGTTTTTTAAAGTATCGATTTTCCCCTTTTCTTCATAAACATAATCGTTCTGCTTCTCCTCAGAAATTTCAGAAGTTATAATAATGTCTACCAATGCTGGAATGGCATTAACTACACTAACATGTGGATATATTGTAATGATTTTTATATTTTTCTCTGCTGGTAAGGCACTTATTTTATTCTCAATTTTTACTAAAAAATATAAATAATTATTGTTATCCCGAAGTTGGCACTTTTTCACATATGTCCCTTGATTTACATCAGAGCTGAAAATGTCTGACCATCCCTTTTCACAATTAATGGAAGAAGTATCCAGAAGTTCTTTTGTTCCTCTCCTTGACAGTAGCATGTCGTTCCACTCTTTATCATCATCACAATTATTCCTCTTCAGTTCATCCTTCGAGCTTTGTGCTTTTCTTTTAGAATAATCAAGCTGGGACAATTCGTTTATGTCATTCCTACTACTAATTCTTTCTTTCCCATTTTCGCCCCCATTTCCATTTCCATTCCCCTCAGTAACGCTTCTAGAACTCACAATTTCATAATAATCATTTTCCTCACTAACCAAATTGATCGGCTTGAACGACATATACACATGCGATGGGCCACAAAATGCACATTCTGGAGTTGACAATAAATGCTCATGGTTCAATATAACTGTAAAGCTGAGGTTATTATTCTTCTGCCGTAATTTTATATTTGGATTTATATTCAAGCTATTAGAAACCTTGTAATTTTTAAATGAATCACTGTGGTTTGGGTACAGTGTACTAATCGGTATTGTTCTATTCTCCAGAGATGTTAATAAAATAGGATTTTTTGTTACATCAAAAAAGCAAAATTCTAATGGAATACCACATTTATTTAAAATTCTAACGGTTGAGGACATGAACAATATTTTATAATTCGGCATGGGAGATATTATTTCACATACTGTCTCTCTAAGCGAAGTTTGAGGTAAATAATTATGTTTCAATCTGTGCCTGTATGCCATATTGGTTTGTTTAATCAACTCTTCATTCAACATTTCCCATTTATTCACCTTTTCTATATTTTCCTTATTTAATTGAACTCCCAAGTTTTGCACCAGTGCATCATTCTTTTTCTCCTCATCCTTTAGGCTGTTCGAAATCTTATTGCACTTCCTCCCTCTATTATTAATAATAACAGCATTCCTAGATTTTTCTTCAAAAATAAAATCACGGGGTTTTAATAAATGAATCACATTACTACTTTTCATTGATGTGGCTAATGTTGTGCAGCTATTCTTAATCAAGTTTATGATGACACATTCACAATTTTTTAAAAAAGGTCCTACGAATTTATTCGGTGCAAAAGTGGAATTTCCTAAATCTTTCTCTTTTCTTTGCTTATACTTAAAATAGTAATTTTCACACTTATTATGCCTCTCCTCAAATGAATTTATTTCTTCAAACTTTTCATTGTCAACACTGCATTCGGTCGAACTTTCTTCCTCATCTTGAATTTCCTTCTCTTCATCTTCTTCCTCCCAAGATAAATCATAATTCGAAATGGACGAGTTACTGTTGTCCTTTCTCAATTCTGTTACTTCACTACAGCCCGTTTTTTCAATTTCTGCCACTCCAATCTCCGTTCTTTCTATCGTTTTTTCCCCTGCATTCCTTTCATCTGCATTTCCTTCCTCTGCAGTGATACTTCCGTTGTACTTCTCCTCTATATCATTCCCTTCTTCCAATCCAAGCGTTTCTGATTTTGCCTCATTTCTTCTTCCTCCTCCTGTCGCTCCAGCCGCTCCTGCCACTCCTGTGCTGATATTTCCTCTTGTGAAAAATTCTGCCCCTGCAATCGAATCCAAGCTGAAATCCCTATTAACATATTTTCTTCCCCTATTTTCGCCTCCTCTAATTTGATTGTATGACACTAAGTTATCAATTGTCTTCTTGGGATTCTTTGTTATCATCAAATCAAGAACAATGTCCTTCTTACTTATAATGGGAAACATATCATGAATTGCGTTCACTACATTAGTAGGTGGAATGGGTATCAAGTACAAGTACATGTACTTTTTCTCTATCAGTGAATTATTAGCAATCTCATTAACTAGTAATCGATCTAGGGATATTAATTCCTTTGTCGTGATAATTTTCGCGAACACCTCCGGCGTGCTTCTCCCATGACCATTCCTTGTGAACTTATCTCTTCCCTCCCCATGCAGCTGCTGTTGTTTCTCCCCCAATTTGCATGAAGATACTGACTTTGAGTCTCCCTCTACCTGCTTCGTTCTTATCCCTTCCTTTTCCTCTATAGTTGCCAATTTGACACCATTTGTAATGGAACTTATACCAGATGGAGTTCCTCTTTCGTTCACAATTTTGTACTTACTCCTTAACATTGCACATGCACGTTTATTCTTCATTTGTTCAATATTGCCTTCTGGCATTACAAAGGCGTAAAAATAGTCACTAGTTAAATTGACATAATATACAACAGAATTATGCTTCACACAATTGTAATTGTTTCGATTTACTTCCTTCTTTAGAAAATCGTCCAAATGAAAATCAGTAGATTTATTTACATCCATGTCACCTGATACTGATTCAAATACAGAGGAACAATCTTCATAAATGTTTTTACATTTTATGTTCAATTTTTTATCATCTAACTCGGTCGACGTCCCATCATAATTGTTATTCATAAAGGATAATTCTACAGCTTGATTTTCGCTCATATCATATGTGTTACTATTCATGAGTCTATTTTCCTTTTTCTTTAGTCCATTAAGTACCTTTTCAGTAAATAGTGGAAGAAACAGAAATAGCAAATTTATTAACTGTGGGGTTACATTAAACCATAAAGCTTTAACACTATTTATTTTTATAATACTGATTGGGGATTTACTATATTCTGATTCTTCACTATACATATCATTTGATAATATTTTATGGACATCCAAAGATATGTTACATTTTTCAAGAAATGGTTCCCATTCTCCTATGCAGTTATTAAAATATTCTACCTTAGAATTTAAATCGTTTATATTGTAAGAACACTCATCTGTGTAAAAATTTAAACTAATATTCATACTTAGTATCATTCTAATAATTGGAACAATAGAATTTCTTATATCATCAATAAATGTACACTTCACATTATGTAACCTTATCATTATTTTAATATCTCTATACGTATTTGTTGTCTCGTTATTATTCCTGTTCAGTTCTGATTCCGATTCGTTCTCTTTAATAGATTTCCTCATGAAAATTCTGTTAGATGCATACGATTCTGTGTACGATGAATCTGAACAACTTATCGAATTAGAATCAATTGAGAATTCAGATAACATATTATATGAAAACGACTCAAGCACTCTATTTTTCGTCTCAGAAAAATTCACATTACCTTTACTCTCCATACAAATTGGAATTATGCCCTTTTCTGTACCAGGTTTGTATGTATCTGCTGAAATATCTTCCCCATCCATTAAGGCCTTTTCCTTATGTTTCAAATCCGCAACACCATCAGGCAGAATTTTTTCCTTCGTTCTAATTCTTATCATCCCTTTTTTTAACTTGTTTATATTAGTAACACGTAAATTATTGGAGGAGCTCAATTCACTATCTCCCACTTGTTTCATTACAAAATAAATGTTATTTCTCATAAATTTGTTTTTTATTTTTCTATGTATAAATTTCACTGGGGGTATTACTGTACCTATGGCTATATTCGTGTATGAACTAGGAACATCACCAAACAGGGTGGAAGAGGCTCTTAGCAAAATTTCTACATCATCATTTGACAATCGTATGTCAAATTTTCCTATGTTTATGTCTACTTCAAAAACAGATATAAATTCTGGATAATCTTTTTTTTTCAGATTAGGTTTTAAAATATAATTTTCTTTTTTAGTATCTACCGATTCGTATAACGCTTCACCCTTTACATTTAAATTATCACACAACAATATTTTCTTCTTGTGATAATTGTGCAATGGATTGGACACATCTTTGGAATTTCTTCTCTTAAATTCCTTGTTCTGTGAATTACTTACATAATTAATTCTATTTATTTTACTATCTATGGCATAAATTTTTCGAAAAATTATACACTTGTTTAAAAGAGAAAAGGAAAAAACAAAATTATTTGACCACATTAAAATAGGATGTGCTACATTTTCTAAATCTGTAAAAATTATAAAATTTCCATTTGTCACTTTAAAATTTATATGAGTAGGTTTATTATCTAACTTCAATATCTCATTAATATTTGTTATAATTTGATTTTTTTCATCTTTCATTCCTTCTCTTATAAACTTGTATGGGTCGCTAAGGTTCTTGTCTCTATATTTTTTGTTCTTTCTTTTTAAATAAGTATCTTCTTCCTTTTCCTCTTCTTCTTTGGCATCGGATAAGAAACAACCTTCATCCACATGATTTTCTACATCATCCTCAGATTCGTTTTTCCCCATTTTAAAAACATCTTCTTCTATCATAATATTCTCAAAATCGTATTTTTTCAAATTCTTACTACACTGATTAATTTCTGAATGTGTGTTAATCTTCTGCTCCTTAGAATTGAATTCCTTTTTACTCTCACTGGGCAAGTCGTCATTATGTGATTGTTTATGTTGCATATCACTCTTCTTCCCTTTTTTCTTTTTTCCACTATCTCTATACGAAACAATGTAAGGGGAAGGCTTAGGGTATAAATGCAAAGTACTCAATTTGAAACCCATAGATAAAAATTTATATATATCTATGAAAATAATAAAAAAAAAACAAATATAAGCATCATCCAATTCTATACTTAACAATATGTCTTCTATAAAAGAGTTAATTTTTATCTTTATACCCTTTTGCTTCTTTTTCTTCTTTTTCTCGTTCAAAAATACGTTATTCTCGAACATGTATCTTAGTAATATTTTATAGTCATTTAATTCTTGGGAGGAGGATCTATAATCATCTGCGGCATCTTTAAAACTCTTATTCTTGGAATGGTTATCATCCATTGTCATAATATTCCATTCTCCTGAGGTTGTATTTTCAAATAGAGCACTACTACTTATAACTTGGTTACTGCTCATGTTATTTTCCTCATCCAGATTGGAAATTAAAGAAATGCTATTCAATGACACGTTATTATTCTTTGTTAGTGAAGACACATTGCTCTGTACATTATTCCGTACTATATGTGATTTCTTAGACTTTTTCTTCCTATTAATTCTGTCAACTTCATTTTGAATACAACAGTATGCCACCCTCTTGTAATAGTTGATAGAATTTTTCCTCACATCATCAATATATAGAGAATTACTATAAAGATCAAAAAAATAAATATAGTAAAAATCTAAAAGAACTAGATGGAACGAAATGCTTATGTTCTTAAACGTTATAACAGCTATTGGTGTATTTACATCAAAAGATGTTTTAATTCTTAGGCTCTCCAAGTTTATATACACGTATAACTTCAACCCATTCTTTCTCATGGGTTCATTTTTCGATTCCCTAATTATTTCCTTGCTCCTTGGACTTCCATCCATTGTATCCCCTTTTGGGATCTCTCTATCCTCACTACTCATGGGATCTAAGTTTTCTTTGAGATTAGAAATGGTCGAATCAACGTGGCTATTTGGCTCGTCACCCAGATGTCCGTTAGAATGACTGTTAGGATTTCCGCTATATTTCTCAATTTCTCCCTCTTCTCCGGTACATTTGGCCATGCTACTACCACTTCTCATATTCAAACTCCCTAAGTTGATATTTCCCTTTCGAAACCATTCAACATTTAACATGTTGTGTATGTCTACCCCTTTGTCACAAATAAAACACATTGGAAAATACCCCTTGTAGCAGAAATTTTCATTAATTATGTCCAACAAAAAAGATAACTGAAATATAGTCAAGTCTAGATATAAATTATTTCCATTAAGATAAATGCAAACGCCATCCTTAGTGCTGACTAAGCATAAAGCTATGTTCACTTTCTGTAATATATTTCCTTCTATATTTGTGCTTCCTCCATTTTCACACGCTCTACTTTCAATGTTTAACAGATCAATATATAATGTAAAATCGTACTTAGATTGTCCCCCATTTGCAATTCCATTATTTTTGTTTTCATTTTTCCTCAGTGAGTCAATTTCTTTGGTCACTTTTGGTGCACTGCTACCACCTTTATCGCTACTTACATTACCTCTTTGTTGCTCTTGTTTACTTTCGATTTTCCATCCAACACCTCTTAATCGTTTATCTCTCCTTTTTTTCCTCTTTTCATTCAGCTCATTCCTCTGATTTAGTATAATCTCCTCGGTGCAATTAACTGTGTATGAATTCTTAAATTTTAATGTATCTATATGGAATTTTAAATATGATTCGATATACGGAATGTTGTTATTGTCCTTTTCTGCATTTACATCCCCTTTTGCATTTTCATCCCCTTTGGCATTTCCCACTTTTTCACCAAGACTGCTGCTTACCTTGGAGCACATAGACGTGTCTTTCACTTTTCCACGATAGTTGTATATTATATTTTTGTCTTCGGGGATAATAACGACAGGATCCAGAATGGTGCAATGAAAGAGAAAATATTTCGTCTGAGCAACTTGGACTACCTTCTTGTACGATTTGCTTATAAATACATTCAATATACCATCATCTAAATATTCCAAAAATAATTTTAAATCGCGTAAATAAAAAATATAGTATATACTTGATATATCACACAGTAAGCATATATTATAATTTCTCTTATCATTATAAACCTTTACTTTTCCCACAAATAAATCATGCTTTTTCTGTTTATTTGTTCTTTTCTTTTTTTTTTTTATTTCCTCAGATAAATTATCGACATTGATATAATTCCAAATATCCTTACTATTTCTCCTCTCACATAAACTTTTCATATTTACCACTTTACATTCCTCATTTTGTTTTATACTGTCCATATCAGTTGAGTTGTGTTTTTTGCTCTTCTTAGAAATAAATAAATCATATGTATAATCGTCAATATTATTGGAAATTATATTCTTACTATTTATTGATATAATACCTTTTTCAATATTCACAAACATTTTCTGATCAAAATTTAAATACACCTTGTTTTCATAGTATATATTGCTTACTTGAATTTTTGAAAAAATCTTCCGTTTTTGCCAGAAGGCAAGGGACGCACTCTTGATATAACAATTGAAAAAGTACTTAACGTATGAGCTCTTCTGTCCCTGCAATTTCGGTAATGTATTGTTCAGTCCATTGCTAAGAATGTCATCGGTGGCAGTGTCGATATCAACCTCATTAGTGTTAGTGCCAATATCAACCTCATTAGTGTTAGTGCCAATATCAACCTCATTAGTGCTAGTGCCAATATCAACCGGTGCTGCAGTATCGTAGTCAGCAACATTTGGAGAATTTTTCCCCATTGCACAATTATTACCACTCATGTGTTCCATACATGTTTGTTTTTCAGGAGACAAATAGGAATTCGCAATTTTTCTTTTGCCAGGATCTAGAGTAGCTGTTTTTACAACGGAATCACTGAGACTTATGTTTGCCTCCTCATCATTTTTTTTTGTGGATTCTAGATCTAAAATGTTGAGAGAATTTTTCACATTCTTTAACGTTTCCTGGACACTCCTCAAAGTGTGCTCAGAAATAAACATTTTATAATTCTTCAACTCCATTTCATTTTTTAATTTATTTTTTATATATTTCATATCCTTTTCTATTCCATACTGCAACTTCTTTTTGTATTCTTTCATCGTTCTAAATATCTGCTTTATGGTCTTATATTTCCAGTGCAATTCGATATCACTTATGATGAAATTAATATGAGTTTCGGCTTTATTGATTTCATTTTTCTTCTGTACAATTTGCAGGTTTATGGACAGCTGTTTTTCTTCTATGGCATCCATAAAGTCATCATCTTCCTCCTCGTAAATGCCATCATCATCACAACGGGCATCTGCATCGGCATCATTACTGACATGATTGACCACTCGATCTTCATTTTCATTTCTCCTAGATTCTTCTTTTTTCTCCATTTCTTCACTTCTATCCTTCCATCCTGTTTCTATCACGTCGTTATTTCTGCTTTCGTTCGAAACGATATTCACATGTGTGTTTTTATCATCCCTATAACTGTAAATTTTCTTCTCGTTTGAGGATTCCCCATTTTCCACAGGATTTTCACAAATTTTTTCATCCCTACAGTTAGGGTTAAAAGAGGTGGGGTGGAAATTATCATCCTTTTTTTCTGTGTACTCCTGTCCCTCATTGGATGAACTCATCATCATATATTCTTCTACTCTTTGAGCTGACTGAAATCGCTCAAGGCAATCTGATTCATCCTTATCCTTATCCTCATTATTATTATTATTATCAATTTTATTATCTAATATATTATCTTTATTATTCACGCCTGAATCACCACTGATAGCATTTTCCGTGTGGGGGTTGTCTGGTAGTACGCCAGCACCAACTGAAGCAACATCTGCATTACCCAGAGAAACACCCTTAATCATTGCATTGTGCTTTTCCTCCAAATAAGTTGACAATGATCTGAAGAGAAAAATATCCTTCGAATTCACATTCTTTGTTAAAGTAAAAAAAATTGGCTGTCTATTGCTAGGGTCACAAATCCATAACTGCTCAATTTCAATTTTAACGATCTTCTTCTTTTTCTGTAAATAATTTTTATATGATATTCCACAGGCTTCATATTTCAAAACTTCTCTATTTTTCCCATTTTTAATCGAAAATGCAGAATTCTTAATTAAAAAATCGATATCATAAAGAAAGGATTCTTCCTCTAGTTTATTTGTTTTGCCAAATTCAGTCATATTCATATTTGCATCTTTAACATTGACAACAACATCAATACTGGACTCGCTATTCTTTTTAGGATGTTTTTCTACGCATGGCAAATCCAAGCTGATATTTGCTTCCCCCTTAGTACACATATCTTTTTTTTCTACGGAGGAGATTCTTTTCCTATTTTTCAACAAATCTTTTTCTTTCTTGTTTTTTGAATAAAACCGCGTTAAATATCTAGTGATAGATGTTGGTACAGCCATTATGATGCTTACTGCATCTGGATTAATTTGAAAAAATATTCCATCCAAAATTATATTAGTTTTTAATATTTTCAAATTGTATTCTACATATACTTTAACAGGAATTGGCTGTAGTATGTGAAATTTCTCATTTTCTAATGCCTTTTCTTTTATGTTATTGCAGTAACTCTCATTCAAATAAACCTCTTCATCAGGTGTAACGCCTGCAATAACTTTTTCCCCCTGTTTTTCAATTTCCCTTTTTCGATCCTTATATTCATTATCCAGTTCTACCTCTTCCGTCTCCTCTTTCTCCTCCTTCTCCTTCGCTTCCTTACGACTTAATAACTCTGCGTCAATTTTACCCTTGTACATTCTCTGAACATCATGAGTCGACGTTTTCAAGCATGTTATTTGCGTCTCGTTAAATTCAAATATAAGGTTAAACTTGTGATATGTACACGGGCATTCGGTTTTTGCTATTAAATTACCCAAATGTAATTCAACAATACCATTTGTTAAATTGTCAAAATGTAGTATAGGACCACATATATGAATATAAAATTCGAAGAGTTCAGGTAGATGTTGTACTGCTCTATTATATACATTTTCCCCCTTTTCTTTCAGACCCTCAATTAATTCTGTGTGTTCCATTTTCTTAATATGAATCAATGCTTCATTATCTTCATCATCCATTTCGTCGCACTCTGACTCGTATCCCTGAAAATCGTATTCTTCTTCTCCTCTTTCTTCTTCTCCTTCTTCTTCTTCTCCTTTTTCTTCTCCTTTCTTTTCTCCCTCTTCGTCATCTTTGTAATTTCCCTCATCTGGGAAATCCTTAAGTGACTCCTTCGCAAGACCTTCCTTACCAACTAATTGCTTGCACGTGGATTCCTCTGCATGAGTATTGTACGAAATTTGTTCATTAGAACCCAAATCGAGGGTATCCTCCTCTCTCTTTTTGGATAAAAATAAAGAATCTGAATTGATGAAATTCTGAGTACAGTCTCCCCCTTCTTCATCCCTTCCTGCAGAGATGATGACAGAGTCCTTTCCTTTATTTTTCTTCAAAATCGATGCTTGCTTCTTATTAATTATATCTATCAAAGGAAACGCAAAAGACAAAATATTTTTAATAAGTAATGGTGATAAATAAAGTTCCAACGGATTCAATCTTAACAAAGTAGATAATGTATTTCCCTTTTCTGTAACTAAATGATTTATCTCTACATAAGCACATAAACTTTGGCTATGTATCAATGAATAGTATATTGGGTTTTGATAAATAGTACTTCCTGTATTATTAACATTATACGAATATGAATTTTTATTCGTACGAAATTCCATAAAAACTTTATTCTTATGTTTTGCAACAAAATTTTGTAACTCAATTATAAACTTCCATTGAAAATTATCGTTATCATTGTGATCAACAACGGATTGTAATGATAATGATGAATATATTTGATAAAAATTTATTGACAATATATTAATTTCTTTACATTTCATCTTTTCCTTAATGTAATTAGAATTAGTAGAACTTACAACAGTGGAACTATTTAACATACTGTAACTACTTCCACTGTGAAACATTTCCTGACTCATATCGTCATTAATATCGTTCCTATGAAGGTATTTATTAGTAATAACATCACCATCTTCGTTTCCTTCGTATTGATGGTTTGTCATTTCTTTTGAAATTCCTTTCATTAGCTTATCATCATTTTGATTTCCACAAACTTGTATCACATTAGAGTGGTTATTTCGGTTTCCATGCTCTCCCTTGTTCAAATGAAAAATCGCATTTTTTTTTCTTCTTTTTCTACAATCATCATACACATTGATAGAAAAATTCGCTAATTTGAATTGAAAATCATACTTCGTTGGAAGGACTACATCGTAATTATCATCATTCGTCATTGCTTCTTGCAAAATATATAACTCCTTTTCATTTATAATGTCTTGTTCACTCTTTAAAATACTTTGAACCTTATTTTCAATGTCTTTCTTATTTCCTGTTACCCAAGCCCACCATGATTGTTGTTTATAGATAGAATCGTAGAGATATTTTTTTTTTAAATTTTTCTCTTCTATTATTTTTTCTAGCATATTTCTACATTGCAATCTCCATTTAGCCAAATGTCGTACACCAACTACATCATACAAAATTTGTAATCGATTCAATTCCTTTGTTGTCAATTCAGTTGTTGATATATTATATTTTTCTGCAAGAACTTTATTGTACAAGTTCATAAATTCATTTTTTGTTTCATTTCTCAACGATTCTATATCTAATTTAACAGTACAAGCATGCTTTAGCAATAATTTGTTCGTTTGATTTCTAGACTTATTCGCTTCATTCATTATTTCAATTATTTTTGTAATTTGCGTTCTTGTTAATGTTATTCCTTCCCATTTCTCACCTATTTCTAACTTTGCTTTTAGTTCTTTTTTGTTACTAGACTGTTCCACAGGTAGTACTAAATCGAATGGTTTAATTAAATATTCAAAATTATAATAATTTAAAATCTTATTATCGTCATCTCTTAAAAAATGGCTAATCTGGGACAGTGTTCTTTTCAAATAGTTATCTTTATTATTATCATCACCATCATCATCACATTCCTCTCCACTACCTAACTTCGATTCGAATGTTAGATAGCTATTTTTATCATAACTAATGGATAAATCACCCTTCATCTTTGAAGAAAAATCAAAGTCTTTCATCTTTTCATTAACATTGTTTACTTTGATATCGTTATTCGTTACAGATGATGCATTTTTCCAATCATCATTTTCATCTTTAGCATTTTCCCCAATGTTTACTGAATTGGGCGATTCTTCAATGTCCTTTTTTTTAGGAAAATTTTTTGGATCACTTAAAGAGTTGTCGCTCTCTTCTTTTTTCCCCTCTTTTTCATTTTTATTTTTTTTCTCCCTTTCCCACTTTTTCCTTTTACGTTTTTTCCTTATATTACTGTTACTGTATATACATAACCCTTTGAATTCGATTATATGATTTAACTTTTTATGTTCTTCATTTGCATTCGTATTTGCATTCGCATTTGCTTTTACGTTTGCATTCGTGTTTGTATTTGCATTTACGTTTGTATTTGCATTTTGGTTAGAACTCGAATTGGCAACTTCTGTGACATTTTCGTCCTTGTTAAGACAATTTTTTACTGATGATGACTTCAGGATGAATCCTATGGAAAAGTTCTTCTCTGGGTCTTCAAAATGAATTAAAATATCTTGAATATCTATTTGAATATTGTTAATAATTTTATTTAATAATTTAAAAATAAGTGTAGACTTTTCCGATGATTTTTCTCTATTTTTCTGCTGTTTAATGATTGAAATTTCTTCTTCTAATAATTCCAATCTATGCATTTTGGCTTTTCTTAATTCTTCTATTATCACATTTTCATTTTTTCTATAACTTCTTGGTTTTATATAAATGTGTACACTTTTAATTAGTACACATACCGGGCTTTTTCCTAACTTACTCCATGGGATTTGTATGTTTATTCTTCCTATATTTCCATGGATTATTTTAAAAGATAAGTCTAATATTTCAGTTATCTGTGGTTTCAGTTTTAAGTTCTCTAAAACTATGTTGCCTGACCATACACCCAAATGTAAATTCCGCTCAATCCCCTCCACATATGGAGCAAGGAATTTATTCAGGAGCTTTTCAACTAGTGATTCCAGCATTTTTCTCTCGTGCACTATACTGTGCTTGACACTCCCTCCCCTTTTCCCTATTCGTTTCTGGAAATGTTTTAAATACGTCGAATATCTTCTATAAACTCAATCACAAAAAGGAAGCAAAATGGGGAAAACAAGTAGCTACGTAGGATACAAAAAGGATGCAATTAGGATGCACATGAGATTTAATTGGTATGCAAACACGATACATATGCAATTCATTTGGGATACAAATAGGATACACAAACGATTCAATTGAGATGCAAACAGAATACACATGCGATTCAATTGAGATGCAAACAGAATACACATGCGATTCAATTGAGATGCAAACAGAATACACATGCGATTCAATTGAGATGCAAGTAGGATATAAAACGAAAAAAAAATAATCGTCCCCTAGCAGATTTCACATATATGTACAATTATATGTAATTCTTAGGTACGATTTTCTTTTCTTTTACATATGTAACATCATTTTAATTAGAAATTATGGGTAATATAATCATATTTTATGGTATCTTCCTTCATAAGGAGTGTTTTTTTTTTTTTTTTTCTTTTTTTAAAAAATTCACAACTCTGCTGAATTGCACCTCACAATTAGTGCAACTGTTTCACACAAAATTCATTACATGCATTTTTTTTTTTTTTTTTTTAATAATTGCACAAAAAAATTACCAACAGGTGGTGGGGGCTAAATCAAGAAGTGTCAACTTTGTTAGCACCTACTGAAAAAAAGTTTCTTCACAATGTGCCTTTTTATATGCACATATAATATATTATATATATTACATTCCTACAATGAAAAAGAAAGGACTTTTTTTTTAAAAAATTGTGAAATTGTTTAAACCAAAAAAAAAAAAAAAAAAAAAATAAAGTGAAGCAAGGATGAATTTCATCAACGCTTGGTTATAATCCCTTGCATGCATACATTTTTATTTTTAAGTACATTTCTTCGTTATGGCTTATATTTGTTGCATATATAAAAATTTTGCAAAAAAATGCTACATAAATATTTAGTCTTAATTCAAAATTACACAGAAAAAGGACAGTTTTTTTTAAGGTGGAATTTTTTTTGAGAATAAAATAGATATAAACAGGATATGTATGTACAAATAATATAGGCTTATTTACACACATACAAATTCGTAAAAGAGCGTGCGAAACATGCACAATGAGAAAAAACATATTTTGTTGGCAGTCAATCTTGTTCACTTTTTTTTTACGGCATAACCAGAAAACAGTTACACGCTAATAATCAAAGTTAAAATTAAACAAATTTTTATGAACTGTTAAGGTCATATTAGAATTTTTGATATATACATTTTTAATTTTTGCATGAACAAGTCATATATATATAGCGTGCTTTTTTTTTTTTTTTTTTTTTTTTTTAAATTTACATTTTGGCTTCTCCTTATTAAGTGTAAACTTTTGTCATATTTTTCTTAAAAAATGCATGGTACCCTTTTTCTCTTAATGTTGAAAAAGAGAATGTAAAATGTGTAGAAATTAAAAATAATATTATTTCATTTAAAATTTTTTTTTTTTTAATATCATCTGAAAAAATCAATAAAAATTCAAAAGTGGGGGGTTGATATAAAATGAAACAAGGTGAAGAGGAGTAAAAGGTTTCTATTCCATTTAAGCCTAAATAGGTACATACAAAAATAGGCCTTTATCTTTGTAAAACAATACCCAGACAAACATGTTATTTCTTTTATATGTAAACGAAAGGGAGAGAGAGTGACGGGGGGGGGGGGGAGGGGTGTTGTCTTCATCATTATTTTTTTACCACATACTGAAATTAAAAATGTTACATAGCTATGTTAGACAAAATGATTTATTAAAAGGAAAAAAACAAACAAAAGAATGTAAGATTTAAAAGGGTAATATGAAATGAAGGAGGACACCCATGACCCCTGGAAAAAATATATTCTTTTCTCTTCTCTATTTAAATTTTCTTCCCTTTTTATTATATCTGCATTTTGTTGTGATTCTAAGTTTTTGCCAATTAAAGCAATTCATGTGTTTCATTTTTTTTTTTTTTTTTTTTTTTTTTTGCTAGTTGCAACATGTAAAATATGGCAGAATCAGAAGACCAGGTCTGTCTTTTCTCTTTTAATTTGTCAATTTTATCACGAATAAAAATTATGAAAGAACAACACGAGTCTATTATTTATTTTTTTTTTTTTAACCAATCTTTCGTGAAATATTGTAAACAAAAGGGCATATGTGAAACTATAAAAAAAATAGTATAATAAACTAATTTATACTTTTTTTCTGAAAAATATAACATATTTTATTATTTTATTTATTTTATTTTTTTTGTTTTTTTGTATAACTTATTGCAAATATTTTTATTAATAAATAAAACATTTCCGAATATAAAAAAAAAGTTTAATCTAATATTAATAAATAAAAGAAAATTAAAAAAATTTAAACATTTTAATTTGAATAAAAAAATATAAAAAAAAAAATCATAAAAATATTTATAATCACACTTAAGAACATTGGAAACCGAATTATATATATCTACATTAATACATAATAATACACATATATATATAATTACTTAATTAAGCTACATACCAATATTTACAATAAATTCGTAACAGTAGTAACTACTAATCAGAGGATATCTCGATATAGGAGGAAAAGGTTCACACTCATTTAAAAATATCATCCTTTTTAAATGGGTAAAAAAAACATTTAAAAATATATATATATATATATATGTATATATAATATGAGCTTTTTCACGTAACATTACATATACATACGTATATAAGACTTAAATATAACAAATATATATGATAAAACGCTTATTCAAAGTTCTTGTAAAAATAAATATTTAATGAACTCCTATTGGGTACACATAAAAAGTGTGAAATTTCATGATACTGTTGGATGGGGGAATTTGTTTGTAAAGGGTGAAAATAGAATAACAAATTTTGTTAAGATGTTTTAGTTGTTTAATTCCTTTTTTCGTATCGCCTGTTATTCCACATTGATGTTTCGTAGTAATTCTTTCGGTAAGATGATCTGAATCTATTCTCTCCACCTCTACCTCGTCTATCTATAAAAATAAAAAATGATTAACATGGTCAAAATGGGTAATGTGCATAAAAAATGTGTCAGCCAAACGGATAAATGGTGCATTTTGCAGAAATGACAAAATTTTTCCTCAAACAAAATAAGAATAAGAAAAATGGAAACATTTGTGCTATGTGTTCATTTATTTATATACATAAAAAAAAAAAAAAAAAACTTACATCGCCTTCTATAGGATTTTTCCTTTAGTATTTGATCTGGAGTCATAACATTTACATCCTTATCATCTAAAGGTTTTTGGTAACCAACTTCATTTTTATCAACATCTTTTTCATCTTTTGTTAAAATAATTTTCATGCATGGAACTGTAGTACTAAATTCAATTATTCTATTTGCAGTATCTTTATTCATGTCGTTTTCTGCATTCTCTTCTTGTTCATCTTCTCCAGATTTTTTACCATCCTCCTTGTTATCTTTTTTGGAGAATTGTGGATCTTCTCTAAAAAAAATATAGAAAAATGGGAAAATGTTTGAACGCCAAATTTTTTTTTTTTTTTTTTTCTACTATTATGTTATGTATTTTAAAAAATCCCAAATCTTCTAAACTAGCGGCATGAAGTTGTAATATATTTATTTGCACAAAAAATAAAAAATATACATATATATATGTACATGCACTTTTGCATGCATAACATTGACATATATGGTGAATAAAAATTCATACCTCTTGATCGTATGTTCCTTCTCGTACAGCTTCGTGCACTGGTGTATACCTTTTACTCTCCTCTTCACCATCTCAGCAACATTGACCACCGAACTGATGGCCTTTCCTACTCCTGACAGAATAACTTTATCATTTGTCTCAAACAGAACAATTGCTTTATATACGTAATCTAAAGCATCACTTTTGTAGCTCACTCGGATTTCGTTTTCTAATTTTGTATCACTTGTTGTGCTATCGGGCATATTGTAGTATATATAATGGATAAAACGGGGATGGGTGTTAATGTTTAAAATATGCACGTGTGTATTGCAACAAGCAAATCTACAAATGGGCAAATAGGTAAATTTTCAAATAGATAAATCTGTAAATAGGTAAATAGTCATATAAGGGAATGGGAAAGCTTGTGCTTAATATCAGGGAAATATCAAACACATGATTTTCTAAATATGAAACAAAAACAGCCAAGTGTCAACAATATGTGAAAAAAAAAAAAAAAATATATTGTGCATGCATTTGCAAAAGTATATTTGGTTATGGTAAAATGGTAGGATAATACGACAAAAACTAGAACTAAATAAAAAGTTACAGGGACTTACATTTCAAATCAGGCGGCACGACGTTCGTAATAAAACGAACAAATGGAAATATAATTTATTATTTAGTAGTGGGCTATTAATTTTGTTTTCAAATGAATAAATTCTTTATTATCATTCATGGGGAAAAAGGCAAATATGAAACTTAGCATACTAATAAAATGAGTGCGTTTATAAATGAATATTGCTCATAATTTGCAAAATGATAAAGTGGCAAACTGAAAAGTTGACAAATTAGCAAATTGGTAAACTGGCAAATTGGTAAACTGGCAAATTGGTAAACTGGCAAATTGGTAAATTGACTAATTATCAAATTGGCAAACTGGCAAACTGGCAAACTGATGAATAAGCTAATAAATGAATACTCATAAATGCACGAAAAATAAAAACTAAATCAAAAAATTAAATTTTAAAAAAAAATAAATTAATACAAATTCTTCTTTTTAGTAACAAATAGCCAACAAATAAAAAATATATATCTAAAAAAGGGTTTTTTAATAGTTTTTCTCCTCCCCTTTTTTTATAGCGTTGTTGTTGTTGTAATTTGTGCGCAAGAAAGAATTGTTTATGTTCCTCCTTTTTTAGAGACATGGATATTTTTTATTTTTATTTTTTTTTTTTTAGTTTTGTTATTTATTTCTGTATTTTTTTTTTTTTTTTTTTTTTTTTTTTTTTTTGTGGGGAAGACTTAAATTTGTTTTTTAACTCGTGTATTTTATTGTATTATTTTTTTCTTTTTTTTTTTTGTTTTTTTTTTTTTTTTTTTTTTTTTTTTTTTTTTTTTTTTTTTTTTTTTTTTTTTTTTTTTTTTTTTTTTTTTTTTTTTTTTTTTTTTTTTTTTTTTTTTTTTTTTTTTTTTTTTTTTTTTTTTTTTTTTTTTTTTTTTTTTTTTTTTTTTTTTTTTTTTTTTTTTTTTTTTTTTTTTTTTTTTTTTTTTTTTTTCTTTTGTATTTTTTGTATTTTTTGTATTTTTCTATTTCTCTATTTTTAATATATTTTTTTTATTTTTTTCCTTTTTTTTATTTTTAAGTTTTGCCATTTTTCTTGTATTTTTTTGTTATTTTTCTCATATTTTTTATATATATTTTTCACGTTATTTTTTGAGTATTTATTTATGTGTTTTTTTGTTCCCCCTAGTATTTATTTTTTTTAAATGTTTTTGTATACATTTTATGTTTTTATGGTATTTTTATAACTCTTTCCTCACATATATATATATATTTGTGTATTGTATCCCTTTCACCCATTCTTTTTTCACATTCTTTTGACTTGGTTCCTATGTTTGAATTTCCAAACTGACAAAGCGTGTATTAAATAAACTTTCCTCCCCTATATGGTCGCGTTTCATGGATTTATCATTTTTTGTATATGTCACTCAAATCTGCCTTTGTAAAAGTTTTGTTTAGGTTATATTGTAATTTGGCAAATTGGGGTAATTCTTGGAATTATGTTTTATGTGCCATGAAAAGAGTAAAAGATTCAAAAATGTCACAACTGATTAAAAAGTAAATGAAGCAACAACAATAGTATGTTTGACTACATCTAAAAAAACACACATAGTTTATATATATAAGTACATATATGTATATATAAATTTATACATAATGGTCACCATATGAAGCCAACCTGAAGAACTTGATATTCCAAGAAAAAATAAAATTTTAAATTTCAGATGAACGGGGAAAGGTTACTGTTGTGAAATCCGATGGGGTCCGTCTATTCACATATTTATCGAATAATAAATAAACTACATGTTGTAGATAAATTTTTCCTTTTCTCTTGTTCAGTTATCCTAAAAAAAAAAAAAAAAAAAAAAAAAAAACATAAAAAATTGTGAACACGTTCTTGAAATATTTACTTTCGCGACAGTTACACAAATATAGCAAAACGGGTTGTAGGAGATGCCTTTTTAAAAATGATAATTTAAAATTATTTTTAAACAAGTTGAACTTAATGTTTATACATTTTCTCTTATTTTCATAGTACGACATGTAAGGTACACAACTTCATTGAGTCATCACTGTATAGTATCATTCCTCCCACTTTTACCCTTTTTTTTTTTTTTTTTTTTTTTTTCATTCTCTTATTTGCTGAAAATTTTAAAAATGTGAATTTACGAGTATATCTATTTCATCAAATGGAGGTATTTCCATCCATTAAACTCCACTTCGTGGTCATAAAAAATTTGCATTAAAAGAATTTGTACATAAACTTGTAAAATCGGAAAGATTGAGATTTTTTTCAATTTGTTCATTTATGAGTAGACAATTCTACCAACAATGGTGTACATGTGTCATTTGTGTCTGCCTGGATGCAATAAACCCCATTGGCTGTTTGTAAAAAGTAATACAATTGCTTTACACACGCAAATGTCTATACAAATTGGCAGAAAAAAAAAAAAAAGTTAACTACCACGAAAAGCTATACTGCAGCCATACAGTCAGTGGTAGTACCTATTGTGGTATGGACACAATTAAAAATAAAATAAAAAAAAATAAACAGATAAAATAAAAAAATAAAATAAAAAAATAAAATAAAAAAATAAAATAAAATAAAGTGGGTTTCAGATTTTATGCATTGAAAACTAAATCAGCAGAAAAAATAAAAATTTCTCAAAAGGATTAACTATTTTACAAGCCGAATAATAGAATGAAATACATGCTTTCAATGCTACATGAATGAAAATTTGGAGCACTCAAAAAAGGTTTTTCTCATATTGCACATCAACATATATTTACATATATGGTAATGTCACATGTATAACATATGCATCTACGGAATTAGAAACTTTAAGAACAGCTTTTTAGCACCTTCAGGGAAAAGCATTTTCGCATCTTTTTTACAACCGTTTTGATGACTATGTATTCTCTCCCGTAATCTCTTGTGAAAAATTACTTGTGACACAAATTTCTCTTATAGAAATCACACACTCATTGAGAAAGCTAAAATTTTTCTATATAAAATTTCCCAACGTTTCAGAGCCTCATGAGAAGTGTCACATATAAATATATATAACTCACAAATTTTTTTTTTTTTTTTTTTCTATTTTGGGTCTATGTTCACCAAAATAGAAAAAAAAAAAAAAAACCTAGTACAAGTCAAAAAAGCGAAACAAATGAAACAAAAACACTTATGTACCAAATATGGCTCCATAAGGAATACTCCTTAAAATGCTTATCATGCTTGCAATCCTAATTTTTTACATATCTTGAAATGTCCAAAACAAAATGAAAATTTGTACAATATTCCATAATATTTTATCTAAACTCATAGGAAAGGAGAATTTTATTTACTTCACCCAAACCAGCCACTACTCTGTAATGCTCATTATTGTTGAGTAATTATCATTACTACATAGTAATTATCTTCATTACATAGTAATTATCTTCATTACATAGTAATTATCTTCATTACATAGTAATTATCTTCATTACATAGTAATTATTATCACGGCACATTAATCCTCATGACAACATAGCAATTCTCATCATTGTTTAGTTCTACTCAGCTCAGTAACACCACTTCTGTGCTATTTCAATACCCCCCCCCCCAAAATTTTGCATACAGACGTAGAAAATAAAAAAAAAATTCATTATTAAAGTTTCGCCTGTACATCTTGTCAACATCTCAACCCCTTCTAAATTTGATAGAATGCAAAAATTAGGAAATGAATGTGAAAAAAAGAACAATTGTCATTTTCGAAAAAAATGAAATTATTTCTAGTGAGAATAATACCCAAAATTTAGTTACAGAAAATTTATTACACACTGACGCTAACATATATTGACACATTAGACATTTTGTGCATGATCAAATCTTTACTCTATCCCCACCCATTATGCAACTAATTAAAAATGGAGGAAATACTGCACGAGAACCACTTTTTCGACAAATACATGAAAATGAATATTCCAGAGAACTATATAGACGCCTCCCAATTCAGAATAATCCCAGACAACCAAGAAGTGTATGTGCACAAATTCGAAAACAAATGTTTCATAATTGAAGTGTTATGTTATCAAAATGTAGATCTAAATGAGAAAGGAAAGTTTTATTTTTATGATTTAGCAAAAGAAAATTCAAGTATAGAAAATAATATTATATTGAATAATATTTCTGTATCTCATCCACAAACAAGTTATATACTCATAGTTGGAACACAGAAAATTAAAAAACAGAACTCAAATGTATATGAAAACATTTTACTATATATTTGTATTTTCCCCTTTAAGGAATATAATGCTGATATATTAATAACTTGGAATATTCCAAAAGAGGATATTAATATTCAGCCTGAGTTTAATACATTTAAAGAAATGGTACATTCCTTCAGAATATTAGATTTTGGTCTATTCATTTGATAGATTTTTTCTCACCAATTTTTCACATTTGTACAAGATTTTATTCGAGACTTCTTTATTTTCGTCTGAATATATCTTTTTTTTTTACGATTAAGGGAAAGAACGAAAAGCCGATGCCCTATTTTAATGCATCTTTTTTTTTTTTTTTTTTTCCTCTATTTTTTTATTTTATTTTTTTTTTTGTCATTTTTAGATAAAATTTATTCAATTATTTAAAAAATAATAGGAAACATAGAAATAAGTATAATAAATGAGGACCATAATAAGGAGGGAATGGAATATATATGGAAAAAAAAAGTAAAGGGGCCCCAAGAAGGCGGAAAGTTGGTATACCAAAAGACATTTGAAGTGAATTGTTTTTCTTCTATGCAATGATACATATGGAAGGGGGAGGAGAGGAAGAAGAAATACACAAATAGAAGGGAATGATATGTAACATAATATCCAGTATGTACATATTGTATACATGTTGGGGATGAGCATAGAAAATGTATATATGTCCCCGCAAGTGACTCAAACTGAGACAAAAAAAAAAAAAAAAAAAAAAAAAAAAAAAAGGAAAATGAAAATAGAAGTAGAAATAGAAATAGAAATGGAACGGGCGAGAGAGAGAAGGAAAGTGAAACACACTGTAAAAGTGGCAAAAGGGCTGCAAAAAGGAAAAAAATAA
The DNA here is from genome assembly GCF_002157705.1 of Plasmodium gonderi. Lineage (NCBI taxonomy): Eukaryota > Apicomplexa > Aconoidasida > Haemosporida > Plasmodiidae > Plasmodium > Plasmodium gonderi. The sequence continues at coordinate 595,179 of NW_021628937.1, forward strand.
AAAAAAAAAAAAAGTGAAACTTGTCCACAAAAAAGATATGTTCAAACACGCTATACGCGAAAATCAAGATTAGTTTTGTTGCACAAATTTTTTTGATTAATGTTCCCTAATTGTGGCACAGATTTAAAATAGGGAAGCCGCTTTCTCTTGTTCCTTCACGAGCATTTCATAGAACTGATATATTATGGTAACAGCAAGTAATATACCCGTTCCACTACCTAATGCACCCAGAAAATCGGCTAATATAGTTAATGCACCAATACACATTCCCCCAAAGGCAGCTGCTGTAGGAATATATCTATTAAAAACCCTTGTTAAGGATGTTGGTGTGTCTCTATGTCCTCTCATCCCAATTTGTTGATCTCTCAATTGCTTCGCAACATCTTTTGCTGAACTACCAGATACTTCAATCCAGGTTTTTGAAAAAAAAGCACATGCAACAAGAACAAAAGATATATATACTAGCGTATGAAAAGGATCGTTGGTAATATCAGCGAAAGAATTGGGAGGAGAAATATAATATGCAATTCCTCCAATAGGTATAGATGTTCCACTTGATTCAACTTCTTGCCATTGTCCCAAAATATTTACTAATATACTATTTTTAAATCTTTTATATAATATTTGTGAAAAGAAGTATAAATTGGATACTAAAGCAGTCTGTAAAATAATTGGAATGTTACTAGTATAAAAAAGTTTAATAGGATATGTTCCTTGTTGTCCTCTTACACTTTGATATTTAACTGATAAATCTACTCTGAATCCTTGTAAATATATAACGATAAGAAATACTAATATGGTAGCCAACAAATTTGTTACATTAGGTGCATGGGTTCGATAAAAAGCTTTTTTTAATGCTGATATTTTATTTGATTCTGTAAATAAGCAGTATACTAATGAAATAATTGCACCTTCAAATTCTATTCCTTTATCTGTGTTAATAGTTGTTGGGCTAAATGATTTCCACATAATTGTTTCACATATATTTGTTGCTATAAATAATGATATTCCTGAACCTAATCCGTATCCTTTTTGTAATAATTCATCTAATAATATTACAACTACTCCAGCAAAAAATAATTGAAGTATAATTATAATGGCATGTCCTGTTCCAATTTCTGATATGTTTCCATATATACCACTAATAACATACGCTATAGCTTCTCCAAGGGTTATTAACAATCCCAGTAATTTCTGTGCTCCTTGAAATAACGTTCTATCTTCTTTTAAGCTTTGATCTACATCTATTATTTTTGAACCAGCCAATAGCTGCATAACCATACCACTTGTAACTATTGGTGATATTCCCAACTCCATTAATGTACCTCGGTTTGAGGCCAATATCACACGCATCCAATAAAATGGATCACTTGATTTACTTGTCACGATCCCATAAAGTGGTATTTGACAACATATCAAAAATACAAATAATGACACTGCTGTCCATAGCAATTTTTCTTTGAATGGCAATTTTCTGTCTGGAGACTGAACCTCCGGAAGTAGAAACATAACAGGCTTAATCAAATTCAAGAATCTCACTGCACGTTGGGGAATAATATGCAGGGGATGGGATGTATGTAACGGATATAAAGGTGATTAGAGATGATAAAAAAAAAAATAGCACAGCGGCACAATTGACATAAAAAAGGATAGCGGCACAATTGATATAAAAAAGGATAGTGGCGTAATTAAATAAAAAAAAAAAAAAAAACTCGTATTACACTTTTGAAAAACACTAGCTATACACTTTTGCCTGAACTTCCAAAATTTTTCAAATTGTTGTCTGCTCGGGCACATACATTTCTGCTAAAAAGCCAGTACATGCCACTTAGACTGATAATTGGGATACACTTATTTTTACGTACAATGGGCATAACATTAAAATACACCTTCCTCATAAGTTTACACATTTATACGACTTTGTAAAATTAGCAAAGGCAATAATTTACGTGTAATGATGGACAAGTAATGTATTTTTCGGTTTTTATATTTATCGATTTTTCGATTTTTCTAGTTCTTACCCATTTTTCCTTATTTCGTTTTTATTCTATTTTTCTCCTCTTATTTGAGAAAACCTGTTTCAATTTGGTTAAAAAAAAAAAAAAAAATGAAATGCATGTATATAAATGTATATAATACATGCATGTGTTTAACCTTCCTTACTACAGTTGTGTATTTATTCAGATCATTCGAGATATATGTACACGTAACATTGGGAAATGCAAAGTGTGATATAATCCCTTTTGACATGGGATATATTCTCTATTAATCATTCGTTGTGTGCATTTAATTTCCAATTTTCAAAGACTTTAAATTTCCTGAACTCGGCTACACTCAGCTCCTTTTTGTTAGTTCCGTTTTCATTCTTTCTTTTAAATTACCTTTATTCACTGCACAAGGCTTTATTTTCGAACCGTGTCCTTCTACTCTCCTTTCCCCTCCTTTTTCTTGCTGCGCTTTAACATAAATGTGGAATAAAATCTTCTAAGTTAAATAGTATATGAAAAAACAAAAAGCAATAAAAATTCGTTAGCGCAAGGCAATATATCTAAATGTGGGGAAATGCTGATGGTATATGTGATCGAATAAAATTACTCCTTAGAAATGCAGGAAAAAAACAAAAAAAAACAATTAATAAGGGAAAAAAAGTAAATTTTGGGATTTATTATATATTCATTGTCATGTATATGTATAATATAATTCTGTATACTTTCAATAAGTTTCGGAACAACGCATACTCCCTTGTATGCTCTTAAATATCAAATTGTTATTAACTGTTTCAAAAACATATAAAAAAATATCAAATGTCAAACGAAAAAAAAAAAAAAAAAAAAAAAACGGGAAATGGAAAGGGGAAAAAAATGATAAATACATATATATACCATATGCATTTTGGAAATTACATAAATGTTACGCATATTACTATTTTTTTTTTTTTTTTTTTTTTTTTATTTTGTACGAACAGCAAAATTACATGTGCATTGAACTGATTGTAAGTTAATTAATATATGTATACACGTTTTGGGTTTTTTTTTTTTTTTTTTTTTTTAAACAGTATAGTATCGGCATTTGTGCGCAAATTTCATCGCAAAAACTACATATTTTTAAGAATTGTTTTGTGAAGCACAAATAAGGTTTTTTTTTTTTTTTTCAAATGCTATAAATGATTCATTTAGAGCATATTCACATATGTTTATGTGCGAAATGTACCTTGTGTATACATGTATATGTATGACACATATTATTAAAAGTGTGATGATAATGTATTTACCACTTTGTTTATTCATTCATTTTATTTTTACCAGGACGCATTCATAAAAACTTTAACCACTCTTACTTCTTACATGCATGAAACAGATTAAGCTTATTTAAAATTTCTAATTGTAACGATTTGTTTCTCCACTTTGCCTTCTGAAATTCAAAATTTTGACACATTTGATGTGTCCATATCCTAGATAAATTATTTACTTCCCCCTTTTTTTTTTTTCACGTTTTTGTTGAAATGCTGAGTCCCCTCAACATATTTCATTATGTGCAATTTTGTCATTTTTTATTAACACGTAAATTTCCGGTTATAACTTATTCTCTCCACAAAGACGAAAGTAATGAAGCAAAACATAACATTAAATTTGAACATCAAATATTTCGTCAGGATTTTTATAACGTGTGTCCCTTTCTCATTCTTAAAGATAACCATTTTAACAGATTTATTTACACAAAATGCTTAAATCAATGATAAGGAAAAAAAAAAAAAAAAAAAAAAAAAAAGTGGGACAAAATTTTATTAACTGACCTTTTCTGAAAATCTAATCACATGCTTTGTTGCATTATGTAGAGAAAAAACACACACATGAAATTATACAATTTTAGGGGAGACCTTTGTTTTTTTTTTTTTTTTATATCCCTTCTCTCTTTAGCATGTGAGAAGCGTTCTGTAACACCTAAGTTCCTCAATTTACATGTAAAACAGGAACATTTCGTCAATTCGCTAACGATACACAGTTTATATCCTACATGAGGCTTGATTTATTAGTTCCTCTCGAATATCCAAAAAAAAAAAAAAAAAAAAAAAAAAACTCTTCCCAAAATTATTTCAAGAATAGTAAAACGATTGTAACATTTTCATAAAGGAGGAAAACAAACATTCAACGTTGTCCTATCAAGGGTATTTTTCACTACATTAAAATATAGTTACGTAACACGCATTCCTCCCGTTTATTACATTACATAGGTTTTCTTATAAATATACATACATATTTTCTCCCATTAGATGAAAAAAGTCTAAAAAAAAAAAAAAAGGAAAATCTTTAACTGTGCGAAAAGAACTACGCATTGACTAAAAGGTACAAATTCTTCTCAACTTTTAATAACCATAAAATAAGGATAAATAAAAATGTGTGTAACATTTCAATCATGTGCAAGAAAATGCGCTAACATATTTTTGAAAAACCGTATGCATAACATTTACATTTTGTAAAATACTTTGAGCTTAATTTTTTTTACAATATTGATACGGTTCCTACAACAACAAAAAAAAATTTACATGAATTGAGTACATATTTGTCCAGGATACGAAATAAGGATGAAGGAATTTGCAATTGCTTTGCTTTTTTCCTAATATTCCTTTTTGAAAAAGAGCGAATGGGGCTAAGAAATACCTAAGCATACAACAGTTCCATATAGACTCACAACAAAATGTGCAAGCATGCAAAGACTCTAATGTAACAATTGGACATCGGTTTGAAAAAACATATCTTACAATAGCAACCATTTTTCATATTTCGCACTTTATTTTATTATTTTATGTTGTTTTTTTCTGTTCTTCTTTTTTAATTTCAATAAGCCATATTACTCTTATAAAAAAAAGTAGGAAACACCATTTTTCTACCTTTTACACATTTTTTGTTGAGAACAAAAAAGAAAAATTAAATAAAAAATACAGACAAAAAAAAAAAAAAAAAAAAAAAAAAAAAACAGGAAAAGGAAAAGGACAAATTTCTTCTCATGCTACCTTCAAAAACTGTGCAAATTTAAAGTGTCCCTTTTGCACACTCTGTTGTGCTAAATTTTCATGCACGTGCATGTGTGTATTTCCATTTCTTTCTTTTCCTTTTCCTTTTTCCTTTTTCCTTTTTCCTTTTTCCTTTTTCCTCTTTTTTTTTTTTTTTTTTTTTTTTTTTTTTTGGTGCATTTTTGTTGTTTTATTGTTCCACATATTTAACGTTGTAACAATCAAAAATATAACTTTTAAAATTTGATAAATAAAAAAAGCTAGACATATAAAAAAAATATTATGAACAGTTAATAAAAAAAAAAAAAACCTTGTTTTGTTTTTTTTTTTTTTTTTTTTTTTTTGTAGTCATAAATAGTATTCGATTTAAAAAAAAAAAAAAAAGGCTAAGTCAAATTGAGTACGTACCAAAAAAGCTTTCCAGACAGGGGAAAATATGAACAGATTGAATGGAAGCAAGTCTGGATTAGAGGATGATGGAAAAGGTGAAATAGATAGCATTAATGAAATAAAAGAGTATAATGAGACAAGTGAACATAGTGTGCATAATGGCTCGTGGGAGGAAATTGAGGTAAATATAGTGAGGGAGAAAAATACACAGAAGGATGAGGATGAACAAATTGGGAAAAATGAAGCCCCTGGTCAAGCTAGGATAAATGAGTCTAGCGAACAACAAGGACATCAAGAACAAGAGATAACGCTGAATCATTCTTGCAAGCATACCGAGGACGATATGGAAAAGGATGACACGAGTTTATATGGAAATGTAGAATTGAAACAAAGTCGTGAAACAGTCAACATCATCAACGAATGTACAGAAGAAAAAAATGAAAAAAGCAGTAATAAATCCTCAACATACCTTGAAGATGATAAAAGAAAAAAAAAAAAGGATATGATTTCTATTACTTATAACGACAACCCTATTGATAAGAAGTTAACTTATAGTGTAAAAGGAAAAAAACCCAAAAGTGGAGGAGAAAAAATGATACCTAAATTTTTTGGATTAGACCATTTACATAATGACATGAATAAAGAAGAAATGAATACGAGCAAGCATAAAAAAATAACAAAAGAAAATTTAAAATTAGATATGCGAGATTTCTTTTTTACCTCACAAGAGAAGGATGTTTATGAATATGTGCCAGAAACATCTAATTATGCCATATGCCATAATGATGCAAATGAATTATATAAAGATGTAGTAACTATGAATAAGCATTTTTTAGATGAAATAAATGTTAATATATATTCGTCACCACTAGACACCTACTTATCAAGCATGTTAGCTGTATCAGATGGTCCAAAACAAAGGGATACAAATTCTTTATTTCGAAAAAGTTCAAAAAATGAAAATAATAAAAATGATTTATCAGATGAAAAAAATAAACTGAAACAATGCGACATATTAGATGAAAATTCTATAAACAAACCATTATATTCATATGAGTTCTATAAAAATAAAATCTTCAAACATTATCACAATAATGGTCTAGTCATCGAAATAGATCCCACAAAATTAAAATACAATAATTCTACTCACTTTGAATATGATAAAAACATGTCTACCTATTTAAATGACCCTTTAAGTTATCTACAAAAATTAAAGTGTGAAGTAGAAGATATAACTTCCTATATTAACGACTTAGCAAATACTAAAACAGAACAATTCGATCAGAATAATCCAAATGATAAATTAAATGAAGATATGATTGAACATGAACAAATTGTAAAGCAAATTCTACATAACAGAGAACCACCTGAAGTATTGATGGAATTATTTTCCCTGAAAAATGATATTGACAACATGTTAAATGATGATGCTTTGAAAAAATTGCTTAAATCAGAAAAGATGGAAAAAAAAAAACCCAATCAGGAAAGCATAGCCCCCAACGGTTTCTCCAAAGATGTGAAAACTATCCTTGAACAGTTACAAAATTGGGACGATGTTAATGTGAAAAGAGAAGAAGAAGAAGAAGAAGAAGAAGAAGAAGAAAAAAAAAAAAAACAGAAAGACAAAGGAAAGGATAAAAAGGTGAATGAACTGATTAACCAAAGGAGTGGAAAAGGCACACATGAAGATTTATTTCCAAAACAACTCAATATTTATACCCTGAATAGTAGAAAAGAGAAAGAAGTCCAAACATCTGATTTACTGATTCTGGAGAGAAAAATTGCAAATATTGAAAAAGTTTTAGGAATAGATAAAATGGTTATGCTTCCATATGATGACATGAATCATGCTATTATCGATTTATATAGTAAACTAAGTCTACTAGATTCTAATAAATTAGAAAGTGTAAAAAAAAAAATGCAAAATCTTCAGTCAGAATTTTTAAATTTGAAAAAATTTAAAAAAGATCTTTTAAATATTTCGAAAGAACGAGGAAATTACGAAGAATCTATTGATGAAATTTTTAAAATTCTAGACATGTGGAAAAAGACACATCATATAATTCCAAACGTGTTAGCTAGACTTTATCAATTGAAAAAGGTGCACGATAATGTCCAATCCTTTTCTTCCAGGCTCGATGGTGAGGAATAAAAATTTTTTACTATGTGTTTGTTTTCGTGTGAATGTACACGAAATATGCAAACATGAAAATAATACACAATTTTTTCACGTTCATTCCTCGTTCTTTTCATGCTCATACCATGCCCTTTCCTTTTTTTTTTTTTTTTTTTTTCTTCATCTCCTGCATCTTCATCTTCTTCAGATTTGGAAAAACAACAGATGAAGTTAGACGAAACTATAAGTCTAGCTGAGCAGAATATAAAATTAATAAATTTTAAGATTAACGAAAATATAAATTTCCTTCAAGATACGTTAAAAAAGATGGAATTCAACGTAGTCCCCCATAATGAATAATGAATAAAATTTTAAACCCTTCTCCAAAAAAAAAAAAAAAAAAAAGGGGAATGTGCAGAAATGAAGGACAAAAAAAAAAAAAAATAAAAATATTAACATTTGTATTCTATTCCCAAATTTGCTTAAAAAAAATAAAATAATTTCTTTTTTTTTTTTTTTTTTTTTTCTCTATTTTACTTTGTTTGATATTTCCTACGCAAAATTTACCCCCCTTTGCAAATATATCCTATCTGGAAGAAATAAAAAAACATAAGGAGAAAAAACGAAGCATAACTTTTGCATTTTTGCTCATCAGTTCACGCCCCACTTAGTAATTTCCATATTTTCCATTTTTCCTTTGCATTGTACATGAATTGTAATTTTTCTTCATGGCGTTTCCATTTGGGCATTTTTTTTTTTTTTTTTTTTCTTTTATATAGTCATTATTTTACATTTTTTTTTTTTTTTTTTTTTTTCTTTGTTCATGGGGAAAATACGTTTATGCTATTTTACACACCATTTTACTGAATTCTAAGACTTATTCCAAGGTTCGTTCAGTCATTTCGAGCGACATGTGAAATCATTACATTTCGTCGATTATTTGAACACACAGAAAGGTCCCTCCAATCTAATGATCAACGAAGAATAATTAAAATGTGATCACTTTGTATGAACTACTATATTTTTGTTTTGTTTTTTTTTTCGTCTCCATAACCATTAATAGTAAGGAAAAATAATGAGACAATGCATTTTTTACAGAAGTATGATGGAATATATGACATATCTAGGTTGCCCATGTTGCTTATACTGTTCTGTTGCGCACAGTTGTTTTTCTGAATCGTGTGATGAGTAGTTTACTTCTGCCCTGATGTTCTCCTCCCTTCCATCGTTCACTTTTTCCCTTTTTATTAAATCATAAAAAACAAAACAAGTTCCTCTGTATAATTCACATGATTTGAAAAAATTTTTACTCAAAAAAAAAAAAAGGGAATCCAAAAAAAAAAAATTTTCTTCTATTTTTTTCTTCCAATTTTTCGTTGTCCCATATTTCAGGTTTACTCCCCCCCCTTTTATTTTTTTTTTTTTTTTTTTTTTTTTCTTCTTGTAAGCAGTTATATATATATATATATATATATATAACTACGTCAAGCGAGGGCTGAAAAAAATACACACATTTGGGTTTTGTTAGATCACACCAGTGCAAAACAAATATTCGTAAGTTGTTAAACAAGGGAAGAATGTGCTTTTACAATGGTACATAAACATCCTGACTTCTGCCATACTATGCAGTCTGTATGTATGCAAGTGAAAACGGAAATCCCACAGAAACAGGAATAATTTGCTAAGTTTATATAACCCTTTAACGCGCAAAACTTGGTATAACAATTGTGCAAAGATAAATGATCTCATGTATTAAATAAAATGGGATTAATATTACATATATCTCACTCATAAAGTTTTTAATAAATAGATTAAAAAAGAAGAGGAAAAAAAAAAAAAAAATTCCAAATTTTTGAAAACTGCAAAGTGTAAAAAACACACTTCCAACACGTAGAATACCCTTAGCACATTAAAATGGAAGAAATACTTGATAACAACGAGTTAAAACAAACGCTACAGCAACAAATAAATCATATTGTGGAAGACAATGAGAAACAGTACAACGACTTAATATCATATATAGAAAATGAGAAAAGTAAGACCAATACGATGGAATGTGTAAACCCATGTCAAAACAACATGCATATAAGGCGATTATGGTATTGTCAAACTATGAAATGTATTTCTTTTTTTTCTTTTTTTTTTTTTTTTAAATTTTTCATTATTCATTCTGCTTTTTTTTTTTTTTTTTTTTTTTTTCCTCCCACTCATATGTCCCTCTATTCATAGAACAAATTGAAATAATGAAAAACAAAACAAGGGAGAAGAAAAATTCCATAAACAGGATAACACATGGTACTTTAGAAAATGGGGGGGGGGGGAAAGACACTGAATTGTCGATTTAATTTTGCATTTCATAAACTACATAGTTGTTTAAATTTAAAAAAAATGGAAATGTTATACACATGTTTTTCCTTAATTTTTGTGCTATCATTTTTTTTTTTTTTTTTTTTTTTTTCCCGAAGAAATTGAAGCCAATACCGTTTTAGTCACAGAACTAAAGGAAAGTGTGATGGTTTGTTATAAAATAAGTTGATTCATAGAAGGAATTTTTCAATTTTTACCCAATTATCAATTATCATAATTGAACACATTTCATATATTTATTATCAATAACATATGTCCTTTATGCAGGAAGAAGAGAAAAAACTGGATGAATATCCCAAGCTTATTGAGGAAATTAATGAACAACTTAATTTAATTTTAAAAAATTTCGACTCGTCCAAATTGGGTACTCCATCTCATATAGAATCGTCACTTGTTTTGCTCATCTACACATGTGTAACTTTTGATTTGTCTTATCTACAGATTGATATATCGCTCTTTTTATCGACTTTATATTTTATTATTTTTTTTTTTTTTTTTTTTCCCCCCCCCCCCCTCCATTTTGGACATTAAATAAATAGAATACAACACAGTAAAACTGCATAAGGACTATATTCAAAACGAGTGGAAGAGAAAATTGGGGACCCTCTACAATCTCCTAGGATTTGAAATCATTCTGCAGGGTATGCTCCACGACATAATGGACGCTGAAATGGGCACTTTCGCCAGTCGCCCTTACACATAAGCGTGCACACACACAAACACACACATATCTATATCTATATATATATCTATATATATATCTATATCTATATCTATATCTATATATATATGTATATAAAGAGAGAGTGATGCGAATGCTTACGCAACGACAAGTTACGCGTCTGCACTTTTGAAATACCAATACTTGTCTTTCCAACTTGGATCCAATCCATATTTTAACAGACGACAAAATTGTAATAGAATTTTCGAATATTCAAGCATCGGATCCTAATAAAAAATATAGAGCCACTGTTGCTCTTCACAGTGGAACCTACGAGGGTTAGACAAAATTTTATTTTAAAACAGTTATCCAAGTTCTGTATACCCCCTCCCTTACTTGCAACTTCAGATAAACAATCCCACACATGTATAGATATGTATATATATGCTTATCTGTATATAGAGAGATATAGATAAAAACGTGTATATATATATATATATATATATACACATTGTGTACAACTGAATAAATGTTCTGTCTTATTTCTCCGCAGCTATCGAAACTACGCCACGAATAAGCAAATTCGATGATTACGTAAATAATTTAAATAAAGGACTCCCATTCACAACTTTTTGTTGCTTGCTTAGAAAATCATTCAAAGAATTAAAATAAGTTTTAATGAAACATAATGTAATCATCTTTATATCTCTCATTTGGATTTCTCTCATTTCGAGAATATCCGTATATAGTGAGCTCCATTTAAAATTTTTTTTTTTTTTTTTTTGCGTCTTAAAATATGTATACTTTTATTACCTTATTTTATTACTATTTTATTATATTTTTTTTTTTTTTTTGCACCCTTTTTAAGTTACCCCATTAGTTGAATTTTTTTAAAAAAATGAATATTTTTATACAAGTATCATCAAATTGAACAAAATGATACATCACATAAATTGTAGAAACGCAAATTTTTATTTTACCTATTTGAATATCTACAACATAGATTAAAAGACATTGTGGAAATTTTCGAAGGGAAAGATTCCCTTTTCATTATTCATTTTTATTACTTATTTTTATGACCCATTTTTATGACCCATTTTTATGTCCCATTTTTTTTTTTTTTTTCACTGCTATTGTGGCTTTAAACTGAGCAGACATTTATGTGAAAGAAAAAAAAAAAAAAAAAAAAAAAAAAAACATAGTTTGTTAGTCGTTTCAAGTAGCGAAATGTAAGTAACACCTAATTAGTGAGAGTCTCATTGCACAATTCCTATACAAATATTGATCACTTGTGCAGAATTGCACTGAATGGTGGAGATGCATTATTTCCATGTAGATAACACGAAGGTGCATGTGTGTGTGTGTGTATCTGTTTGTGTAGCATGTTAAATGGATTATAATAAAACTCCATTTTGTTATTCAAAATTTTCAGATATTCGAGGGAATTGCATCCCCTTTGCACATTCGTTCGGATAAGACGTTTCTTTTTCCTTTCCTTTTTTTTTTTTTCACGCGTTTGTAAAAAGGGTATGTGCAACATGAATAATATATATAATGGAAAAAGAAAAAAATGGACATAACAGGATGAGATATATGGTCCTAGAAACGAATTAATAAATAAAGAGGTATGATATGTAGTATCCAATTATAAAAAAAAAAAAAAAAAAAAAAAAAAAGACAACTTAATTTCAAAAATGCAGCTTACAATAGTTTCGATTGTGTTGTGACCATGATAAAAACCTCTCAAAGATTCGTCGGATGCATGAAAAATGGTGCCTCTTTCAAAGAACTATTCAATCCGAGGTTATGACAGGGAGATACAAGACAGTGTATATGATTCGAATATTCATAGGTAAGGAATAAATGATTGGGGGCATCAACAAATTTATATATTTCATCAAAAATAAGTTTTTTGTAAAAATAAGATCCTGTATTAGCGAAACTTCCTTCACTACCACAAAAGGATGTTTTTCCCAAATTGGGTTGGTTAGAGTTTGTATACGATGATTCATCATTCAAAATGGATGAATTTAAAAAATAGGAATAATCTGTTCTAGTATTTGCTATATCCTCATGATAATGAAAAAATGTTTTAAATTGTCTTTTGTCACACCATCTCCACATGTTTAAATAAGACGTGGGTAAATTATTTTCTTCTATCTCGTTTTCTTGGGCTTCTTTAACAATAGTGTAAATAAATGACTCATCAGAGTAAATTTTATTTTTAACAAAATTTTCATCCATTTTTTTTATTTTCTCCTTTTTATTAGTCACTAGGGGAGTTAATATAATGTTATCATGAAAACCACAGTATTTTTTATGACGTGAATAAAACTTGGAGCTGTAATTCCTTTTCAGATAATTCAAATATTTAATCTTTTCATTTTTCCGTGAACTATAAGTTTCTATTATTACACTCTCGTAATGTAGGCATGTGGTTGGGTACTTATATCTCAAATCGAATAAAAAAATGGAATTATTAGAATTTAGTGAAGTTAAGGAAATTCCAGTTAAACTTAAATCACAAAAATAATTCTCACTATTGAAATATTTTTTATCATTTTCATAATCTATTAAATTGTAATTCACATACGATACATAATTTGATATTCTCTTGTCATCAATTAGGATATTTTTTTTACTCATAACGATATTTGTGTTACAATCAAAGCGTTTAATTTTTTGTAAATCTTCTACTAGTCTTTTGTTACTTTCTACCATTCCACTTTCTATGTCTATCCTGTAGCATATAGCCTTGCTCAATCCGATGCTACATTTCTCCTTGTCGCTCAGAATTATGTTTTTTATTTTACCACCTTCTTCCATTAAATTCGTGTCAATTCTTGTCACTCCTTTCGCCAATGTTTTGTCTTTTCCTGAAAAAGGTGAAAAGTTCAATGGGTAAACATTACCCAGAGTGAAATACAAAATAGGGAGGGGAAAAAAAAAAAAAAAAAAAAAAAATATGACAATCATGTACACATTCTATCAACGCTCCATCGATGTTATACGAACGTTGAAGTAACAAATTTGTATGAACAGCAAAACGAGCTAACGTACCTTTCAAATAAAAAAGATAAATAGATGAATCATCTGCTACCATAAATTTATCATTTCCTAGATTAATCACATCGCGTGGAATCAAAGCATTTTCCTCATCACATGTTAACTGGGTTTCTAGTAAATGAATCGGGAGAAGAGAATTGACATCATCGATTTTCCATAAGTTTACATGTCCACACTTGTCTATGGATAGGAAAGAAGTAACGGATGGGTACAGATCACTCTGTTTGTTTTGAACCAGTTTTAATATACCAGGAGACGTGCAATTTGTGGCACAATTTGTGGCACAATTTGTGGCACAATTTGTGGCACAATCAGGGGTGGAGGAAAAATCGCCACTAACCCCACTGGAGGAGCACCTGGATCTATGGAAAAAATAATTTTCGTGAACGTAATTGCTTTTCAAATTCCACCTCCTCTGAACATGCTTCTTTAATTTGATTTTGTATTCAAAGGAGCTGACTTTGTTGCCATATGGAAACACGTCATTGTAAAAATTTTCTCTTCTTCTGTTTGAATTGCGTTTGAATTTTTCATTGGTAATACAAAAATGTACCTGTTCTCTGTTAAATTTACTTAAATATATTCTGACGAATTCATAAAAACTAAGTAAATATCTAATGTTCATAATATTATTCGTATAAAGAACTTTATCATTGATTTTTACAATATTATTTATTTTTTCATAAAAATTATTTTGGGCCACATTTTTTCTATCTGCTTTGCTTACATATTCATGGCTAAATGTACTTTGCTCCCTTCTAGTTTCTGTGTTTTTATGATCATGACTAGCCATTATCATTTCTACTTCCACATCTGTGTTATGACTACAAAGAGTTTCTATTTTTTTCACATTGTGTTGTTCGCTGTTTTCTGTCTGACAATGTTCTAGTGGATCATTATTCCTCTCATCCTTGTTCTCATATCCATCTAATAAACCAATTTCCTGATATTTCAACGGATGGGAAATAAATGATTCTGAAATTAATAGTTCTCTCTTCTGGTCGTAAGATTTTTCTAAATCGTTTTGGAAATAGTTTGCCCCTTTCAATATTTGAAATTGATATTCCTTATTTTCATTTAAAAATTTGATAATATCCTTAACATTTTGTCTGAATGGATTTATATGCACATTGATGTAAAAAAAACGGTTAAAAATTTCCTGTGAACATTTACATAATGTCATTAACTTGAATAGTTCATTAAAATTAAAAAATTCACTTAACAGGAGGAAATACAAAAAATTGTTCAAAATGCTAATAAGTGGATTTCTAAAATTTACATCCTCTATTTCTCTCAAATTATCACTAATCTGATTAGAATCATCATCAATATTCTGTGTTAATTCATCCTCACCTTGCATTGTTTTGTTATATACGTTCCTTTCTACAAAAGTGTGTGCAGCATTTCTTCTTATTCTTCTTCCTTCTCCTACGTTCCAATGATCTGTTAAAAAAGGATTACAAAATATATTTTCAGACTTTGTTAATATGTTGCTCCCACTAACATTGTCTCCATTACCAATTCTTGAATTCTTAGCATAGTTTATATTCCTCTTTCTTTTTAAAACTTTCTTGTTAACTGAATTTAAAGAAGCGTACATACGAAAACTTAACTTGTTCCAATTTGTATAATAATTTGTATAACTATATTTATTAAAAGGAACCAAAAAGTAAACAAACGAATTTTTATCTAATAAAGATTCCATTATATAATTCGTTTTATATCCATCATAAAGGGAGTAATATGAATTATCCTCATTTGAAATATATTCTTCTATGCAACTTGAATCATCATCATCTTCCATATCCTCCTCAATTTCACTTTCTGAGGTGCATATTATTTCCTTTTGGTAATTCCTACTATTTTCCATACCACTTGGAATAGACCTCTTATCCACTTTTTTATTATAATTACATTTGCTCCTCACAGACTGAACATTATCATTTCCATTTACTATATAATCATTTATGACAGTTCCCTTTTGAACTCCTTTACTTGTATGTGTATCCATATATTTATTCGTATACATATCCATATTCATTTCCATTATTTCATTTCCATTTTTTTTTTGCATTTCGCTAATAGATAGTTTACTCACTTCATTCTCATTTTCCTTATACTTATGAAATGCTTTAAACTCATCATTCTTTATCATTTTATCAAATTCGCATGAGCTCATGTTTTTTTTTTTTTTTTTTTTTTTTTTTTTTTTTTTTTTTTTTTTTTTTTTTTTTTCTTTTTTTTTTTTTTTTTTTTTTTTTATTTTTTTATTTTTTTTTTTTTTTTTTTTTTTTTTATTTTTTTTTTTTTTTTTTTTTTTTTTTTTTTTTTTTTTTTTTTTTTTTTTTTTTTCTCTCTTTACTGTCACTCACTCTCGATTCTTATCACTATCTACGAATAAATGTTGTGTCCTCTTGGCATAATAAAATAGGGACCCCAAGTTGTCTTAACTGGTAAAAGTACAGGGGAGGAGGGTTTCCAATGGGAAAGGATTAGAAAATAGGAGAAGAAATTTGGCAGAATTACTGAAATGGAGAAATTGCCTAAATAGTGAAAAAACGTTGTAGACGTGGAACGAATCGCCCAAACACTGCAATACATTTCAGAGTTTTTGGTTTCTCTGATTTCCCAGAAAATGAATTTAAATTATACATTCGAAACATAACCTATATATATATATATATATATATATATAGAAATACCACATGCACATTGACATATACACGTCTATATATAAACAAGTTTTCTTCTCCTACTTTTGAGTAATCAACATAAGGAAATTGTTTTGCTTATAGAAGCAAAGGTGGATTTTATGCTTCTCTTTATAAAAGGATTCAAAAGTAATGCAAGCGAAAGGGTTCGCGACAGGAGAAAAAAAAAAAAAAAAAAAAAAAAAAAAATGTACAAAAATCAGGTAACTAAACTAACACATACAAGTATACTTTTTTAGGAATAAAAACAAAACTGACGATTCTAATATGTAAAATACTCCGTTTCCTCTCTACACAAATGTCAAGATACATATGATTTAGACTATTTATTATAAGCAAAATATATATTCCTCCATCAACACAACGAGTGTAACACGAAACACGTGTGTGTAGCCTTACATGTGCTTTTCCTTCAATATATCTAAAAAAAAGGGGAAAAAAAAATGCAACACGCAATAAAGGAATAAGAACTCGTTGCACTCTCAACCCTACATATGAAACATTACTTCGTTGATTTTCATACTTCTTACGATAAAAAAAATGGAAATATCACTGTAACTTGGTTGGTACATTTGTGTATTGTCCCTCTTCTCAAACATTTACATAGAGATGTAAACTTGTTCGAAATATCAATTTTGAAAAGAAAAGAAAAGTGTTGAAAATACACATGCGGTGTTTTCTCTTCCTTCAGGGCTTGCTCACTAGTACGCGAAAAAAAAAAAAATATAAAGAAAAGGGTAAAGAAAAAGGTAAAGAAAAGGGTAACAAAAATGGAACGAAAAAATGCATGGGCTTCTTCGATTAGGGACTTTTTTTTTTCTTTTTTTTTTTTTTCAGATGCTTAAGGTTTAACGTTCATACATTTAGCAGAATTCGTGATATGCAATTATCCTATTTTTTCGTGTATGGAATGTATATAAATAGGAATATCTAAAAATGTAACTATGTAAATACATCCACATCTTCATATATAGTCCATTTCCTCTGTTTGAAGTGTCAATGTTTCAGTAATAGTGGAGAAGTAAAATTATATATATATATATATATATCTCATTGAGCCCCACACCCGTGTCGCTTGTGTACAATAGGTAACTGAAGATTTCTACATTGCAATGCATGCTGTGCCTGAGAATAATTTCTACACGTCATAATAAAAAAAAAAAAAAAAAAAAAAAAAAAAAAGCCAAGGCAGAGAAAAGCAACACTATATTAAAATATAAACAAATTCGTTGATATTGCAATAAAAATAGGGAATCCTTTTTTCTGATTTATTGGATAAGCACCAATCAAATCCCTTGAGAAGCAAAAAAAAAATACATTTTTCTTTACACCCCAATTTACGTATATAAACCGAAACATATTTTCTTCGCTCGCTTCAGCAAGTGTGTTAAACTTATAAAGAAATATATAAATAAAACCTCATATGTACTTTTTTTTTTTTTTTTTTTTTTTTTTCGTACATGTAGATATATCAGTTCAATAACACCATTTTGATGATATACACACGATGAAACATATTATTCCACATATTATTCCACATATTATTCCACATATTATTCAACATATTATTCAACATATTATTCCACATAATATGTTGAAGAAACCTCTAAATCGCTTGAGAATATGACAACCGTATACAGTGAATACTTTTTGTGAAGCAATAACTTATACCGGATACGCATGATCCAACGTGTAAAAATATGTGCACCTACTTAGAGTCTACCTATCCCCCATTATTAACCAAGTAAATTGATGGAAAATATACCATTATACATACCCTTTTTTTTTTTTTTTTTTTTTTTTTTTTTGCTGTAGCATTTTGTATACTATTCAAGTAAAAAAAATTAACTATACCCATCTTTATATTTTTTCCCATCTAAAAAATAAACACGTTTATACAGAGAGAAAAAAAAAAAAAAAAAAAAAAAAAAAATAGTCTCTTTGAAACTTGTCCGAGATCAAAGTGAAGAAAATCTGCATAATCTACTTCATTAAAACTCGTTCCAGAAACAGCATAAGAGAATAATTTGCAATAAATAAGAAAAGAAAAAATAATCTACAAGAGCTCACAAAAGTGAAAGCGGAGAGTGAAAATGGGAGGAAAGAGCAACCTGTGGAAGAAATCCCGAGTTCAAAATATTATCAAACGATGTGTAAGCCAAAGAGCACCATTCAACCTACATGGAAAAGTGAAGGTAGAGAATCCAATAGTAGAACTAGATGGAGATGAAATGACAAAAGTTATATGGAAAGATATAAAAGAAAAATTAATATTGCCATACTTGGACCTAAAAATAAAATATTTTGATTTATCTATCGAAAATCGAGACAAGACAAATGATCTAGTGACATTAGAAGCAGCAGATGAAATTAAAAAATCATCTGTTGGTATTAAATGTGCAACAATTACACCAGATGCAGCTAGAGTTAAAGAATTTAATTTAAAAAAAATGTGGAAAAGTCCAAATGGAACCATAAGAAATATATTAGATGGTACTGTATTCAGAGCTCCCATTTTGATAAAAAATATACCAAGACTAATACCGAATTGGAAAAAACCAATTATTATAGGAAGACATGCATATGCAGATCAGTATAAACAGAAATCATTCAAAATTGAAAAAAGTGGAAAATTTGAAATTGTGTTTACCCCAGATGATAATTCACAAATTCAAAGGGAAGAAATATTTCATTTCAATTCACCTGGTGTTTGTTTGGGAATGTATAATACAGAAGCATCCATCACCAATTTTGCTCTTGCATGTTTCCAATATGCATTAGATTTAAAAATGCCTGTTTATATGAGTACAAAAAGTACTATACTCAAAATATATGATGGATTATTTAAGGATATTTTTCAAGAAATTTACGATAACAAGTTCAAAAAAGAATTTGAAAAAAATAATTTATGGTATGAACATAAATTAATTGATGATATGGTTGCACAAGTCTTAAAATCAGAAGGTGGATTTGTATGGGCATGTAAAAATTATGATGGGGATATACAATCGGATGCTGTTGCACAAGGATATGGAAGTCTCGGTTTAATGAGTTCCATTCTAATGTGTCCAGATGGAACCACTTGTGTTTCAGAAGCAGCACATGGTACTGTCACAAGACATTATCGATGTTATCAAAAAGGACAGAAAACATCAACAAATCCTATTGCATCTATCTTTGCGTGGACAAGAGGATTACAACACAGGGCTAAATTAGATCGAAATCAAGCACTCCAACAATTTTGCAATGCTCTTGAGAGAGCATGTATAGAAACTGTTGAAGATGGGTTAATGCCAAAGGACCTTGCTTCATGTATCAAGGGTCTTAAAAATGTAACAGAAAAAGATTATCTATATACAGAAGATTTCATAAATGCCATTAATGAAAAACTTAAATTCAAGTTACTTGCAAATCAGTCAAAACATGATTCCCACAATGCAACTACTACAAAGTTGCACAACGAAAATTGGAATAATTATGCCCCTCAAGAACATTCTTCCTGAGTTTGTATCATATCATGACATTGTAGGTGATTAATATACCTACAACATTCCTCTGTGTTTTAGTACGTCAATTTCTTCCTTTTTTTTTTATTTTTTTTACCATGTCTTTTTCGACAACTCATAATATATTCATCTGCATGTGCAAAACTAACAATTGACGATTTTTTCTAAAGATCCGCGTCAGGTGCCAACTAGAAAAAATATACCCTTCATGAGATAACCATAAATTCACGTATGCACGAAAAATACATTATCCAAAGAAAATGAATTATCCAAAGAAAATGAATTATCCAGAGAAAATGAATTATCCAGAGAAAATGAATTATCCAAAGAAAATGAATTATCCAGAGAAAATGAATTATCCAGAGAAAATGAATTATCCAGAGAAAATGAATTATCCAGAGAAAATGAATTATCCAGAGAAAATACATTACCCAGTGCATTCAAAAAGGTACGAGGTGAAGCATTTTATCTCGTTTTGCCGCCAATTAATATGCTTCCTTTTCGTATGTATTCTAAAATATATTCATCCATAAAAGATACATGTAAAAGCAAAAATGCTGTGAAATAACAAAACTAATAGAGAAAGTTTGTGGAAAAAAAAATCCCGGATGTTCAAAAATAAAGGTAAAAAAAAAAAAAAAAAAGTACCACTATGAAATGATACACAAAAATATAAAACAATAAGGTTTCAATAAACACAAATTCCAATTAATTATAATCCTTAAATTTTAAAATATTTAAAAAAAAAAAAAAAAAAAAAAAAAAAATTATTTAAAAATAGCTATAAAATAGGAGAAGCAAAATATTTCCCTTCATTCAGAAGGTGAGAGAAAAAAAAAAAAAAAAAAAAAAGTGACACCTGTTTACATCATAACACTGTGTCTTTCGAAGTTGCTAAATTGAGGCAATTCAATTTTTCCATTTTCATCTTTTGGAAAAGTACCCATTTTGTAGTAGACCTCCTCAAACTCCTTACTATTTTGTCGTACCATTTCTCTTATTTTTCCCCTATCTTTAAAAAAATCTATTTTATTAATTTCTTTTGAATCCAGCCAATTGTTTATTATATCCCATATTTTATGAAAAATAGTACGAGACTCATCAAAACCTTCAAAGAAACTTATACAATCTTTGTGATGAGTATCCATTAAAATATTTCCATACTTTTTTCTGCACATCTCACAATCAATATCCATTTCATGCACTGGTGGCACGCTTGGGTCGAAGTTTATTTCCTTCGTATTTAAATCTCTGTTAATTTTAGCAAACGCCAATTTTAGTACTTTAAAAATATATTTTATGAAGTTGTTAATATACGTAATAACATCCTTAGGGGATATATGACACTTTGTATCCATCTCCTGTAAAAATTCGTTATTAATGTTAATGTTTCCCTAAAGCAAAAGGTGCAAATGGAAAGAAAAAGTATATAACATGATAGAATATGCTAAAAAAAAAAAAAAAAAGAGTGTTGGTGGGGAAGGGTTCACACCATGCACACACAGAAAAGTAGTTTACAGCGTTGTTGTTTTTCCATCCTTTTTATTTTTTTCCCTTCTCATATATGTTTTAAGTGCATTAATAGGTACTGGGGGTGTAGTACATACTGTGTTGTTTGAATAATGGAAGTCATCTTAGTCCCTCTCGGTTTTTTCTTTTTTTCGATGTAATTTTTCTTTTTTCGATGTACTTTCTCTCTTTTCGATGTACTTTCTCTCTTTTCGATGTACTTTCTCTCTTTTCGATGTACTTTCTCTCTTTTCGATGTACTTTCTCTCTTTTCTATGTACTTTCTCTTTTTTTTCCGCTTCTCTTACCGCACTCAGGGGATAGACTTGATTGGCGAAGTTGTACGTGTCATTATTTTGAAAAGACTCACGAACACAGAGAGGCATATTCATGTATGTATTGTCAAGGTTCATAAATTGACCATTTAAGGAATAATTAAGATCATCGGATAAATATGCATAAGTTAATCTATTTGAGTTACCACTAAGATATTTATCACTAAATTGTGCATTCTTATTATTATCACAAAGGGGAATGGTGTAACTAAACTCTCCTATGTTATTTTTATTAATGGAATTACTTGGGTATATTACATAAGGATTAATATCTTGTGAAAAGGATGTATTTAAAGAACCAGATTTGTTATTACCTACTTTGCGTTTCTTATTTTCAACCCTTCGAATAAATACCTTTGGGTTGGATGTTTTACAACTTAATGGATTTCCTGTATAACCGAAAGTCATAGAAGGAGTACTATTATTATTTCCATATTCTTGTACTATTGCATTTGGATATGTATTATATTCATTGTACTGTGGTTGTGAAATTTCCATGCCGTCACTAGTGTATCCATCTATGGAGTATAATCTTCCTACACTGTCTGGCACCGTGTCATTTGTTTCATCAAAACTTTTTTCCGCCTTGTTCAATTTTTCATACTTTTTTGATATGTCTTCAAACATTTTTGCGTGTTGAATAGATGTTTCTTATAATGTACTGGTGTCTAATTTGGCTCTTGTTCTTAAGTCCGTCTCGATGAATATGCGTGGGTAATGTAGTTTGTGTATGAAAGGGTATCAATCGATATTCTGTTTTTTTTTATTTCCGCTTGCTATTATAATTTACCGTGCTGTTATTACTGCGTTGTAGTCACTGCGTAATTGCTGCCACATAATTATTATTTTTTGCTATTTTTTATGTATTTTTTTCGTTTTTGTACTCCCCTCATCTAAGGAAAAATAGCAGCGAAACGTTCAAAAATATTTGCAACACTTGTGCGCACACAGTAATGTTCTACGAAACATAATTTGTTTATTAAATAAAACGAATTTATATTAAAAAAGAAAAAAAAACGCATGGCAAACTTCACCCTACATTTAGTTTTATGCATAACCGTGATGTGTTGCAAAAGGGAAATTATTTTTTATGTCTACTGAAACAGAATGTTTGTTATAGTAAACATATATTCATATGCAACCACGTTTGTAATGACAAATGATTCATATATTGCGACAAAACTAGAAAAAAAAAAAAAAAAAAAAAAAAAAAAAACATGTACAATAGGAAAAGAATTGGGGACAGTAAAGGGGAGGGGCACAAAATACATTAATACACCTGTACATATTTAATTTACTTTTCAAGTGAGAAAAAACAAAAAAAAAAGACAATATATATTTTGCGTAAAATATTTCCTAAGTCAATACATTTTTTAAAAAAAGATGAATGTGCAAAGGTAAAAGGGATTCACACATTTCATGCGCACTCTGGGATGTATATATTATATGCATTTGTGTGTATGTGCACATATACAGATATATATATATTAGTACACATACATATGAAAATATTTGTTAGCACATGCTAACATTTCATTCTTTCCATTATTAAATTCCTTAAAAGAAAATAATATACACACTCGAAAATGCGAATATAGAGAGCGCAAATGAATGCAACATCATAAATTGTTCTTTTAGAATGTGCGCAGGCTTATGTACACACATTTGTCACGTAATAATTGACTAAAACGGGAAATGCAACAGCACAATTGATTTTTCCTGACTACTCCATTAAATTCTTAGCAGGATATAATAAATAACACAGTTGCATGGAAAAATATATGAACATAAAAAAAAAAAAAAAAAAACTTTTTGCTAAAAATTGCATGAACAGTTCAGATGAGATGTGTGCATATATACCAAAAAATTGAATATACATAACCGTAAAATGGGTATAAAGAAAAAAAAAAAAAAAATAATAATAATCGAGCGATAGAGCGAATAAAGATAAAAAAGCTGTTTTCTGAATAGTCAGGAAAAAATGTAATTTTTTTTTTTATACAAAAAAATGCGTCTTTAATAGATGGAATTGCCACTTTGCAATTTTTCCACCTTACATTTTTATTTTGTACATATTAAACAAAATGTGTACCCCCCCCCTTACCTCCAAATACCAATATTATAATTTTTAGTCGGTTCAAGCAGAAACATTGTGACAACCACTATTCTGCAGAAATACAAAAAAAAAAAAAAAAAAAATTAGGAAGAACCTTGTAGACTTTAAAGAAAAAGTTGCACGTTCAATGTTTTTTCTCAAAAAAACTTATGCTTTATTAGCATAATTTCGCATGCCTTTTTCTCAACATCAGTATACTTTTAGATACCCTTTTATTTATACCCATTTCATGGTTATATATATGCAATTCGGGAAAAAAAAATTTCTGCTTTGTTCGCATTAGTACACTGCTCTTACATTATATTTGCATCAACAGGCAGACAGAAAATAATACCAAAAAAAAAAAAAAAAAAAATGAACAAATGGGTAGATCGTAAGTATTTTATTTGATGCATGGAGTTGATTTTTCTCATTTTTTTACCTGTCTCCACCTTTTTTATATTCCTTTCGTTTCTTTCGCTTCATTTGCTTCACTCTTGCGTCATTTCCTTTTGGCCACCTCTTTGACAGTTCCTTATGTTCAAGGATTTATGAGTGACCTGGTTTTTCCGACAACTATTTCTTCCGTTCTACATTCTTTAAAAAAGCAAAAATAAACAACATAGTAAGACAAATAAATACATAATAAGAAATGGTTCACTTAAGTACACATACACAAAGTGGAAAAGTGAAATAGTATATATATATGATCAAAATGAGAGAAAAGCCTATTTTTCCCTTTAACCAAGCTACTCCTTTTTCTACTAACAATATGTAAATTTTCAAATATTTTGCTAGAAACACCTACATATAGTTCTTCCATTGATATAGAACCTGATTATTTTTAAAAATTATTATATTACAAAAATGAAAAAAAGTTATATGTATATATTCAAGTGCTCATTTTTTTTAATGCATATGGGTTCACTATTTCGTACCCTAAAAAATGAAGAAGAATTAGGAAAAATAAATATAAACGACATATGTTATAATCATGCATAAGTCTGTTATGATCTGATAGAATAAATTAACTCAGCTAATTTTGTGATATTAAAAAAAAAAAAAAAAAAAAAAAAAAAGACTCATATATTACAAACAAACATCAGCGTACGTGTATATTCATTATGTATATCCACATGGATACAAAATCTTTAACTTAGAAAATTATCGTAATGAAAAGATTACCCTTTAGGAAGGGTGCAAAAAGAAGAAAAAAAAAAAAAAAAAAAAAAAAAGCAAACTCATTTTGATATTTAAAAAAAAAGTAATTTATAAAAGAGGTCAATATATGATGGAAAAAAAATTTAAGTTTTCTCATGTACATAAAAGATATCACCGGAGGGTTGAGTAATTTTTGGGATAGATGTCATTTGTGGTATTCTGTACGAGATGTACCATGTTTGCACTGTCACTGTTCGTATGGGTACTCAGAAACAATGTCCTCTTCTCTATCAGCATTTGTCATCGTGATAAAGAAAATTGTTTTGATTGCTTCCCGGCTTCGCATCTGCATGTGTATAGTTATCAATGGGAAGTTTTTTTTCTTTTGCTGATGATAACATAGATATAATGGATAATACTAAACCAGAGATAGACAAACTAGGATTATAATCATCACCAAGTAAACTTAAACATATGTCTCCATTAGAATAAACATGCGTATGCTTAGGTGGTTTTTGTAAAAAATATACAATGGGTGGCTTTAATGGATAATCATCAGGAAAAATAATTTTAAGTTTGTATACTTCATTAGCATATATAGTATTTTCCAAACCTACATATTTAACAATCCAAATTCTGATATTATTTGGATGCACATCTATAGTACAATTAATGGGTGGATTTTTTAAAAAGTTGTGTAATTCTTTTTGTATTCTATAATTAGCGTTCCCTAAGTTATATTTAGTTCTCATGTGTTTCTTAACACTTATAGATGGTTCTATGGTGTCACTCTTAACAGGTTTGTTATGAGGCTTAATTGTGAATAGTCGTTTTGTGATACGGTTCCTGTACTCGTGCATATTAAATTTCCCCATGCGGGGTAATATCATAGCATATTTTTGTATCCTATTCAATTTCCTTTTTCGATCACAAGATGTCTTCATTCCACTACTACTACTACCACTACTACTACTACTATTACCACTACTACCACTGTATGCGCGATTATCGTTCCAACTTGTATACATGTCAAACAGGTGAATATTTTTCAAATTTTTGCATTTTATGAAATTTCTATTTCTATTTCGCGATAGGAATATGCAACAGGTAATTAAGCATTTCCACAGAACCTTCATTCGGATAAATTATTTTTTTTTTTTATTTTTTAACTATTTCATGAAAAGAAGATTACTTGTCCTTATCATACCATTTCTACGTACATCGTTTTGCAAATGTATAAATTTTCTATTATGGACGTGCTCCAAGCTTGTTCTTAACATATGGATATTTTAAAAACGAGAACAGCAGAATGGCACAGCAAAGCGTTGGGATTGTTTTCTACCTAATATGGTTATGCCTTTTCTTATAATTTTTTTTTTTTATACCACACCATCATATTTATTTATGGAAGAATTGCACTCTATACACTATGAAAAGCTGTGTAATGATGTTCCATTAAAAGGTGTATATACATATATATATAATTATTGCCCTTCGAAGGATTTTGGATTGGGTCCAAGTTTTGTATGAACGCCTTGTCAAGCCTTTTACGTATGACCACTTTTGTGAAAATTCATCTGATATGGGAAAGAGACCAATTAAAGCATGTGGCTCGAGTATGTTACTAAAAAAAAAAAAATACTGGAGAAAAATAAATTGAAAAACTTTGAGTTGGGACCTAAGTGTTAAATTTCAAAGGGGCTCTTTTCTTATTTTTAAATTAAACATAGGAAGATGGCGTAGGTTATTTTAATTTTTTTTTTTTAACCCTTGTTCGGTCAATTAAGGAAATGGGGATATTTTTCATTTCAAAAATGAAAGCAAGTGGGGGGTAAAAAAAAAAAAAAAAAATAATAAATAAATAAATAAATAATAATAAAAAAATAAAATTACCACAGAAATGTTTAATTTCATTATTCACCTTCATCCACATATTTATAAGTCCATTTTGGGATATCAGAACTGAGGAATGAGTTCATGTGTGTAATGTACTGAGAAGATATAATTATGTATTCATTTGTACTACATTATCAATTACACGCTTAAATTGTCAACTAGTGCAAACAAGGAAACAAGTCTGAATTATTTTAAGTTCATTCAGAGGATAAAAATTTATGCAAAGGAACAGTTCTTTCCACGAAGAAGAGAAAAAGAGAACTTGAAAGCATTACCTAGAATTAACAATCACAACGTGTAAAAAACACGAAAGAAAAAAAAAGCACATTTTATAACCTCCATAAGCATACACAAAGTAATTTTCCCATTTTTAATTTATTTCACCCCATAACCATTTTTCGGGCACTCTCAATGAAAATACGTCATTGCAATAACATTTTAGTTTGTGCACTCCTGGGGAAAAAAAAAAAAAAAAAAAAAAAAAAAAAAAAACGAGAAAGCAGCCAAGCAAAGGAAAAAAAAAATAAAATAAAATAAAAATAAGGAGAGTAAAAGTCCAGTGTAACAAAAATGAAGAAATCACTTTCAAGCTCTTCTTTTCTAAAAATTAACGGCCCAAAATTTTCCTTACATAATATTATGTAAGTACCATTTTTAACATCCCCCTGCATACTTTTAAACATCTCCAAAATGCTATCGTAAAAAATATCAAATAATTTATTTCATACACATTTTTTATTGAAATTAACATGAGTTCTTTTTATTGCAATTTCCATTGAATTTTAATGCAATATTTTTTTTTTTTTTTTTCTTTTTTTTCTGCTGATTTTCTATAATGTAAAGGATATAGAATAGAATGAAGTATGTATGTCTCACTTTGGACATAAAAGTAATACAAACATGGCTTCTTACACATTACGCACATATTTTTGTGTCGAAGTATTAGTGTGTAAAAGTAGCCACGCCTAAACACACATAGGGAAAACGTAATTAAAAAGGTATATAAAACGTATGTAAAAATACAAGGGAAAGCATACGTATGCGATGCTTAAATCCCAATTTTGAAATTGTCCGAGGGAGAAAATAGACACTTTTTCTCCTCACATACTTATAAATGTTAATTAAAAAGAATATATATTTCCACAATTCCTAGTTTAAAAATAAAAAAAAAATAAAAATCCAAAACGATTTTCACACAAATTATAGCAAAGTTTCCCGTGTACCCACACCACACAGCTCGCGTATGCACATGCGGAGTCATTCTTATATTAGAAAAAATGTAAATATATTTTTTTGTTCTTTTAAAGATGTGCTAAGATATTTCATGCTACCTTTCTAGGAACTAAAAAGGCTATTTTTTTTTTTTTTTATGTGTAAAGACATTTGGTACATTAGAGTTTGAAATGAATATAAACATTTTAAATAAAAAAAAAAAAAAAAAAAATATTTTTTCTGACGACGAAGAAAGCGACAAAAAGGATGAGAAGGAACATGAAAACGGAATAAAAGTACCAGAAGAATCGGAAAATTTAGTGTCTACAAACACAACGGAGCAGATTCACTGTGGGGGAAATATTGATGCTGAAGCTGGTAAAGCAACTAGTACTAATGAGGAGGGAGCAAAGGTTGCAGTGACGGAAAAAGAAATGTCAGAAAATGCAGAGAATAAAACTGATATCAGAGAAAGTAATGACGAAATAAATGGAGAACCTACTAAATTAAGGGGTGATAATGAACAAGAACAAGATACTAGTAATATCCAAAAAGAAAATGTTTTAAAAAAAAAAAAAAAAAAGTTGCGAAGATTGGAAAAATCCATTGAGGACGAAACTGAAACGGAGGAAAGTGTACAGCATAATTTGGAGCAAATTTCACAGCAAGAGATACACAATGAAAAGCAAGTTCGTAAACTTAGCAAAAAAGATTTTATTATAAAAAATTATGCACATGAAAAAAAACAGAAGGAGGAAAAACATAAAGGAAAAAGTGACCCATACAATGATGGTCATGAAATTCCTGTGGAGAGAAGAGAACCAGTTCATGATACAGCATCCGATCGAGACACTGTTGAACAGAGTGTAGAAAGAAAAAGAAAGGAGAAGAAAAAGATCAATGATGATGAGAGTTCCCATGACAGGGATGACATTTATCATAATCCTGATAATAGTGAAGATGATGAAAAGAATTACGAGGAGGTGTACCATGGAGATGGTCCTTTGGGAACCGAAGAGGAAGAGGAGGATAAATTTTCCCAAGACTTGAGCGACGAAGAGGAAAAGAGGAATAAGCACATAAAAAAAAAAAAAAAAAAGACAAAAGAAGATATCCCAAAACTGAACGAATCAGAGCGTAACAAATTTAAGTTAGATAAAGACGAAGATAATATGACTTATTTGAAAGAAAGAAAAAAAAAAAAAATGAAAAATTCTAAACTGATGCTGGATGTAAATCCAAATGAAGAGAAATTGAAGCTAAAACTAATTTGTATATCTTTTCATAAGAAGGAATACAATATTGAGGAATTTATTTTCGAAAGTTTAAAAGTAATCATCCCTCAAAACAAAACTGAACTATTTTTAAATCAACAAAATATAATCATCGATTCTACAAGTAGGGATGATTTAAAAAATTTGGAAATTTTTTGGTTCGACAGATTGACGAAAAACAGACGTAGAAGCATAATGAATTGTTTCACCACGCTCAGCAAGATGAGTCCAAAGGAAATGGAGGACAACTTGAATACCTCGCCTCCAAATGTGGCTAGCGCTAACGAACCTTTAATTAACGATTCCAAGAACATACCTAACAGTTCTCAAAATGTAGCTGACAGTTCTAAAAATATACCTGACAGTTCTAAAAATGTACCTGACAGTTCTAAAAATGTACCTGACAGTTCTAAAAATGTACCTGACATTTCTCAAAATGTACCTGACAGTTCTAAAAATGTACCTGACAATTCTCAAAATGCAACTGACAGTCCGAAGAACGTAGCTCATAATTCCGCAAGTATACCAATCACTGCCTCCAATATAATTGACGCTAACGAGAATATATCTAATGTTTCCCATAATCCAACTATCGATGGCTCAAATGTAGCTAGCTACACTCCAGATACTTCTAGGACAGCTGGAAAAAATATAAACGGTCTGGAGGACATATTCAACAAAAAGAAGGATACAATAATAGTAGACTATTTAGCGGCATTATGCACGGAACAAGTTAAACTGATTAAGCTGTACATCTCATATATTAGGAAGAATATTTATGATATGTCATCCATCACAGAGAATAATGAAAAAATAAAAGAAATGAACATTTTGGAACCAATAAAAAGGAGAGAAATGTTTTTTTACCTAAATTTGTGCATCTCGATGAATTATATTCAAGAACAATCGCCAAACGTATATACACCACCTATCGACGTCACACCAGACATTAGAGGATTTAATTTGCATCCCATGTTTTCACATATAAATAAAAAAATAAACGAACAAAGAAAAGGCAATATTAAAAATCCATGGGAGAAATTAAAATTATTAAAAAAATCAAAAAAAACAGATTCAGAAAATAAAAATCACGATAACAGTGTGCACAAATGTGAGGTAGATGCACACATGGTCAAAAAAAAAAATGAAGCAAATGAGGAAGAAGAAGAAGAAAAAGAAGAAGAAAAAGAAGAAGAAAGAGAAGTAACAGCAACAACAGAATCCGCTGCAGGAGGAGGAAGAGTCGCAGCAGCAGAAGCAGAAGAAGAGGATTCTGAAAAAAGGAAAAATGATAAATACACAGGTGATAACGATATGTCACAGAAAAAATCGTTAGAAGATGAAGGGAAAAAAAAGAAAGCATTAGAAGAAATGAAAAAAAAAAAAAAAGAAAAAGATGACAAAAAGGTTTATAATGTGTATTCGCTACTCGAATCCGCAGCTCAATATTTTGGAGAAGGTCCAAAATATTCAAATCCCAATATGCATGAATTCTACAAGTCCAATATTAATCAGTTGGTATATATTAAACCACCAAATAACATAGATGAAAAAAATATTTTAATTAATTATTTTTTGCAATTTCCAAGCATTACAAAAAAATTAGAGTACAATAAAAGAAGAATTTATGCAGAAAATTATGGACTTGTTAAAATAGTTAAAAATAACGAAAATCTCCCAATTAATTTTACTTTACACACACAACCTTGGCTATTAGAATCATATGAACACTTATGGAATGAGCAAAATAAACTGAACAATTTTGACATTTTCAACATGTCCAATTTGTTAGATGATAATGATGACGATGATGACTTTGGGGGGGGAGGCTTCGAGTACAACCAGTTCTCCTTGACCAAACCTGAGATTGTCAAACCTGAGATTGTCAAACCTGAGATTGCTAAACCTGAGAGTGCCAAACCTGAGAGTGCCAAACCTGAGAGTGCCAAATCTGAGACTGTTCAACAGGACGGGGTGGGGTCTGTATGGTCAAACTCCCACTCCCCTAGCAAACGAGACCAGAAGAATGTTGCGTCAACTAGTGAAATTAAAAAACGTGATAGCAAAAGTAAAAGTGAATTTTTAACAAAAAAAATAAAAAAAATTTTCCCCACTAAGGACTCCAAACAGCTAAAGTTGACATCCTTTGTGAGTAAAGAAAAAATTAGTAAATATATGAATGTAACCAAGAAAGAGGAAAGAGAAGAGCAAGACAAAGATAAGCAAACCTTGGGGGAATCAAACAATGTTCCAATTATAAATCAGCAGGAAGAACAAACAAATGATTCCACTGTAGTAGCCAATGAAAATGAAGAAACAGAATATATAAAAATAAAAATAAAAAAAAAAAGAGTTTTAGACGATGAAGCGATCAATGACATATATGCAGATCAAAAAACAAAGATAAAATCCAATGATAATCAAAAAAATGGAACAGATAATGAAATAAATTTTTCTAATGAACAGAAGGAGCAAAATATCAACCGTGAAAATTGCACTAGCACCACTAGTCTTATTAATGAATTTGAAAATGATGATATGAATGAAAAAGAGAATAGGATGTATCACGAGGAAAGCAAAATTATAAAAAACATACGAAAAAAAAATGAGAATTTGGATGAAGAAGAAGAGATGAAGAAGGAAAATGACAATATAAACGATCATTACAAGAAAACAGAGATAAGTGGAAATCAAAATGCAGATGAAGAAAAAAATGAAAAGGTAGTTGAAGACAAAAAAGGAAATGCAGATAATGTAAAGAATTCAGAATATAAGGACATAAAAGAATCTATTGCCAAAGAAAGGAAAAGGTACACTCCAGAAAATGCAACATTATTATTATTTACATATATAATTTTTTTTTTTTTTTTTTTTTTTTCTTTTTTGCATATTCTATATGGATCCCAATAACACACATGTTTTATGGATTATGGCCCCATAAAATACTTGAGCACAAACTATATTCACCTATAAGTAGTTGCATACTGATATGTACACATTGTGCATATTGGTACATATACATATATGTTAGGGTCTACAAAAAAATTGTATTATTCCCCTTTTTTTTTCTTAAAGCCTTCGGCATGAAAAAATGCAACACATGTTTGAGTTAGAAGCAGAGGAAAGCGATGACGAAAATATAGAAGATTTGGAAGAAAGGAGAAGAGCACAAATGTTGAAACAAAATAATCAAACGGAGGAGTCCGAGGATGACGAACAATACAACAGCGAAGAGTAGGTGTTTATATGCATACGGGCGATTGCTTATGCATTTGTATCGTACCCATGAATTGGTACCATGTCAACTGCATTCACATACATTATCACACCATAAGTTGGAAAAACAAAAAGGGGAAAATGGTACCAAGAAAGGGGTGCCACTTTTTGTAGTGAAAACAAATGAATAATCCAGTGCTTCACGAAGAAGCTCCCTTTAAGAAGGAAAAAGAATTTTATCCAACTTGGCACTTCCATTTCACACCCCATTTTATGCCTCACGTTGCCCAATTTCATCATCTTTCTTCCTCCCTTCCTTAGACTTAACGAATTCATAAATAATGAAGAATACAACAGCGATAATGAAATTGTTAAGCTTAAACACAAACAAGAAATGGAAAAATTGGAAGAAGACATATTTATAAAGAAATTTACTTATCAGGGAAAGGAATTTAATAATGAATTAACAAACAGAGAAAAACTGGAACTAGCAAAAGAAAAAGAATTACTAAGAAGAAAAAAACTTTTATTTAACAGTACCTTAGGACATGTCAAGTTGAGTGATTTCGAATCAGATAGTAGTACTAGCAGTAATGCTAGCTTGAAAAAACGTATCAAAAATACCTTGTACGAACCTTTTACTGAACTTGAGAATGTAAAATTGTCAAAAAGAAATAATAATATTATTGGTAGCTCCTACAAGGAAAATATCTTCAAGAGAGGAGAAGACATTAGAAATTTAGAGGACCAACAGAGGAGAAAAAGTAAAATATATCTCTTCATCAATGTGTGGATTTTTATATGCCCAACTTTTTTTTTCTTAAATCATACTGTTCAAAAATGACAATTTTTCCACTTCACCATTTCAATCTCGCAGTTTTAGAAAAAATAGACAACGTTATGTACACAAAAGAAATAAAAACAAACGAAGGAAAAAGAATAGTAATTAAGAAAAAAAGAAAAATTCGTTTTCATCAAGATTTATCCGACGTTACAGTAACAGAGGAAGAACAAGTTGACACATATGAAAAAACGAAGAAGAAACCGAAAAAGGTAAATACCATCCTGGTTGAGCAATCCAAACCATCTTCTGTAAATACACTCAATAAAACAGTGAATCATCATAATAAGGCTTCCATAAAATGGAATAATAACATAAAAGATATTAGTGAATTGGACACACCCACGAATAGTGAAGTGTTTAAGGGATTTAGGAAAGTGGAAAATGCACAGTGAAATAGTTACACATTTGAGGGTATCCAACAAAACAACAGAGCTTATGGATTTATCGGCTGGTAGACTGATCGGTTGGTAGGTTGATAGATGGGAGGACAGATGAACACGTCTATGTCAAACCTTAATGCATAGGCATGCTGGATCATATGGATCTGATTTGCATGGGAACCCCTTTCCTGTGCTTATGTGGCAGGAATGTGAAGAAATTCAAACATTATCATTGATAAATACCTT
This sequence comes from Plasmodium gonderi, assembly GCF_002157705.1. Classification (NCBI taxonomy): domain Eukaryota; phylum Apicomplexa; class Aconoidasida; order Haemosporida; family Plasmodiidae; genus Plasmodium; species Plasmodium gonderi. The sequence goes on from NW_021628937.1 coordinate 629,175, forward strand.
ATCCGTGATCTTTTAATTTTAGTTTTATATGCACATGCAAAACGTATGAGCTTTCATGTATGTATGCATGTATGCACCCGTGTTTGCGCCATCATTTTAACGTATATATACCTTTTAAATAATTCCAATGTTTTTAATTTTATTTTCCCCTTATGCCATTATTTATCTGATTATTATTTAGATAATATAAAATATATGTGCCTTTTTTTTTTTTTTTTTTTTTTTTTTTTTTTTCTTATACGCCCCTTCAAATACACACCTACCGAATTATTATCATTTAAAACATATGAAATATTTTAAATCTTAATGTTTTCGAATAAAACAATAATTGCAGTATATACTTGTAAGTATTCCATTTTAAATTATCACTTTTACATAGTTCAATTCATTTTGCTAATTTCCACTTAATTTTTGAATTTTTTTTTTTTTTTTTCACATTTTTCATTTTCTTCACATTTTTCACATTTTTCACATTTTTCACATTTTTCATATTTTTCATATTTTTCGTTTTTTTCACATTTCGCAACTTTTTTTTTTTTATTCTTAAATTTATTGCCTCACATAATTATGTTTTTCTTTTTTCATGATTAAATTTGCATTCCTGATTACACATTAAAAAGTACAGTACCTTAATATGTAATATTTCCTCTTCTCATTCCTTCACTATGAATGATTTATTAATAGCAAAAGGGAATACTTGCAAGCAATAAATGTGCGTTAATAACATATCAATACATAAAATTGCTTATATTTTCTGCAATGTGTAAGAATAAATGTCAATGAAGTGATAATATACCATTTATTTTGTGATAATTTCTTTAACAAATTTATAAAGGACTTTTTTTTCTTTTTCATTACTTGCCCTTAGGAAAAAGGAAAAAGAATTGTTTTCCATGTTTACTTAAACTTCTCTTTTTGTATACATTTTATATACGAATAAAATACAAGGACAAAATGAATAACAAAGTTAGTGTACCATACGAGACGTGTGAACTAAGGAATGTTACTTTTGAGCTACCTAAAGAATTTCATCCAAATGTAAAATATGGCTTTATCAGAAATTTCCTATTTGGAAAATATACCTTCTACTACGTAATAATGAATAAGAAATTTTAAACATCATATATTTTTGCTTTTATGTGCAGAATTCATTGTAGTTTATCTTTTTTTACTCTTTTCTTAACAATGGCTTTCTTTTAATCATGCCTGTTTTTTTTTTTTTTTTTCTCTTTTTTCCTTTATATAAGACACAACACCTTTTAGCAAAATTTACCTGAACATTTTTTTTTTTTTTTTTTTTAACATTTTGGCTAGTTTAAAGGCATTTTTAAGGTATCAACAAAGGTGGCTGCAGGTTTTCTACTTTTTTATTACCCTTTGGATAAAGTCCACTGCAACATTCGTAGATTTGTAATACATTTTTATGAAAAAAAGGAACATCTATCTATTTGTGATAGAAATGTATACAATTGTTTGTATTATACATTCGTGATATTATTACTTTTTTTTTTTTTAAAAAGTTCATTATGCATATTTCTCCATTATGCATACGGTTTAACATAATTGATCGTGTATATACACACGCACACATTTATGCCTCCGTTTTTCCTTCCAAAAAAAACCACAGAAAAATAATCTGAAGAAGCAGGATTAATGTTATCATCACTTCTTGAACTCATGAGAATCGCAAGAATATTCAAGTGGGACGAAAAAGAACAGCCTTTTATTTATGGAAAGTTTTTTTTATTTAAACAGTACATTTTATGCTCGATAATTTTGCAGCATACCCTTTATGTATTTTATTTTATTATTAGTATTATTTTTTTTTTTTTTTTTTATTACCATAACGAACATAACTTCTGACATTTTAATTTGTGTGTACATACATGTACGGTTTTATGCATAAGGAGAAATCAACAGAAAATACAAGAATGACCGGATATTTCCTTAAAGCAACGATAAATTAACAGATATACAATTCCCTAAACATGAATTATGTTGTATTCCAATATGAACTAGCACTAGTTCTGTCACATGGATGATACTTTTTGAATATAAATTACACTATGTGTTCCATGAACACTTGGTGGGGGGGGGGGATGAAAATGTATCACTCATTGTGTGACTAATTTTTTCATGTGAATAAATATAAATAAATAGAAAGAAAACAAATTGTTTCAACACATATGGTTCACTTTTTTGGCTAAAACAAAGGGGAAGGATATAAACAACTATTTCTCCTTTCAATTTTTCCCATAAAAAAGGGGAAAAAAAAAAAAAAAAAAAAAAAAAAGGATCCAATAAAATGGGATGATTTTTTACGTTAAAGAGGAAATAATATGGTACAAGATAAATTTATTACTTTTTTTTTTTCCCCCCCCCACCCCTTCCTCCTGCACTCGTAGTTTTTGATTGATAATATGTACAAAAGGACATGACATCCTTAAAGGTATCAACTTGTTAAAACATCAAAATTCATGACAATACCACTTGTCCCTATCGGTACATTTCATGTGGGTACTTATGTACTCTTCATCCTATAAAGGCTTTTTCGTCAGTTGAAGAAACTGTACATATATAAATAAGAATGGCTTCATCCACCTGTTGTCCCTATATATGGTACATCGTTTAAGGGTGCACATTTGGGATATTCTTTTACAATACGTGTTTTTAATTTTTTTTTTTTTTTTCTTGCACGGGGATATTTATATGATATAGGATCATGTGCATTGTGGAGCTCGCTAAAACGTTGTTCTTTATATGCTTCCTTTATTGCTTGCCTTTTTTTTTTTTTTTTTTTTTTTGTTTTTCCGCACGCACATTTATCTGACCGCACAATTCTTTCCTTTCTCTTTATCAACCTTACTTATATACGTTTCCATCATTATTTTTTTTTCTTCCTGTCATTCCTCTCTCCCATGCATGTTTAAAATTTATATAGTGCATGGTAGGCTATGTTTGGAAATACTTTTCTGTTTAAGTTGAAACACAGTTGAATGTAATTTAAATTTCTACGTCTTGTATTGACTTCATATTTTTACATCTTCTACATCTGCTTCTTTTTCTGCTCCTGTTTCTGTGTCGGTTTTTTTTTTTTTTTTTTTTTTCTTTTTTACTTTCGACAATGCCATGATTTATATGCTTGTGTTCAGCTTTAGGGCCACAAAATGCACTTGCCAGATTTTCATATAAATGATAATATATTTTTACTGAAAGGTGCACAGTATAGAAAATGTTCAATGTTGGAAGATGCTTCAGAGTAAGATATTATAAAAAATATAACATTTTACGTGTAAAAACAAGCAGACAATTTCATGAATTCACGAAAAATAAAAAAACACAGACAAATGCTCTTAAAAGGAAAGATAGAATAAAAAAAGGAAAAGCATTACAATTTAAAGAAAAACTAAAGTTATTCGTTTTTAGTTCCTTGTACTTTTTTACGTGTGATTATATTTACCACGTATATGTTTTGAGCGACAGACACAGTGCCAACAATGCCAATCGACGTAATAATAATGAAAAGGCTGAAAATTATCAGACTAACGAACATGATCATGCTGAGGACAGGGGAGTAGGTATGGGGAAAACCCTCATGAACTATATCAATTGGATGAACATATTTGAAACTTCGAAAGGGAAAGACAAGGAAAATATAAAGCATGAGAATGGTAATAAACATATGGGGGGAAATGAAATCCAAGAAATAAAAGTACAGAAAGGATCCCAAAGAAAGGACAAATTTTCAGGAAATAAAGAAGAAATAAAAATTTGTAGTGTATGTGATGATGATGATCCATATGAAATAAAAATAAATCGAGTAAAGCGAAGTGCATGGGACCAAGAAAATAGTAAAGATGATGGAAAAGAGTCAGAGAAGAAAGAACAAATATATGGCTATAGTATGAGTAGTAATGGACAAAATCGTGATAATAACAGAAGAATAGGCGAAGGAGGAACCGCACAGAGAAACAGTATCGGGGGTGAAGAAAAAAATATGAAAGATTTAATTGTAAGTAACATTTACAAAAATGATGTTTTCAATTGGTGTAACTTGTTTTTGTTTGTCAATGGAATAGTGTTTTTAAGTTGGAGATTAAGCGAAATAGTAGAAAATAAAAGATTTTTTTATTTTATGTGCAGAAACTTCATTTGTTCTTATGAAAATGTTAAGAGAAAATATTACCACACAATGTTTACAGCTAGCATTAGCCATATAACGCTTCCTCATTTTTTATTTAATATGTGGGCATTCCACACCATAAGTAATACATTATTAAGTCCAGAAATTAAAGAAAATAAAAAAAATTATTATTTTTTTTTTAATTATAAATCTAGTGTTTTAGAAAAAAAAATGACGGACAATGATATAATGAAAGTTTGTTTTTTATCGTCCATCATTTCAACACTCCCGTATATTTTTTTACATAAAAGGAATCAACTACTAGGAGCATCAGGAGCTGTTATGGGTCTTGTATATATTTTGTCCACAGTTAAACCGAATGAAGTATTTGTCTCGTTATTTCCACTTCCATATGTAAAAATGACGGCCCTACAGTTATGTCACTTATCCATTTTGACAAATTTTGTATTTCTCTTTCTTAAAAGAAATCATTTCAGTATTGCTTGGTCAGCACATTTATTTGGTTTAATGGGAGGGGCAATATATAATATATACCAGCGTAAACAAAATAACAATAAAAATTATTATCCATTTATTCAACTCTCCATTAAAAATGGATCTATTGATTACTTAAATTCATATCTCGATTTTCTAGATTTTGTCAAATGTCTACAGTTACAAATTAGGATCTTTTTTTCGTTCGATCCACGTTCTATGCAAAATATGAATAGGCAAATTACCTCAATTAAACATATGCAATCTCAGAGAAGGCTAAAATATCACATGTTGAAGGTTAAAAATTTGGAAGCCATGTCAAAATGAGCTTTTTTTATTTTGTATGTGTGCAGAAAATAAAAGGAAGATTTGAACCATGTGTAAAACGGAAACTTTCCTATTACAGAAAGCCGAATGCAGGATATTACCTTCGGGTGTCATACTTCTTTCCACGGGGAATAGCAGCAAAGTGATATATCAAATGGAGTAAATGAGTAGGTCTCATATGGATAAAAATATTTTTTGGCTAATTTTTTTTTTTTTTACGATATTACATTTTTTTTTTTTTTTTTTTGCAAATATAGCAATACTATCGTAGAACCATAAATATGACCTTAAAACGCGCATAAAAGATGCTTATGCGTGTCAATCATTGGTTCAGCATTTACATATTTATATAAATAAATATATATACAAATATGTTCTCAAATATGTACATAAATATGTGCACAAATATATGCATAAAATATATCTGTAAATATATATGTCCACGTAGGCCCCCCCCCCCTTCGCGCATTATTTTTCACACATTTTTCCTCCTTTTTTTTAAGTGCAAATTTCGTCTTTCCCTAATTTGTTCTAACTTCAAACATTTTTGATGAAAGAAAAAAACAGAACAAAAACAAATTCGACAAAAAATTTTAAATGATCAGCCTGTTTATCCATGCAGTTGGTCTTAACTCATATCCGTACTATCTCTAAACGGGTGATTTTCATAAGTTTCTTATTCACTATTTAACTTTTGTAATTTTATTACAATTTTATAAAAGTTCAAATTCACAAGTGTTTTGCATTTCAGTGCAACAGAAGGGGTGCATAAATTTTTTTTTTTTTTTTTTTTTTTTCTCAGTTAGGCAAAAACAGACAGTTTTTTTCACATACTGATGTGGACAAAATTTTTTTTAGTATCGATATTGTTTTTATTTAAATAGCATTTTCGAGGGACAGATATTACTAAAAATGAGCTTTCCAATTTCATTATTATTTATTGAGTTCTGTTGTGGGTAATATGGAGCCTCATCATATGTCTGACATATATTCAAGTTTATGTATACACAACGGTATTGGAGTATTTTGATATGTAACTTCCCTGCCTTTAACTCATTTTAAATAAAAAAAAATTATTCCTCAACGGATGTCTACACTTACACAGACACACGTGATGTTCCATCATTATGCTCAACGAGGTGTTGAGATAGCAAGATGGGGTTGTTTTTAGAAAGGGTGAACTTTAACGGTTCCTTTCTCCTGTATTTAGCTAGAAATATAAAACTACAACATTTGGTAATCCCATACACTGAAATGTGTACATATATATATATATATATATATATATATATATATATATATATGTATATGTATGGGTACATATGAAACTAGCCATTTATCGTACAATCTGTCCCCACTGCCCAATCAAACTCCATCGCAATGATTAAGAAAAAAAAATATATACATGTAAACAAAAATAAAATGCGTGAATTTCTCTTTTTCTTATAAATATATTTCACTTGTAAGGTGCAAAACTTGAACACGGCAATGAAAAATATTGCTCATTCAATATGTTCATACCGGGGTATATATTTGGAAAGGTATACCAAAAGTCACTGCTAAGGCAAAACGAAGAATATAGTTGACAAAGAAAAATCTCACACACATTATTAACAATGTATTTATATAAAGACCCGTGGATAAAAAGTTATTGCTTTTTTCCCTACTCTTCCATTTCTGTTAACATTTATGTTCTGTTTCCCTTTTATATACATAAGTTTTGTTTTTCTTTTCATGAATTCGCATTTTTCTACGCACAAAATGGTGTAGTGCTTGTAAGCTGGGGTGAATTTTAAAACTTTCTTTTGCACATAAACAAGAGTGTTATTTTATCCCATGAACGTGCGTGTAAGCCATGTATAACGTGCTTCTGTGGATATGTGTATTGCACAAATGTGTACACAAACGCAAATATATATATGTATATATATATATTTACACAAATACATTGCCCTTTGAATCATTCTCACCCAGGCAAATCCTCATTATACATTTTTTGCCCCTGTAATAATTTACTATTTTTTTTTTTTTTTTTTTTTTTTAATCTCAGTTTACCATTGCAAAAAATGCTTTCTTTGCAAAAATTCTTCTGCCTCAGTACAATTGAGTTTTAAAAATGTACATAATTACAATACATATAATTTGTATAATATATTTATGTATATATATATACAGAATTCTGCGTATAACTTTGTTACTTATTTTGGTGTCACTCTCACAAACCGGTGTTTTTGTTTACAGCCTTGCTGCGGTACAACGAATCATGCCGTTATATATATATATATATATATATATATATATATATATACATGTGTATACTATACACATATATGTAAATATAAATTTTTACTCTTTTACCGGTGCTGTTCAAAAATACATTAATAATATTTGCGTATAAGTTTATAAAAAAAAAGTTTATACATGTTATAATCTACATAATATATGGAGATTTATAACTTCATTACTTTTCTTAATCCTTTTTTTAAAGGCCTTTTTTTTTTTTTTTTTTTTTTTTTTTTTTTTTTTTCCTCCCTTAACCATTGAATTATAAAATTTTATTTTACTTATTTAGAGGAAAAATTGAAACAGTGCAGAGATGACTCTACTTTTTTGCGATTCCGACTTTGACCTCTATAAATTTAGCTGCTCACGTTATTGTACTTAAATTACATTTATATTATATTTACACTATATTTTATGTACACTACATTTATGCCACATTTATACCATATTATATATATATATACTATATTTATATACATTTACGTTCCGTGCACGTTACTATTGAGGGACTAATTTAAGAACATTTTAAAAGATTATAGAAGCATTTTTTCCCCATTTATGTATGAGTTATTTTTTATTTATTATAATTAATTTCAATTTTTTATAAACATTTTTTTTCTTTTCTTCTGGATAAATTTTTTTTTTTTTTTTTTTTTTTTTTTTTGTTGAAACCCCCCCCTCGCTTCTTCTCTACTGTTAATCCATCATGAAGTGTATAACTTTTCTCTTTCTCTTTTTTTTGAGCTTCCTTTCTTTTCAATATGTGGAAAGCACGAAATATTTATCATCTCAAGATACCGATAATCCCCTAACCCCTTTAAACAAATTTGACAAATACTTTTTACGAATGTACAACAAGGCATCAAGATTACAACAAGGAGGAGGAAACTACATAAATGTAAGAGAAGTGTTACATGAGAGTAAAATTTTCTTCCCCTTCATAGCTTTACTGCTTATGTGATGTAAAAGAGCATGAATTTTTTTGGCCACTACAATGCCAATTATCTGTTAACCCTGTTTCTATGAACATATGTGTTTTATAAGTACTCGTTTCAAGGAATTTTTCAACATGTGCAGATTATCACCTTGTGTATATTACCACAAAATGCATATTACCACCGAGTGTAAATTACCACCAAGTGTTAATTATCACCGACATGTTGCATATCCCTGTGAAAACAGATTGTCATTGTTTCTGAGGGAGGTACCCTTTTTTTCACAATACTCCCACCATTTTTTGTGTGCACGCATGTAAAAACATATTGGCTGATGATCTCATTACCTTTATCTTTTTGTAGGGAGTTAATGTAAAAAACACGATTTTTATTTTGTATTTTTTTGCAAAATGGTAATAATACATAAAAAGACACATGCGTATATGCATTACCACGAGTATGTAGATACCTCATGGCCTTGCACGTGTGTTTGAGGAGGAGCTGTTGTACATGCACAATTAGCAAAATTGGAAAAATTGGAAAAATTGGAAAAATTAGTGAAGTTAATGACCATTTTACACATATTTCTTTTCAGAACCCACAGGCATATACTCATTTTTTTCTTTTTTTTTTTTTTCCTCCGTTTTAATCACGCAGGTGCCACGCTTGTAAAATGCAGGGAAGCGAAATGGTATTAAAAAAAAAAAAAAAAAAAAAGGAAAAAATTACAAGCAGTCTTTCTTGTTTGTTTGATAAAGTGCAAATGGGGGAAAAAAATAAATATACCCATTTATGTACCCACTTGTGTACCAATTTATACATACATACACATATATATATTGTTATGAACACATGTACATTGATGCCACAATATAAGTGAACGAAGCGCTATGATAACTACCTCACCACTACCTTACAACTATAATAATATATTTCAATTTTTTTCACAGGATAAGCTGGAAAAATACTACGGGAAACGGATATACATACTAAAGGTGGATATAGACCAAAACGAATCGATGGCCAGAAAATTCGCTGTGAAGTCATTACCAACCATTATTATAATGAAAAATAAAGCAGTTATAGCTAAAAAAGAGCATTTTGTCACGAGTAATGATTTGGTGTCTTTGATAAGAAAACATTTATAAGGAACACCACGGTTGTGTTGCTACGCAATGTGTGCAATCGGCATTTGATCAGTTTTTTCTTCATCTTTTTTTTCCTCCTTTTTTTCTTCTCCATTTTTTTCCTCCATTTTTTCTTCATCATTTTTTTCCTCCATTTTTTCTTCACCATTTTTTTCCTCCATTTTTACTTCACCATTTTTGTATATCCAAGACAATTAGGCATACATTTCCAGTAGTATCACTTTTCATTTGGTGCCCTACTATCTGCTTGCAACTTCATAACCTTTAACATAAGTTTATTTTTTTTTTCATTTTCTTTTTTCTCCCTCCTTGCCATACTGATAATTTCATTTTTGTCGTCTTCACTGATTTCACTGTGACAAATGCAGCATGTCTGCATACGGTAGGAAGGAGAAATGTGTCGTTGCGCAGTGGGTTTATGAGCACATGCAAGTATATGTTCTCTTTTTTTTTGTTTAAGTATGAGTAAGGTGTGTGTGTGTTCATCATCCATATGTTTATGTTATATACATATACACATACATCACAGTATGGTACCAGCAAGCATGGGCTCATTCGTGCATGCGCATATTTTTTTGCTTGCAACAGCACACAACATATCTCTCCATTCGTTTTTATGTCTTTTAAATTATGCGCATTTTTCATCTTATTTTAGAATGAATTATTGGCCATTTTTCCTTTTTTCTTTTATTTGTTTTATATATACTCGTTTGACATATTAATGTATTTGTATACACAAATAGCTAATCGCTCAATTTTTTATCCCTGTGGTTTTACCATCTAATAATTCTTTTATTCACTAATTAACTTTTTTTTTTTTTTTCCTTTTTTATATTGTGTTTACTCACTTAAGATTTAAAAACCGTTTAAATTTATACATTTTTTTTTTTTCTTTTATCTTATTTTGAGAAAAATTCATAATGCTTTATAGATATATTATATGTATATATATATACATATATAGTACGCTCGGACATGCATGTTATCATGGATGTTTTCATGTCTTTGTTTATGTATGCACATGTGTAACATCTTCGACCATAGAATAAATCCATTTGCTTCTTTTCCTCCTTTTTTTTTTTTTTTTATTTCTCTTTTCACCTTTCTACATTCTCTTCGTACTACAGTTTCATAGATGCACATCAAATGGAAAACGTGATCTTGAAAAAAAAAAAAAAAAAAAAAAAAAAAAAAAAAAAAAAAAAAATTAAAAAAATTTTTTTTTTTAAAAAATTATTTTAAAAAAAAAAAAAAAAAAAAAAAAAAAAAAAAAAAAAAAACGTGTTTAAATAAGTTAATACATGATTTTAAATACTAAATTTGAAAATACAAAATTTTCACAATGCGCAAGTGTAAGGTGAAGGAAATATTTAAATACCACAAGTCAACTTGTAAAAGGTTGGTGGCATATTCCCGTGCAATGATTCCGTTTTTGGCATTAGACACTGAAAATTGGTTATCCGATTAAAGGGAGGGAAGTATCAAAAGTGAAAAAAAAAAAAAATGTGTAATGTGTTCATGGATGTGCAGTGTATAGATATATTATATATGGGTACATTCGCATGAACGAAATACCAAAAGCATACTGAGAGGATTGGGGTAATGCAGAGGAAGTATATTACCACCACAGGTTATAACCATTCTGTAAACATGAATGTAAACGTACCAAGGGACATTCTCCTGTAATTGTGTCGCTCATTTCTGGTGTTATTTTGGATTTTGTCACTTGGGTATCCTTGTTAAAATTGGATTGACATGTGGATTCAACATTTGTATCATTATTTCTATAGTCATCCAGTGTCTTTTTTTGCTTCACGGATGAAAAAATAAATATACATAGGTGTAAAGGTACACATGTTAAGGTCCAGGTAAGAGCAGAAAAGGAATAGATCAAAGCACAAAGAGAAAAAGGTGATGTTGTGCATTCATGTATATTTATATTTTTTTGTTCATAAATAGGATTGATAAAACTGGGAGATAAATATAAATGTATATGTGAAAAAACTCATTAATATTACAATTCCAGTGTACGCAATTTTTTAAATTTTATGCTATACATATTATGCCACTTACCTGTGTGCTGTCTTTGTTACTAGATTCCTTATCACTGTCACTAGAGAAATTTTCTTCTCCTATATCTGCTTATTGAAAAAATAAGACACACACACACAAAAAAAAAAAAAAAAAAAAAAAAAAAAATTGAAAATGCATATCTGCAGTGTTTATCTCAACAGAATAGAAAAGCTTCAAAAATGAATGAAATATTTAAACAACAAAATAAAAAAAGAAAAAAAAAAATTGAAAATGCATATCTGCAATGTTTATCTCAACAGAATAGAAAAGCTTCAAAAATGAATAAAATATTTAAACAACAAAATAAAAAAAAAAAAAAAAAAAGAAGAACAGCGTTAAGTTAAGCTACTTTTCTTTCCTGAGAATTCTCTCTCTATCATCTTAAAAAAAGCAAAAACAATTGGAAGGAAATTTTGTTTTGGTGTAAATTTGGTGTGAAATTTTTTAGTTAAAAATGCTAGAATATGCAAACGTGCATTTGTTTACGTAGATCTGAGTCCATTATCATATGTAACATTATATATAATCGAAGATAAAAAAAAGATAAAAAAAATTATAATTCTCAACATAAATGGATTACATTTTCCATCGTGTGGTTCTCCAAATGTTTATCTTTTAGGGATACTCTATCAGAACTTAAAGAAGAATCTGAGGAATTTTTTTCATTACTTAGTTCTTCATTTATCTTATTGGGTGCTGAAAATAAATTTAGCTCTTTTTTTTTTTTAGGGGTCCTAAGATACGGAATTTTTATTAACTTAGTAAAAATAGAGGAAGCAATGATTTGTTCTTAAAAAATCGTGTAAAAAGACTAGGGGAGCATAATTTATTTTTTATGTATTGCATATGTCATGTCTATAATATTCATGCTCAGCCTTTTCCAATTTTCCCTACTCTTCTCTTTTTTGAGGATATTCTTCTTTTATGAGATTTTATCCTAAGAGGGGAAAAAAGTATACACACACATGTATATATATATATATACATATATATATGTGTGTGTATCTTTTTTTTTCCATGTTAGACCATCTTTTGTCAGATCAGCGTGTATATCTCTTTTATTGTCACAGAGGAAATACCACATCTGCAAGCACTTTCCTAATTTTTCTTACTCATATTCACTGTTTTCAACGGGAGCTTCCTCCTTTTGGTCGATGGGCCCTGTCACAGTTGTGATCAATGTGCACACGTTTATGAGTATCATGTGTGTGCTATACAATGGAGCATAATATGTAGCGTTTCTATGTCTTCTAATTACGGTAATGATATATACACAAAAAAAAAAAACAATCAGACTAATTCCAATAATCACATAAAAAGACAATACATTAGCAATACATTGCGTACTTGTTAGGAGCACATTATGTCACATTTGTTCCTCTGTTTGAACAAATAACCTTACCAGATATGAACTTCTTTATATTTAGGGTTGTTATCCCCTGTACTTCCAGAATTGCACACAACATTTTTATAATTTTATCCTTATACTCAATAATTTCATAGGCTTCCTTTTTAAACTCTTCCAACTTGGCCTCAGCTTGATGTTTGTATTTTCTAAAAGAAGAACATTATGGGATTCATATGTGGACCTTTCAATTTTTTTTGGATGTATTTTTTTTTTTTTTTTAAAGAAGAAAAATGTTCACCTACTTATATGAATTATCCCTGTTCTTCATCTGTCCTTTCGCGAGGATTAAAAAAATATATTTGATTGAGTGTGTACCTACACGCTTATGTAAATCCTTCACCTGATGCTTGCCCAGTGTGTTGATGTGTCTTATGACTTATCTGTTCTGCCTCAATTTCATCTCCAGCTTGTCCTATTCGTTCAATTCGCTCAATTCGTTCGATTCTTCCAATTTGCTGAATTCACGTTGGTGTTTTTTTGTTTTTTATTAAGCGCTACACAATTTGATCTTCATGCCATCCTCAATTTGCATCATTCGATTGTTGCGCTGTCTTATAGAACAAGAGAAAAAAAAAAAAAAAAAAAAAAAAAAGTAACACCTCAAATCAGCTTGAAAACAATGTATATATATATATATATATATATATGTATATGACCCAATCTACAGAATTTGCAAAATGGAACTCAAAAGAAAAACTTCATTAGAAGTATTTTCCATTAAGCAAATATCATGTTTAATACGATCATATTAAAAGGGATATTTATTCAGAAAAAAAGGAAAAACCTATGAAAGTCTAAAATGATTCTACAATTTTTTTTTTTTTTTTTTTTTTTTTCTTTTGCCATAAAGTATTACTTGTGATGGAATAAATTATATGAGGAATATTATTTCCCTGTTTTCACATTGAAAAAATAACACATACCTAATGTTTTGTGGTGTACGTACAAAACAAATGCCAATTATTCCCCTCTTACAGAATAATATGTAAATATATACTATATGGTAGCATCCCTATATGAGCAACTCTTAGATGGAAAACTTCTTAACACAATAGAGGAAACTTGCTATTTATATCCTTCTACCTCTTAACAAAAAAAAAAAAAAAAAGCAGATAGACATGTAAAAAATTTTTTTTTTTTCCTTTTTGTCTTATCCTATTTTTTTTAAAACATTAGATTGTAAAGTGACTTCTTTTTTGTTTCTCTCTTTCTATTTTGTTTCTCTTTTAATTTTGTTTCTCTTTTAATTTTGTTTCTTACTTTTTATTTTTATTAAAGTTTATTCCTACTTTAAAATTTGCAAAGGAACACAAAAAAATAAAAATACAGAGGGGGAAAAGAACGGGGTGTGATAGAATATAATTGAGTAACGCAAAGAAAAGCATTTTTTAATTACAAATTCAAACATGTTAATTATTTTAAATGTGCAAATTGATAAATTTGTAACGCTTCAAATGAAAAACGAAATAGGGGGATAAAAAAAATAAAATAAATACATAAGTAAATAAATAAATAAGTGAATAAATGAATAAATGAATAAATAAAACAAAATGAGAAAAAACATCGTCTATATATTGGGAAGCAGGGCTGTACTCAAAAGTGCAACTATTGCAGGTGGCTCAATAACATTAGTGTGATAAAATGTAAGCTTGATAGACATAAAAAAAGAAAAAAAAAAAAAAAAAGGAAAGAAAGAACGTGAAATAAAAACAGTAAAATGGATAAATTGGTGAATGGATGCATGGATGAATAAAATGAAATAATGAAAAATATTCGATATGAAATATGTGCCAAATCAATTACATCCAATCAGCTACATAACATTATATGCACAAAAAATAAATGACGCAATGATAACCACGAAGTGCTATATAGTTACGTTGCAATATATGTGCGTATGCACAGTAATAACTCAATGTGGAAAATGGGGAGGGGTAGGAAAGGACGTGAATTATGTATAAGTTACGGGGTAATATGATAAAAATGAAGGAAAAAAAAAAAAAAAAAAAAAAAAGCAAAATGATGATAGAAATAAATGAGACATATATAAAAAGTCTACGATATCGTTGTTTTGGAAAGATTCTAGAGTAACCGTTGGTATAAAATTAAAAGGGGAACTAATGAAATAAATCCAGAATAAAAAAAAAAAAAAAACTCAATAAATTTACATAAGGGATGCATGGAAGAACCATCAATATTATCATTCCGATCATCCATGGATTAGTAATTTCTACAAAGCTTGATGAGATTGTATTTTACTATCCCCTGATTCTTTTACATTTTCCGTCATTACTTTTTCAGTATCTATTTGACCACAAAATGTTTTCTCCTTGTCAACGGTTTGGTTTATCTGGCCATTGTGATTCCCTGGAATGTTACCACCAATGTTACTACTACCTTCTCTGCTTACGTCATCGTTCCACGCAAGTCTACTACTCCTATCATCACACGAATTGTTCAGAATTTGTTCATTATTCAATGCTGAAACAGAAAAATAACTATTCTGCTCTTGCATCATGTCCTTATTACAATATGTGATGTTATCTTCAGCGTTGTTATACTCAGGTAGCAAATTCTGTTCCCCGTGGAAAATATTCGAAGCAGAATTATCATCATAATTTGGTTTTGTTATTAATGGAAAAGAAAGAGAACAATTATTATTCAAGCTGTTTGTATTTCCTTCTCCCTGATGTATCTCGTAGTGATTCAAATTATTTCCTACGAAGGAATTTTTCAGATCTGTGTTATTTAAATCCACATTCATATTTTGGTTGTCTAAGATGTTGTCACAATTACCCCCCTTAATATCCTCCATATTATCACCACTATCTTTATAATATTCTCCTTGAGAACTGTCGTTCCCAAGTCCATTATTTCTCACCGTATAATCTGTCATGCTATTAACCATGTAATCGGCCATGCTACTAACCATATAATCAACTCCACTATCAGCCGAGCAATCAACTCCGATACCAGAAGAATAATTATCTCTGATACCAACCCCGTAATCTACTTCAGCACCAACTGCATAATCCACTTCAATGCCAAGGGATTCTCTTTCTTTCCCCATGGGTATATATTCATCACTGTGAAAAGTGCTATTATTCATCTGGTACATATTTTCGTCATTCAAAAAGGTGGGGTTTAAGTCTACTTTGATCATTCCTTCTTGTGCATGTTCTTGTGCATGTTCTCGTCCGCGCCCCTGTTCATCCTCTCTTCCACGTTCCTGTTCCTGCTCGCCCTGTTTTCCACGATTTTGCTCCTGTTTTATTTCGGTGCCCAGTTGCTGCTCCTGCAATTGTCCCCTCTCTTCCATTTGATGCTGCTGCGGTTGCTGCGGTTGCTGAGGTTGCGGATCTTGTGCTTCTCCCTCCTTCTTATCATTTAGCTCTTCATGAGACATCAATTCTTCTATATAATTTATCCATTCCATAACAGAATTAAACTTTTTGTTGTCGTAATTCAATTCGTGTTTACCTTTGGTACACCATGCATGGAATACCTTTTTGTAATTGTCTCTCTTAAAATTGTAAATGACTTCATCTTTTTGTATATTTCTTTTTTTCCCTTTATTAGAACTACACATATCTAGGGAAAAATCATTACTAAATTTTGAATTTTCATTGCTACTACTCTCTGTATAATCACTTTTATTTTCTAGCTCATCCAACGATTCAAAAAATGAACCCAACATGTCGAATTCTGAAAATATGTCATTTCTATATGGTGATGAAACTAAATAATTCGAGTTCACTTTTTCTATATTCTCTTCATTATAATTAGATTCAAAAAGCGGGGAAGCAGGAGATAGAGGCGTATTGCTGGGTGATTTTATAGGGCTATTTGAATAAATTTGTTGATTTGGTGATAAAACTAACTCATTCACATCAGTTAGATGCAAAGATGATGCATGCAAAGAACTTGTAGGAGGTGATTGTGAAAATTTCATGTTCTCTGGTGTGTTCATAAGTCTAATATCACATGCCTCTTCAAAATCAGGATCATTCAATTGATTCGGGAAACTTTTGCTATTTCCTTGGTTCGTATTGCTGTTACTATTGTGCACACCACTACCACTACTATTGCTGCAGCTACCACTATCGCTACAAATATCTGTACCACCCCCATCACCACTACCGCTGCCACTACCACTACCACTACTGCTGCCACTGCTACATGCACTATTACATCGCGGGGAATGGGACGAAAATGAATTCGGATGACTCATTTCTGGTAATAGAGGCAATTTTAAAGGCTGACTAACATGACTAGACGTGTGTATTGTTATCTGATTCATGTTTAAAATTTGATTCTCCTCATTTGATGAATTATTCAATCTCATATTTGAATCATCTTCCTTCTCTGTTCCAGGTGTATCAGGTTTCACTGCACAATTTTCAACAACAAACAACTTCATTTTCTGCTCATCCCCTTCTGCTGTAGCATCTAAGGAATCATTCTTTTTCACGGATATGCATTCTTTCATGTTTTCATTTTTTTCTAAAAATTCAATTTCTCTAATCAATTTGTAGTAATTTTCGTGTCCACTATCCTGTCTATTCATACAACATTGTTCCTTTCTTTCATCTTTGATCACTTCCCCCCTTCGATTTTTATCTTTTTCCTCTTTCTCCTTATCATTGTCGTTGCTACTGTCGTTTCCACTGTCATTACCGTCATCCTTTCCGCTGTCACTACCGTCATCCTTTCCACTGTCATTACCATCATCCTTTCCACTGTCATTACCATCATCCTTTCCACTGTCTTTTCTACTGTCTTTGTCATTGTTCTTTCCATTGTCCTTTCCATTGTCGTCATAGTTTTTTTCCCTCTCGTTGTTGCTTCCTCCACTTCTACTTCCATGCTCCCTGTTGCTACCATTCTTTTGATTATCACTACTGCTATCACCATGCTCCCTGTTGCTACCATTCTTTTGATTATCACTACTGCTATCACCATGCTCGCTGTTGCTACCATTCTTTTGATTATCACTACTGCTATCACCATGCTCGCTGTTGCTACCATTCTTTGGATTATCACTACTGCTATCACCATGCTCGCTGTTGCTACCATTCTTTGGATTATCACTACTGCTATCACCATGCTCCCTGTTGCTACCATTCTTTTGATTATCACTACTGCTATCACCATGCTCACTGTTTGTGCAATGGTTACTTCCCTGGTCAATTCCATCGTCAGTACAGCCCTTATTTCCATCGTTAGCGATATCCCTACTTTTTCCAGAGTTATCCCCCTTGTTGCATTCAATTTCACTGTTTTCCTTGTTCCCACAAATAGACCCATCAGTCCTACCTCCATAACACGTACAATAATTCGAGCTAAGACTGCGGTTGATCGCACCAATTCTATCACTATGAAACATTGGACATTTTATTACACTTCTGCTACCATTCGTATATGTGCAATCTAGGTGGACGCCATTTTTTCCAGAAAATACAGTTTCATTAAACAAAACTTTCTTTTTCTTGGTTTTCTCAATTACACATATGTTTTTCAGCTTATCATCATGCTTCGCATATATCATATTAAAATCAGTTTCTGTTACGATGGTACTTTCCTCTGTGAATGATGAAAAGGACCTTGTGTGGTTAAAGCAACTGTTATAAAAAACATCGTCTGGATTTTTTCGAGTTTGATCGATCTCCACTTTTCTATTGTGATTTACACTTGAGGGTGATAAAGGGTGTAAGTAGCATTGGTCTACAACCTCCTTGTCTTCCTGTTCAATGATAATTTTCCCATTTACCAATGAAGAAAAAAAAATTTTTTTCCTAAAGGTGGAGGAACATTTGTGCCTGTTATATGACGTATCATCAGCATCAGTATCAGCATCAGTATCAGCATCAGTATCAGCATCATCATCATTGTTGGTAGCATATTTAGAATTATGAGAATTTTTAGAATAACAAATTCTTTTACTGTCAAACGCCTTCATTCTCCCTGCATCATTATTGGCATAATTTATATATTTCCAATTGTATCGACAAAAGTAATAATTAAAAAATTTATTAAGTAAAATGAAAAAATAGGAATGAAAAAATTTCTTTACATATTTATCTACATAGCTACAATAGTCATCAATGTTTTTACGAACATGATCAGAAGTTGATTGGATAATATAATTATGTAACATTTTCTCATTCGTTGTGTTTCTTTTCTTTTTATTGATATCTTTTAAAATTAAAATTTTTTTATGTAAATATTTTTTCAAATATCTTTTTAACGTTCTTTTAAATTTATATATTAAATAATATGTTTCTTTCAAAAAAGTGCTTTTCCTGCTTTTCACAAATACATCCTTATCCATTGCGTCAACATCAATAGCGATATCTACTTCTTTTGTTCTATTAGATGATGAGAATTCATTATCATGGTCAATATTGTTATTTATTGCTCTCCTAGTATATGCTATATTTTCTTCTATCATCAATTCTTTTAATGTTTCTATTCTTTTCATAATATAGCATTTCAATCTGTTTATCTTTACATTGGTTCTAAAAATATTTCTCCTATTTTTGCAATTATAAATTCGTTTCATTTTGCATAAGTTCTTGTTATTCCCACTGTTAATCATATTTTTATCTTTTGAATTATTGGTATTTTTCATTATTGCTAATTCTGTTATATCCTCTTTTGTGTTTTCTTGTATAAGTGACAACTCCTTCGGGGAAGGGCATACACTATTAACATTTTTCACAATTTTATTATTTCCTATATGTGTATCTTTTATTGCCCCCCAATTTGAAATTTTGTATGCATCATACACTGGGAAACAAATACTTTCCTTGAACTTTTCTTTTCTTTTCCTTTTTTTCTTCTTCTTTTTCTTCTTCTTTTTATTCAGCTGTTTCAATATGATAATACCGCTTATACCTCTACCATAATTTCTCTTAAGATTCACAGTCCTCTTATTACCTTCACAATACTTTATTTTTTTGTCTATTCGTCTTGGACGTACACATGCTAAGGTTTTGTCCAGATTACTTCTTCTACCAGGATTCCTGTATTCTTCGCTAATATTACCACCAACACTCAGTTTACAGAATACTACACCTTTGTGTTCCTCAACCTCAACAATACTAGAGAATATATTATTTTCATTTACTTCTTTGCCTTTATCTTTTTTGATTTTACAAAACTCAGTTCTTCCCATCCCATAATTTTTATTTCTTAAATCAATTTTAAAATCATTTTTAAATGCTATATCGATTCCTAATAAAGATAAATATTCTTTTCCTCCATACAAGCTGTCCCTGTTGTCATTAACTTTTTTATCATTATGCTTACACAATGAAATGCTGTTTTTTTGTGAGTGTGCTTTTAAAAATGAAGAAAAATTTCCTGATCGTTCTGCATATTTCTTCGTGTCAATATTCACAATTTTTAAATTACAAAAATTGTCATAATATTCTATATCGAAACATGCACTTTGACATGTCGCCATTTTACATATGTTCGTATGTGTATATATACACGTATTGGGGCATGTTTATACTCATGCGATTGGTTTGTGTATGCACATTTGTTTCAATCACTACGTGTATGCTTACGCTCTTTTGTATATATGCAAATGTGCAGTGTGGACACCCTTTTTCGATGCTAAAATTTCGCTCTCCGTTCCCTCTATACCCCCCTTTTATAATATGCACGAAACTTTTTTCTTTATTCCCCCTATCTATCTAACTATTTATGTATATACATATATATATACAAACATGCGCACACATGAACTCACACATATGTGTATATTCTTGCTAATTTGAAATGCTACGTGTTCCACAAAAGCAGGTGACGATAAACGAATAAAAATTGAAATGTGAACCTTTATATTTTAACCCCTTAAATGCCAAATGCGTGTCATATTACTAATATGTAATGTGTGCACTTGTGTGTCACATGAGGGATATTACGGGGGGGAAATTAATAACCTACGTATTTTTTTTTTTTTTTTTTTTTTTTTTTTTTACACCTTTTAATTGTTCTCTTGCTATTACGTTTTTAATGATTTACTACACTCTCTTATCATTGGATAAACCTCGTTTGGATAATTAATTTAACGTCACTTTAGTTTTTCTTGTTTTTCTTATTTTTCTTAAATTTTACCAGTTTACTAATGTTTATATCTTGCCTTTGTTCCCTTTCTGTCTTCTCACATGCGTTAAATTTCATAAAATTTTTCACATTAACAGAAGCAGAGCCAACTTTTCTTCTTCAACTTTTTTATGCTCTCTGTTTAATTGGGGAAATTTATATCACTCGTTGTGTTTGCATTTATGTAGCAAATTGTATAATTTACAAGCTATCACACATAAACTCATGACATTTCAATGTCCAAATTTTATTCTTTCATATAATTCAAATAATTAAAAAAAAAAAAAAAATTAAGTAAAATAGACAAAACGTTTGTAAATTTTGCTTGTGCAAAAATGTGTCATACAAATGGAAAAAAAAAAAAAAAAAAAGTTAGGCTTTTTTTATCACACATGAAAGTATAGCACATAATATATGCAAAACGAAGGAAAAAAAAACATAAAAAAAAAAAAAAAAACACAAATGTTGAAAATGAGTTTTATTTCATAAATCTATGCATAATACATGAACATTAATTATATCCATTTAACATATCCGTAATGTTATATTTATGTAATAAGTATTATTAAGTTTATACGTATTATGTATGTATCTATTTATCCCACCCAAAATGTATACATATTATATATATCATATGGTATACCTATCTCTATACATTTCTTACAATTATAAAAAGGATATTATACATATGTCAGTTAAACTTTGAATAATTTTAGTTTTTTTCCATTTTTATATCCAGCGAAAAAAAATAAAATAATAAAATAAAAATAAATATAAAAAAAAAAAAAAACTTAAAATATATAATAAAATGAATAAAAACTACCTTACTGTTCATAAAATTATGTGCTACACAAAAACGTAACTTGCTAACATCAGCCAATTTATGATATGAATGAATGCTTTTATGCATATATATATGGATGATAAATTTTTATTACATATAATGGATTTTGATAATATAAAGAATTTGCCAAATAGATTTTGTTGTATATGTGGTGAATATATATACGTATGTGTGAATAAATGTTATGGATAAATGTATGGATGTTCAGTTCACATATAAAAACTACTCATGATGACATGCCACGTTATATATCGTGATTATAAAAAAAGAATAATGCTTTTATGTGAAAAAAAATTCATTTTATCAATTTTTAAGGATTATCATTTTTTTCTTTTCTTTTTGCTTTTTGACAAATTTTTTTAAAAAATAAAAAAATAATCACGAATTTGAAGATATGCTAACATACAAATAAAAAAAAAAAAAAAAAAAAAAAAAAAAAATGTGTATATATATATTGTCAAGCTATATAAAATGTAACTTTTCTTTTTTTTCTTTTTTTTTGTTAATACTTTTCCATGCGGTTAAAAGATATAAGCCTTTTCCCACTTCTACATTAAGTAATGTGATAAGGCAAAGCTACCATTTTTATAGCTAAAAAAAAAAGGAAAAGGAGAACCTAATTAAACATAAGAATAAAGCTTTAATAATAAATACGGGTTAAAACTAGTTGGTTCGTTAGTATGAAAGTTATGTCTAATGGGAAAAGCAAAAAAAAAAAAAATAAAAAAAAACGAAAAAATTCCAGTGCACAAGTTATGTATAATAATATATACATCTATGTTCTATGGGTAGATGCAGAATATAGAATATAAGAATGAAGTTTCACACAGCCATGTAGGAATACAAGTCACCCAATAATTTATTAGAATGTCAGAACAAAAAATCTTACTTAACAGCATTACAAAATAGGTATATGGTTGTACATATGTATTCACATTTCTAGATAGAACTTTTATCTAAAACTACTATCACCCTCCATCAATGATCAAATACTTAATAACTTAGGCTTATGTATATTATAAGTTCTTGACGAAATTATGATATATATATATTTTTCTTTTTTTATGTTATATTGGCATGCAAACATATAGCGATACATATATTTGCAAAATGCACTGAATTTATACCAAATAGTAGTCTAACCTTGAAATAAGAAATGTATTCACATACTAATGTATCCTGTGCTTAATTTTTATTAGTAATTCATGCGTTTATATAACACATGTGTCCATATACATTCCGTGCATAATTGTGAGTACAAAAAATAAAAACAAAAATTTGTATCTTTCACCCGCAGTACATTTTTTCATTTTTTTTTTTTTTTTTTTACACTACCTGTTTTTGACGAATATGTGTGTAATAAATACATATAAAAGTATACCTTTTTCATATTCTGCATCTCAAAATTGGCACTTTTTAAAACAGCATATATAAAAATAAGCTTTAAGGTAAGAAATACGGAAAATATATTCCCTATTATGTACATATCGGATTCATTATGCTTCTAGACAAGGAAACGTAGTTACAGAAATTCTATCATCACTCCTCATTACCATAACCATCATTCAAAAATAAAAATAAAACGTATGCTTACACTTAGCATAGGTGATATGGAGTGTTATACGTGTGTGTATTTACTCACGTTTAGATGTGTGTGTGCTTTTTATGTCTTTATAAATCATAGTTATACGACCACCTATTTTAATATAAGTAATTCGACATGTTGTTATGTCAAAACGTTTTTTCATTGGTTTCTTTTTCTTATTAAAAGAAAGTAAGTATTAATGGTGGAACTAAATTAAACTAAACACAAAGTAAACAGTGTGCATTATGAATAAATATGTATAAATAGATAAACAAAAGTTGGGATATATTAGAGAGAAAAAAGGGAAGGGTGAAATAGAAAAAACAGAAAAAACTGAAAAAAATGAAAAAATAAAAAAAAAAAATAATTCAAGGAATTCCCTATTCATTTTCTATAACCAAAGAAAAAAAAAAAAGGAATATTACATAAAACGTAAAAAATGTGTATTACACTTTTTAATTGTGTTTGCATACTTGCAATATTTAACAAAAATAAAAAAAAAAATGAGTTTTCTTTTTTTAAAAGCATATATTTCTTTACTAATAATAAATTTTAGACAAAAATAACTCAAAAAATATGTGAACAAATGTATAATAAAGCCAATCATATGTTTATAATTACAATCAAAAGTGCTAAATAATAATCTTTGTCGATTATGATTTCATGTACATAAAAGCTAATATATCAGCAAAATTTTAAAGACTCCACATAAATTAAAAAAAAAGCCTTGGCCTCCCCATAATGAAAGCAGCAAAATGGTAGTACTTTATGCTTTCTCTTTCGGTTGTTTTCTTTTTAGATAGGTGTTTTATGAAAAAATAAGATACAACAGAGCCATTCGTACATATAAGCCATTTTCAGCTTGTAGAAAGTATACACTTTTTGGATTTTCATCAACCTCAACTTTTATTTCGTTAACTCTTGGCAGGGGGTGCAGGATCTGCGAAAAGAGGGGAGGGAAAAAAAAAAAGAAAAATTTGTTAAAGAAGCGAACAATATTAAAAAGTGATGAAAACTGGGTTAAAATGGAACTCGAAAA
The DNA here is from genome assembly GCF_002157705.1 of Plasmodium gonderi. Taxonomy (NCBI): domain Eukaryota; phylum Apicomplexa; class Aconoidasida; order Haemosporida; family Plasmodiidae; genus Plasmodium; species Plasmodium gonderi. The sequence continues at coordinate 653,550 of NW_021628937.1, forward strand.
ATATCAAAAGGGTACGCCAAAAATACACAATTGCAACACAAATTTTAAGGTGTTCCGATAATTTAATCTTTTCATAAAACATGCAATAAAATTTTGGCATTGCTTAAATGACAAAAGTAGGAAACGCATATCGAGCAGCTGGATTTTGCGCCCTCTTAGCACTTCCAAAAATAAAGAAACGAATATGATATCATATATTATGCTTAGAAAATGTATGTATGCACAAAAACGTTATGACACACCTTTGTCTCCTTTCTGGTATTTTTTAGAATATCATTATCCAAAATAAAGGCATCTTTATATGTGCTGTATTCATTCATATCTGTAAATCTCTCTTTTTGTATCCTTGTCATGTATATTACATGTGCGTCTTTTATCCCTTTTTCCAAATTATCATATTTCTTTATAGAATTTTCATTATAAAAATTGTTCTTTTTCAAATTGTCAGTTATAATATGTATTATACTATCAGGAATGTCTAGCGATTTACATGATATAAAATTAAAATTTACATTATATCTACTAAGTAATTTACTAAGAGAATGAACAGTTCTTCCATTTTTCAAATCTCCAACAAATGCAACATTTACTTTTTGCTCTATGTCTCTTTCCAGAATATATGGGAAGAAGTTATATATTGTGTAAAAGTCTAGTAAGGATTGAGTTGGATGTTCCCCTGTTCCATTTCCTGCATTAATGATTGGCTTGCTTGATGATGCAACAGCGAGGTCCACATTGTTCTGTTATAAAAAAATAACGAAATAGGGAAACAATGAAATAATGAAACAATGAAATAATGAAACAATGAAATAATGAAATAATGAAATAATGAAATAATGAAATAATAAAAAAAAAAAAAAAAAAAAGACACACAATATAACACATCACAACATAGCATATCATAACAAAACAAAAACTGTCTAAGGGAATACATAAATAATGCATCATCACGTAAGAAATTATAATCTTAAAAAAAAAAAAAAAAAAAAATTTCGTGCAAAGAAAAACCAAACGGTTGGTAATGTTGAGCAAGAAATATTAATGTGTTGGGAAGAACTACGAATGTATCACGAAATTGGATAAAAAAATGTATGTCATCCTGTTAACATTTCCTTTTATCACGTTTGAAATAAACACATAAAAGCGAACGTAGATCCATGTTAGACCATATGCGTGTATTCTCCTTACATTAGATGGATCTCGATATATAATTCCGTCTACATATTTTGAAAGTATTATAAATGCATCTTGAATAGTTTCTCCTTTGTAAAAAGATGTAGAATTCATGTCAGTAATGTTTATTACCTTTGAACCCAACCTTAAAATTGCAGAATCAAAGGAACATCTGGTTCTTGTACTTGGTTCTAGAAATAAACTACAGAAAACTTTGTTATTCAAAAATTTTGAATCCTGCTTATTTTTTAATATAGATTCAAATTTTTTGGCAGTAAACAAAATGGCCAGCAATTCCTCATCACTAATATCATCAATATTTATAACATTCTTATTTTTCATCCTTTCTACAATTAAATCTAAATCGATTTTATACTTTTTGTTCAGCTCAATTTTTCTGTCGATAATTAATTTCTTCTTCTTTGTTCCTGCAGATGTGTAGGTTAATATTAATGCCATTAAAAGGGTGAAAGCTAAAATTAAAATACCAAATATTTCTATCATTTTTTCTTGAAAGGTCATGAAAAAAAAAAAAAAAAAAGTTACACTCTTAAGTGTGTAACAGGATAAGAATATGCAAAATTAAGGGTTCACCAATTCAGTGATGAGTTACAAATTTGAAAGATAACAATGCTGATGTGGTAATATGTTAAAACACTTTTTTTCAGCCATATTTAATTAGCAAAAATGTAGACATTATTTTCACCAAAGTCGCACAAAACATGTGAGACTTATTTATAATAAAGTTATAAATAATGCTCTAAAATAAAAAAAAAAAAAAATTCTTCAATTTAGCGTTGAATGAATGTTCAGAAAATCGGTGGTACTCGTCTAGCTACGATTTCATATTCAGGATAAATTATACATAAACACAAAAGTGTTTATCATTTGGGCGCAAAATGACACACCAAAAAAATAAAAAAACAAAAATAAAGAAAAAATAACATCACTTTAAATCAATTAATAATATAAAATACTTGCACTCATAAACGAAATTTCAAAAATTTTTTCTTATAGATACTTTTACAATGGAGGCCCATTTGTGAATAAATTCAGAACTGCATTTCAGTTACGCAAAAATAAAGCGCTAATTCTCTTGGGGCTTCATGCCAATCCGTTCTATTAAATTTTTAAAACATGCTACAATTAACGTTTTAAGGAATAAAATCATAGTTACTAAATCCGTTTTTGATCACTTATTCACGCACTATACACATGTACATATAAACGTATTACATACAAATATGTATGCATAATTTTTTTTTTTTCTCTCTTATTAATAAAATTGTTTGTGTCGAAATGGTGGTAAGCACCTGCATTAAGAAAAAAGGGAAAAAAAGTGTGAAAAAAAATAAAAAAAGTGCAAAATGAAAATCATTAAATAAAGGCTAAACAAAATTTCCCCTTAATTAGCAAGAGCACGAGAAATACATAAACTATATGTATATTTTTTACTACATTCACATTAAGAACAATTTTTTTTTTTTTTCTAATTATATTTTAACATATATGCATAGCTGCTTATATGATGTGTGCTAAAGCGTTAAAGCCACTTTAAGGTTACCGATAAAATAAGCATTTTTCCGGACGGCATAAAATTATAAATTTCATTGTTGTAATATTAGGGAGGTTTATATTTGCATGTCTGCACCCACGTTTTCATTAATGTAACTAATCACAAATTAAAGCAGACATGGTGAAATGGCCACGTATCAGCATAGGCACGAGGCATCGTGAGTAAGAAAAAGGCACCCAATGACGTGAACAGGAATGGGGAGCGGGGGTCTTTTGTAGTACCTAACTCTCAGGGCCATACTTGCGAAATTGCACAAATACCACAAGTGTGGCAAAAATCTAAAAAAGTTTTTTTTTTAAAAAAAAAAAAGAAAGCATGCAAACAGAAGGAATGCTCCAAAAAACGTTTTCATAAATTTTTAGAAAAAAGAAATGTTTATAGCTAGCTATTTCGATCGAAGGAACAGTTTGGGTGAAAAGAAGGAACATGAAATCGAAAATCAGGATTGTAAAAAGAGTAACATAGAAAGGGTTTTAAAGAATGCTTTAAATTTGAGTAAGGAACAAAATATAGTGTCTTACAAAAGAAATGAAAAGGAACGAATTAAAGATATCTTATCAGCGTTATTAAAAAAAAAATTAAAAAAGACCAAAAAAAGGAACAACAATATAGATGAACCCCCAGAATATAACACAAATGATCACCACCAAGACAATAAATTGAATTCAAATAATGGGGTAAATATGCATGTGAATTTTACAAGTGATAACGAAATAGAAGTCATATTAAGAGAAAATAAGAATCTAAAACATTGTTCAGAGAAAATATTACAATTAAGCACACACTTAAAACATAATGTATTAAAAAATATGAACATACAGGATGTTTATAAAATTATCGATACGTACATTTCTGATATTGAGTCCGAAATTTCTAAAATCAATGAAACATTGGAATTAGATGCAAAACAGGAATTAAGAATATATAAAGACCACTTATCAAAGTTATGCACCATCAAAACAGAATTATCAAAAAATAAATTCATCGATATAGAGACAGAAGGCAGTAGCTTAAATGAAATCGAACATATCATAAATGAAATGAAAGTAATACAAAAATTGATAAAGCAGAAGGAGTATATTATATGTTTAAAAAATACACTAAGTAAACTTGAGTATGCAAAAAAATGTGCAGTCAGTAGAAAATACGATGAAACATTGCATATCATTTTAGACGTAATAAAAAATCTACACATTTTTAAAAAATATGCAAAAGAGCAAATTATTAAGGGAATTCAATTTTTTCTTCCGATATTAACAGAATATTATATGAATAGAATTCAATTCTTACTAACTAGTATTTCTTGGGGTAACAATATATCAAATGTTTCAACAAGTGCATTGGAGCAATTAATAAATGATGCAGATATTAGTGATGATGAATACTCGTCTAACAATGACCAGGAGGAACACTTTTTTTTCAATACAGAATATTCTTTTTCGGAAGGAAAATTCACCAATGTATGTACAGATGCAGACATAACAACTGAACAAGTTGGTAATAGTGATGGTAATGGTGATGGAAGTTGCGCCACTAGACAAGGACAAAATGGAGATATCCCTAATGTGGATAAAGCCAAATCTATTAAAGAGAAAATAAAAAATGCTATAATTTTTGATAATACATACATCTCATTATTGAAAAAAGAAAGTTACGAATTCATTCACATATTAACAAGTTGGAATTTGACGGAAAAAATTCACAATTACATAAATGAAAAAAATTGCAGATATAATTTTTCATTACGTAGGAATAATTGTCCCATAAAATTTATTGATAAAATGGCTAGCTACATAATAACCTTTTTTAGATCCTTTTTTCAAAATGAGAAAAGTCCTTTATTCAGATTTGATAAACCTGAATGGGGATTAAAATATTTATTTTACCAATGCATAATTAGCAATACTATTTTGAAAATGTTTCTAAATTTTGTTCAAACTGAAGACATAAAAGATAGCAAAGTGATGCAATATATCTTGCAAAATCTGCTATCTTCCAATGAACATTCAAAAGTAGGTGATCATCATGACATTATTCAGGTTAGTTCCAACTACAACACGAGAGATGGAGAAACTAAATGCAAAGTACAGCATAAAAATTATGTGGATACTACAAATAAAATGAGCATGTCCTCTAGTGCAGAATTCTCATTGATTGAAGAACCAAATCGGAAGGTTCGCAGGCAAGCCGTGCTCGATGAGGAGAACAAGTTCAGAGAAAAAAAACACAAATTTAACAAGAACAACTATTCTAATGAGAGTAACATATACGATGAAAAAAACATTTCTAGTGTTCAGGAGGCTTCTTATATAGGAAGGACCCCTACGGAGGACAGCCAATATAATGAAGGAACGAAAAATTTGGACGAAGTTTACTACATGTATAGGATGATGAGTACCGAACAGAAGGAATGCTTCTTTTACGAGATAACAAATTGCGAACAAGTGATAAGTAAACTAAATTTCAAAATAGTTAATGAATGTAGATTGTATATACTAAGTAGAATTTCTGTATTCATTCAACTGTATCATGTGGAAGAAAATCAATGTGAAATAAAAAAGGCCTTTTTAAATTTTATACACCATGTTCTTAAGTTATATAAGAAATGGGCTTTGTATGACGGGGAAAATTGCAAGCATTTATTGGATGACTTATTAAAAAATACATTTGTGCATTTATTGTTAGATGTGGAAAAAATGTCAAATGAGGAAGAAAATAAAGAATGTAATACACACGATGAAGATGTACAAGAGACGAATAAACAAAGAGCACAAAAAACAAGTGGTCAATCGGTTCACGAATTGCTAAAACGTAGAATTGATAGTTCAAGCGAAATAAAAGGAGTGAATGTAAGAAATTTCTTTTTATTAATTGAAAAGGAATTTCTTGTTGATATATTGAAAGATATGTCCATTAACAACTGTTGTATACAGTTAAAGAATAGTATAATTCTGGAGGAGTCGGATTGTGTTAGTGAGTATGTACACATTCTTACTAAGTTAGTGAAGAAAATATCCAAGAGGATACTTCTGTTTCATCATGCAGAGGGAGGAACAATTACAAATGCAGATTGTAACAACTATAATGAAAACAACATTCATCACCAGCGGGACACTTTTGTGCAAGAGTACATTAACCATGTAGTGAAGGAATTACTGTTGATTGCAAAAGACGAATTTAGACATCACTGGAATAACATAAACGATCTAATAGGAGAGTGTAGTACAGCATGTCTTTTGTATGTTTCTTTTTGTTCGATAAATAAATTCCTTTCCATTTTTCACTTCAAAAGATATTTGAAAGACACAATTTCTAGCTTTAAACAATTGGAAAAAAAAATGATGAATAATTTGTTAGATGCATTTTATCACTTCATATCTATAAGAATATATAATTTATTTACAACAAATAGTATATTTCATGAACATATACTAAGTAATTTATTTAAAATGAAAAAATGTTTACCTGACTATCTGTTTCAAAATTTGTGTAATAAAATTTTACAAAAACTCGATTCCAAAATTCTAAATTTCATAGTAAATCAGAGTACAACTTATTTACATAATGAATGCATATTCAACACGTTCATCAACAATTCTTTCATGATTTTACAAGAATTAGAAGATTTGCATATCAAAAGGGATGGAATTGTCGTATATTCAATGCCAATATTACAAGAAATTATTAAACTCATGACAGACGACATGGATAATTTGAAAAAAAGAATTCATGAAATTAAAAGTAACTATGCTTTATTATTAAATGACAATAATAACAATTGGTTACTTCAGGTTACCAAAATAGCTAATGCTCTATTGAGGGAAGATGACGACGATGATGATTCCAGTAATGACTTTACACCACATCATCCATATGAACCAAGGTCTTATGGAAGTAAAGCATGTCAATTTTCGTTAAAAAAAATTAAATTCCTCCTTTTAAGAAGACCAGATATTAAACTCATTGCAGAAAAGTCTATCATTATTCGGGAATTTATAGAGGAATGAGGAAGTGTAAAAAAAGAAAAGAAAAGAACAAAAGAACAAAAGAAGAAAAGAAGAAAAGAACAAAAGAACAAAAGAAGAAAAGAACAAAAGAAGAAAAGAAGAAAAGAAGAAAAGAAGAAAAGAAGAAAAGAACAAAAGAACAAAAGAACAAAAGAAAGAACGTTTTTGAATATATTCATGTTCTCACTTTGGCAGTGCTAAATGTGTGATTATCCCTTCTTATTTAAAATATTCTACTTTTCCCATCGCTTGTACATGTAGTATATAAAATTAGGCCTGAATGGCCTTCGAACAAATTACATGTTTTTAAAGTTTCAGAAATTATACTTGTAAAATAAGTGTTAATAATAAGGATGCAGAAAGCGAATAAATGATCCCAAGCTCGGTGGAGAGAACGAGGGCAGCTAAAAGCGCTAATCCTTGTTATTGCACCAATTGCACAAAATTATGATATTGTACAAATGGGGATGTTTTTATTTTATTTTTTTTAAAAGGACAAACGTTTGTTCATATAAGTGGTATCTTAGATTTTTCCTACGCTTTTCTCACCCTTTTCCCATTTTTCAAGCCCGCCCCAACTTCAGGGCACGGGCTGCAACTTGCTTCCCTTCCTCTCCTCAACGAGACTTTTCATAAAATATTCACCAGCCTTATAAGACGACCGAACCAAGGGCCCACTGGCTATATACTTGAAACCCATTTTCATTCCTTCATCCTTGTAGTAATCAAACATCTGAGGAGAAATGTATTCAACAACATTTAGATGATTTTTAGTTGGTCTTAAATATTGACCGAATGTAATAACATCAATATTGTGTTGTCTTACATCTAACATGGCTTCTAGTACCTCTTCTTTAGTTTCCCCTAATCCTAACATAATACTCGTTTTTGTATACAACATAGGATTAATTTCTTTTGCAATTTTTAATACTCGTAATGATTGTTCATAATTTGCTCTTCTATCACGTACATATTTTTGTAACCTCTTAACAGTTTCAATGTTATGTGCATAAACTTCCATGCCACTTAATGCAAGCTTACGAACAGAATCTACATTTCCTTGAAAATCAGAAACTAAACATTCGATTAAAATATCAGGTCTAGAAAATTTTATAAGTTCAATAGTTTTAGCAAAATGCGTAGCTCCACCATCTACTAAGTCATCTCTATCAACTGATGTTAAAACAACATAATTTATATCCCATTCACATATAGCCTTTGCTGTATTAAAAGGTTCATTGATATCTGGTGGTAAAGGTTTACTTGATGTTTTTATAGAACAAAACTTACACCCCCTTGTGCAAGTATCCCCTAATAACATAATTGTTGCTGTCCCGATATTCCAACATTCACCTATGTTTGGACATTGTGCTTCTTCACATACTGTGTGTAGGTTTAATTTTTTTAAATCTGTTTTTAGTTGCTTATATTTTTTTCCTGTGGGTGCAGGTACATGAAACCAATCAGGTTTCTTTTCTGGCATTTTATTTCCAACCTTTGGAATTACTAATTGGTCTTTTTCTTTTTCTTCAACTGTGGTAGCGTAGTTTCCCCTTCTATCGTTCAATTGATAATTTCCTTTTTCTATATTCCCTACCAGTATCTCATTATTATCTGATTCGACATGAATAGTCTTCTTTCTATTATTTTCCTGATTAGCTACATTTGTATCTGACATTCTGTCCAATTTCCATAAAAAGAAAAACTTCTTACATTTCACCCTCTTGTCATTATTACATTTTAATTTTGTACAAAATTTTACATCCTTTCTAACGTATGATCCTTTGGCATGTTTATCGTATGAAAACGTGTGCTTTGTGCTTGCGAATATTTTATCTTGCACCCACTTCAATTTTACACATACTAAAAAAAAAAATGCATACGTGTAAAGAAAGGGAATTAAGAGGTGCATGTTTCGCTTATCTGTGGTTTAGGAAATTTTACAAAGTTGAAAAAGGGGTCCTACTGCTGTGTTTGCAGTGGTAGTTGCTGTAGTTCTTGTGGATCAAGATGAGTAATATTTCGTTCCGCTGCTTACAACGCTGTGTGTGTGTGTGGGGGACAAAATGACTTGTATTTTTGTTATAAAAAAATTCTGACAAAAAAAAAAAAAAAAAAAAAAAAAATGATAAGAAATTTGAAGATTAAATTCTTATATTTCTTCACCAACATGAAGGAAAATAAATACAAAAATCATGATCATGATCGTGCGCATGTGCAGGAATAGATCTATTTTCCATGTGATCCCGTAAAATTGGGCTCAATTTTAGTTCACACTTTCATGGGCCCTAGCTCGAGTGTAAATCTATTTGTACTGTGCATAATTCTCGCGAGCGTAAATCTCGTGTATGCCAAGATGAATATAATAAAACTTGATAAGGTTTGTTATTTTCATTTTTGTAATGTCGTTCTTCCTATTTTAATTTTTTTTTTCGTTTCATTCATTGCTTTACTAAATAAATTCATGTACCAATAAAGCAATGTTCAAAGAGAGGAAAAAAAAAAAAAAAAAAAAAAAAAAAAAGGTAAATCTTGAAAAATGTTAAACATAGGAAATTTTAACTCGTACATTTACATCCCAGGTGCGTGCAACAACAAAAGTGGATGTTTCTCCCAATTGAACTTTATCTTGCAGAGTCAACCCATTTGCATAACACAGATGAAACTTGGCATACATGTATGTAACTACGTGTATATACCCATACATGTAGTGGCATATAAACCTCCCTCGTGCTTGTTGATTGGTAACATCTATATTTTTCTCCCACTTTGACGCCTCAGTTAAGATCAACGAAAGTATCCGGACAAAATCTCAGGTGTGCTTTGACATTTTGCAAAAATTAGTAGAGAAAAATTTAGCCATAATTACAGATAAAGAGAGCCCAGCGAGTCCATACAGAAACCAAAAGGATGAATTAGATACGAGGGATTTATCAAACCATGTGTTCTACCAGTTGGAGAAATTAAACAAATTTAAAAACAAAAAGAAGGGGGATGGAAGACAAAAGGAATTTAACGATCCCTTACATATAACCATAGCAGGTCCCGTGCAAATAAAAAGGCACATGATTTCGTCTTTTGTTCGAAAAATAAGTGAAGAACTGGAAACACAAAGTTGGTAGGAAATACTTATATAACACAGAGCATGTCAAATGTGTGCGCGTTATTGAAGCACAAACTAGGGCACACAAATATACGTATATATGTGTATGTTTGTACATGCATATATATATGTATATACATGTATAATCCCTTTTTTTCCGTCCTTTTTTTATTTCCATGCTTTTGATTTACACACATATGCGATAGAAAAAACAACTGTTATATATATAATAACCACAGAAACAACTTTTACAAGCCTTATGAAGTCATGGCTAATGTTTTTTTTCTCCGCAGTTTCTATCTGTTTTTTAAGAATGGAGTGGACCTATATAAAAGTCAAAAATATACAAAATATTTTTGTGCGTATTCTGTTATTCCAGAACAGCAAGAAGCCCATTTAGATATTTTATTAAAAAAAATAAACAAAATATTGAGTCAGTTTGGGTTGATAAACAATTATGATAATCGAATATGTCACATGTCATTGGCATACACAAATATCAATTTGGAACCCGTTCTTCAAGAAAGTAAATTAAACATAGATTCTACATTTTGGTCGAATATTCATGAGGCCGTCGAAGATATGCATTTACATACTTGTGCAGAAGATGGCGAATTTTTTATCTACGTAAATCGAATTTGTGTTCGGGTTGGTAACACTGTATATGAATCTCCATTCAAAGCTCCACAGGGGGATATGGATATACTGCAGTCTGATGAATCGTATGATAGTAGCACCGATTAGTACACCTCCACAACACGTGTTCATTTGTGTGTGTGTGCATGTATATTTACCTACCTTTAGTAATACACTAATCCCAACGGTATAACACCGAAGGGTTAATTGTATTTCAAACCCTTACAAACTATACTGTTATGGTGATAATCACATTATGTTTAAATGTGGGCTGCTGGAGAATGATTCCATGAAGGAAGAACGATGTTAACATGCAATGGGGATTTTTCGCATGAACTTTATTTTTTTTTTTTTTTGCTCTTTTTTTGCTTTTTTTTTTAAATTAAAAGAATCATTTTGCATTAACCTTACCATCAACAAGAATATCCCTGTTGAATATTTTAGGTGCGGATGATTATCACTAGACGAATAAAAGATCACATGTCCTGAAATCCAAATCACTGAACTTCCAATTTTTAAATCAGCAAAATAGTGTAACCAACTTCATTCTACCATTTTTGTATAATAAAAAAAAAAAAAATGAAATGACGTCATGTTAAAATCATAAAATTTCAACTATTCATTTGTGTTTATTGATCTCACGGATGTGCACGAATAAAATTCCATACCTTCATGTGAAGGATCAAAAAAAAAAATTACATCCCTGTGTTTAAGTCGGAAAAAAGAAAGTAGCATTATTCTTGTTAAGAATTATTGTGTGTGTACATATACTTTTGCGTACTTTTGGTACTTTTGCATGTTTAGTTAGGTGTTCTTATGTGTTTGTTTATACATTTTCGAATTCGCTTATTTTCACTCTTTTGAAAAAATTATGGGCGAAGAGGAAAATTAAACTCTGCTAATGGGGTTACGTCATTTTTTAATACTCATATTTCTGAAGGGTCTAAAAATAAGAGGCCCCAAATTTTATAAACCACAAAATTGAGAAAAAAAAAAAAAAAAAAAAAAAGTAACTGTTGTATTGGTCTCATAAAAGTTTACACAACATTGTTGGTGGAGGGAAGTTGTAAAGATAAGGATGATTTTTTTTTTTTTTTCCTTTTTCATCTTTTTTTCTTTTTTTTCCTCGTCCCCTTTTCACCATTTCTTGTTTAATTTTTCTATTTATGTGAACAAATATATATTACATATTCACGGTGACAAACGGAAAAACAAGTATTGTGAATTTTGCATTTTTTTGAAAAAAGAAAGCTCAACACATTTTTCGCTGTGCATGTCCTGTAGTAATTTTCACAAATTATAAGGAAGAAATTTGATGACCTTCAAAAATATTACTTCTTAACACGATTGTAGTCTATCGAATGAAACAAGGAAAATAGTTTGCACGTAAATTTGTAAAACAGTTTCAGTCCATTGACGTACATTTCGAAACATTGGTAACACGACAGAAAAGTGTTTAAAAAAAAAAAAAAAAAAAAAAAACACTAAAAATAATGCAACAGGTCAAAAAGTGACCTCCAAAAATAAGCAGCAAAAGTAACTTGCAAAAATAACTTGCAAAATTAACCTACAAAAATAGCCTGCAAAAACGACACTGAAATAAACACCAGCCGCTGCTCACAAAAGCGTGAGAATTTCATTTCACAAATGTGGAATCACGACGATAACTTCCCTGTGGACTAATTTTACCGCTTGAGAACATTTTAATTATGTGCACACATGAGTACATTGACAGTTTTGCGTATGTACATAAAATTTTTGCAAGTTCAGGGAAAATCAAGGAAGAAAAATATAAATTTTGCAAACTGACAATTTAGGAAAGTTTCATAATTCACAAAAATAATGAACCCAAAAGATGACCAAAAGGAACAAGTACTAAATCGCAAATGCTTGAAAAGAAATTTTGAAAAATTGAAATCATTATACAGTGTAGAACTCTTATGTGATACTCCTACAGTGTCTTCGAATAAGAGGAGTAAAGAACTGGATTTAAAAGAAATAGAAACAAGTGAAAAAAAAATTCCTAATGAACAAGATCACTTTTACTACTGTCAAAGAAGCAAGAGAAAGTTCGAAGTAAATTCTAATGAAATAACAGAAAAAAAAAAAAAGAAAAAGAAACATATAACTGAAATTCAAAAAAATCATTACAACTTGGTGAATAATAATAATGATGAGATCACATTGAATTCATTAAATGAATGTACATCCGAAGAGTTGAACCAACAGAAACAAAATGTATCCGTTTTGTGCAAAAATGTAAAGGATATCCTTTCACATAATGTTATACCGAATGGTGACCAGTTCGAACATGATAATAATAATATCCCCAAAGGCGGATTTAGCCAATTAGCAATTATTCCATTTGAAAGGGAGTACATGAACAATTCATCAATGGATTATAAATATGAAAGGTCTAGCAGTAACACACATACAAATTATAGTAATAATGGAAATACCCCACTTGACAAAAATAATATGAAAAATATTTTCCATTTTTTAGCAAGAAAAGATATGCTGTACCAAAATTTATTCAAAAATCAAATAAAGAATAACAAACCCATAATGATCAAATGTGACAATTTAAATTTATTTCTAGACAAAAATAAATGTGAAGGCGAACTCTACACTGAACATTTACCTTCTGATAAGACACTACATATTGATGACCTTTATCTCATTTCGGACTCATTTGTAGCATCAACAAATGAACATCCAGATGCAAACAGAATACTAAACTTACAAAATATAGATCATAAAGGAGTTCACTCTAAATTTTTTAATTCAAAAAATGAAGAGATTGTACCCCCCATCCGTATCATATCTAACGAAGTTCCAATTTTTAGTAACCCTGATAATGCGCAAGATGATTTTGATTCATGTTCCGTAAATATGATTCCAAACGAGAATATAAACACAAATTGTATACCTAATACAGATATGTACCTTTTCAGTAATCATTCAGAGACATCAAATACAAACGATATGACTTATTCACAATTTCATGAGACTATAAAGGATCCATGTTATGTGTATGATGAAAACAGTTATGGCAATTTTAATATTCTAAATGAAGCAGATACAAATAATCTAATCAATACTAACGTAAATGAGAACGATTCTGAAAATACCAGTCTTGTTAATTCCCATAGCAATATATTATAAATTGAGACATGACTAAGAATTATAATACTTACACATGATGTTAATTACAAAAAAATATGTTTAAAAGTAAAAATACGAACAAATGTGTAATGATATTATGTAATATATCTCATTTTTTTTTTTTTTTTTTCAAAAATATAAATCAAACTAGTAAATCTTTCTATACCCCCCAATAGATGTGTATACGCATGAGTTCCCAATTTTACTTCCATTTGATGAAGCTCATTTTATTTGCGGAGAAGTATTCATTGAATCTAGCAAATATTTTGTGATATCCAAAAGAATATATGGATTCCATTCAGAAAGTTCTTCTTTTTTTTTTCTTTTTCTTTTTTTTTTTTTTTTTTTTATCATTACGATTGAATATAATGAAAAAATAATAAAAGGACGCACAAATCCAATCATTTTTATCCCTATTTCTTGTGGATATACATAGAGTTCATTTAATCAACATTTTAAATGAATAACAGGAACAAGAAGATGAACTGCAACAGAAATGGGCATTTAAGCGAATCTCTACATGCATATTAGCAGAATTTGTATAATATTGGAAGCGTATTTATAAGGTCATTTTGAAAGGGATTCGTATTATCCTTAAGGACGTAAGGTCATATGAATCAGCAGTATATTCTTTGGAATTAAAAAGATTTATATATATATATATACCTTGGATATGTATACATATGGCCTCATAGTGCATCAATGGTTAACTCGAAAAAATACCACGTTAGACAACTGCGACTGCGTTGTTTAGGAGAAATGCACTAAACACGATGAAGTCGTGATCGAAAGCGATATGACGAATCTTTTTTTTTTTTTTTTTTTTTTTTACACCTTGATACTACGCTTATATTATAGCGATTTATAAACTTAAATAATTTGTTGAAATGGTGTGCATATCTGTTATAGAAAAAGGAGTTAACTTTTTTTTAATAAATCTTCATTTTTTGTTAGTTTGATTTTTTATTTGCTTCTTTTTCGAATGTGTATACGAAAACACGTAATCGTGTTCTCAATAGTGCGCAAAAGTACATCTACGCTTATATATCTATGCATACATTTTGCACATACATTTCACACATGCATTTGTCACTTTTTATGAATATAATACGTAAGTATGGTAAATTTTTGAGAAAACACCAAATATCATTTTTACCCTTAACATTTGCATATATGTGTTTTATAAAATGTGATTAGACACGGTTTTGCATATACACTAGATTATTCGAATTTATTCTCTTTTTATAAATTATTAAAATATTTAATAAAAAGAAAAACATATTCAAAGGATGCCAATTGAAAATGTAAAAAATGATCACAAATAAGGGAAACAGCCCTTGTTTAGAAATTTTCGTACATTTCGCATTACATTTGTTTGAATATATCTGTGCAAAAATGTCTACGAAAAGTGGCCAATAAACAGTTTATCATAAAAAAAAGGATAGGAAGAAAAAAATGAGCTTGGGTCAACAACGCTGTTTCATAGTTATATCCCCATGGATTTGACTTTGGACCCTTTGAACATACCTACGCAAAAATCATAAAGGCACTGCATCATCCTAATCCTCGGCTAATGCATTTATTTGTATTCTGAATTACGTGAATAATGAAAAAAGTAATATATAAAATTATCACTTGATTTTTTTTTTTTTTTTTCTTACGAAACATTTTAGACATAACATAAAACGTTAGGTTTGTTTACACCGTTGTGCACGAATGGGTTTTAATTAAAGGTAAATAAAAATGTATCTAGTTTGCACATCAATACTTAATTATCGTTTTTTCATATTAGAATGTTCTTTTATCATTTTCGATTAAGTTATTGTGGTAAAAATGCTGGGACGTTTTATTTCATTTGAGATTTCTTTACACATTTTTTTTTTTTTTCTACGCATAACAATTAGGAGTAGAAAAAAAAAGAAAAAAAAAAAGGCATATATATTTCATTTTGCAGCAGTGAAGAGCATGATAATAAATTTGCTAAATGGTGAGTTTCCACTATTGTCTACTTAATCCTGTAGTGAAAATTATGGTACATTTTTTTTTTTTTTTTTTTTTCCCTTCATCTTTATCTTTTCCTATCAAGTACGGAAACTAGTAATTCGACAAAAAAAAGAAAGGAAAAACAAACACACACATATGCACATTACAGATTCGCAAGTGCACGCCGTAGCTATTTAATAATCACCTTCCTTTAAACACAATGTGCTAATTGTGCAACTGTACAATTGTGTAATTGTGCTATTTATGTAAACAGTTTTGCATTGTTCATTAAAAAGGAATAAAACAAAAACAAGAAACGAACTCTTTGATGATTTAGCATAATTAGTGAAGGAGCAATTGTGTTCCTCATTATTGTATTCACATTTTTTCGAAAACGTACTTCTTAATGTAGAGGTACCGGATGCTAGCTATTATATGCGCACGTTAACAAAAGGAAAAAAAGATGTGCTAAGAGCGTTAGTTTCATGGCATTATTTCCTCTGTCTGGAAACGGTGTGACGGGAAATCCTTTGCGGTGAAAATACAGCATAGTACATATATACATGTAAATAGTACATGTGAGTATTTGCTGCAACTTCTTAGTCGAAATGTCAAATACCTGCTATGATTGGACAACTTAGCTATTGAGGTAAATGCTACTTCATTGGGACACATATAGGTGTGTGTTCATGTTGAACATTTAATCAGGATAATAAAAATGTGCTAATACATATTAATGATTAATAGAAAACGAAAACGTAGGAATAATGCAAATATTTTTAATCTTTGCAATTAATACATTTTTCTAAGTTACGGTAAAAAAAATGTAATGCAGTCGAAGCGATAGTTAATATTTCATTTCAGAATAATATTTTAAAGTGCTAAGTGAGGAAAGGAGGAAAGATTATATTATTAATGTTTTTACAACCTCAAATAAGAAAAATAATAATATATATATTTTCACCTCCCCCCCCCCCCCTTCGCAATATATATTTTTATGAAAATTTTATTCATTTTATTACCTATAGAATTAAATAGGAATGAAACGAAAAAAAAAAAAAAACAAACAAAAAATTACACTATTCTGTTCGAAAGGTTGCAACGGATCTTTGTTCATTTGTTTGGAACATATTCGTATATATGTTACCAAAAACAGGGGGGGGGGGGAAAATAAATAAATGAATAAAAAAGTAAACAAAATTAGACGGAGAAGGGAAAAATATTATATAAAATACAGAACGCAACAATGAACAGATTTTTTCTTATGAATGAAATTTGCAAATATGGAATAAATAAAAACAGTCACGAAGAGTTAAAATTGGGTTAATTGTAACACACTTCTACATGTGCAAGGTAAATGTTAATGAAAAAAATGTTGCATAGAAATATTGTTTAATTTTTCATAATTTTCTTTTATTTTAATTTTGTAAATTTTTTTTAGTTTTTTCCTTATCCTTGGGTAAGTGTTACTCTTGTAATTTTTTCAATAATATAATCTGATACAGTTTTCACAATCATGCGAATGTGTAATTTGCGATGGATTAGCACATTGTTATTAACATGTTTCCAATGTTTTGTTAATATGTTACTGTGGTGTTGGATCATTTTTTTTTTTTTTTTTTTTTTTTTTTTTTGTTTTTTGCAATACAACTGTAGCGCATTTGCAAAGCATTTACCACTTCTTTACTGTTTATTGCAATATTTTTACAATGGTGTAATATATACACAAGTACATATATTTGCATAATACTTTTCCCCTCACATATCCTAATTTTTAAGCATATTTCTATAGCCAAATGTGGGGAAATGGGAAATAAACGATATGATAAATAACACATTGTTCTGAACAATTTTTCAACATATCAAATGAATGGAAAATGGAAATTTAAAAAAACTGTAAATGGAACAACGAAAATAACATTAAATCTACAATTGATTTCTACAAAAATATAGAAAATTTATTCTATTAATTTTTTTTTGTTTTTTCAATATCAGACTTCTGCACCTGTATAATCTGTCAATTTAGTTTATTATTTATTTATTTTTTTTTATAAATATATATATGTAAACGTTTAAATTAAAATATTTTCTTTTTTAAAAAAAAAAAAAAAAAAAAAAAAAAAAAAAAAATTAAAAAAAAAAAAAAATGTAATAATTTTAATTCCTGCGTTTTCCATTTTTCGTGCATGAAAATTGGATATTCATTTTTTATACAATGTATATTCATTTTCTACAAATTTAATTATTTAAAATAAAAAAAAAAAAAATAATTCTTTTTTTTTTTTTTACAATTCATTTACACACACATCTTTTTTTTTAAACTCTATTGAGAGAGTAATTACAATAACAAAATTTTACAAAATTACAGACATGCGTGCATAAACATGAAATGAAACAAATGAAATAAATAAAAGTTTGTTAAAAATAAAAAATAAAATATAATAAAAAAAAAAAAAAAAAAAAAAAAAAAACTTAAATGATTAACATGGTAGAAAAAAAAAAAAATTTAAATAAAAGCAAAACGAAGTAAAAATGAAAATCTAAAGAGTTAAGTTAGAACAAACGTTTGCATTCATAAAGAAACAAACAAATATTCAATTACCCCTTGAGGAGATGTGTATATATATAACTGTACAAAAGAGTGAATATATATATACATACGTGTATGTGTATATGTGTACACATTCGTTTAATATTTATACATTACACTTAACCATTGTAAAAAACAGAACGAAGTAATGTGCATATATGTATAATTATACATATTGCACTCCTATAAACACACCTGTATAACATTACGATCAATGTTACATTAAACACATGTACATATTTATTGTTTATAGTTATAGACACAATCGCAACATATTTATATTTGTGTGAATACTTCAATTTGCATTTACATGTTTTCGTAAATCAATAATATAATCATAGTATATTAAA
This sequence comes from Plasmodium gonderi, assembly GCF_002157705.1. NCBI lineage: Eukaryota > Apicomplexa > Aconoidasida > Haemosporida > Plasmodiidae > Plasmodium > Plasmodium gonderi. The sequence continues at coordinate 672,133 of NW_021628937.1, forward strand.
GACGAAACAAAATAAAAAAAAAAATATGAAACTCATTTCACCTAATTTTTCTACGCACAATTGTTTAAGTTCTATTATATAAGTTTTGTGAATAACTGCATGATTGTTCATATGTATAAGGTACATAATATTCATGTGTATGTTTGTTTAAATGTGAAAGAAAAAAGAGGGCGGTGTATGCGTATACACTTTTTTGTTTTTTAAAAAGGAGAAAACTATATTTGTGTAAAAGCAAAAAATAAATGAGTAACAAGTGATAAAGAGTATAAATATTAAGTAAAATAGAACACATTCTGTCAACCTTATCAACACTGTGCTTGTTACTATCATACGACATAGTGTATGTTAACCCTTATTTATGTAGAAGCGTACGATTTTTTTTTTTTTTTTCAGTATAATTTATAGTGTACTTCAACATTTTTAAGTTAATATCGTTTACTATAATAGAGTGTAATTCAGTTGAGTTAAATGTTAACGTCAATTTTGTACTCGCGTACAGATATTATTTCTCCTTTTTCTCTTTTTCTTTTACTTTTTTTTCTTCTTTCAAGTTTTTTCCTTCTTTCTCATTTTCCATGTTTTTACCTCTTTATTTTAAATTTATCCCATAATTAGCAACTCGCATGAAGACTCATTGTAACAAGCACATGACTACAGATGAGTGCTAGGCATCTGCATAAGCATGCATGAACAAGTGTACATAAGTGCAAACATGTATAAACGTGCTAATGTATATAAACATGAAAAACATGTTCATAACATATGTATAATATGTATGTACATAACTAAATATATTTAAGTACGCGTATAATATATATGCATGTGTGCGTGTATGTTTGTATACATCCGAATGTATAAAATTATTGCCCCTTAGGTGGCCTTTCCCCCCCCCCTTTTTTTTTTTTTTTTTTTTTTTTTTTTTCTAGTTTTCCAATATTGAAGGAGGTGCGTCTTATATGTATATATATATATTTTTTTTTTTTGTGTACATTTTAAGAATTTCACACATTTTTTTTTTTTTTTTTTTTTTTTTTGTCATCTTCCTAGGTTAAAACGCAAACATATGATATATAATAATGCGCACACTACTGCGTGTACTATTACATGTTATTACACATACCAATAAATATATGCATATATATATATATATATATATATATATTTTAATCACACTTGTTCGTTATAAAAATAATAAGCACATTTGGAAAAGTGTAAATAGTTAGTACACTATTAAATGTATCATATAAAATAGAAATAGTAATTGTCGTGTATGCAAATTTTGAAAAGATAAACATTTCCTCGCAAAAATTACACATGCAATATGTAAAAACCAATATTTTCATATAATTGTTACGAGGATTTACTGCTTTATTATTTTGTACTTTCCTATTTGATACTTGATTACACTTTTATGCATAAGTTTACGCTTACTTTTAATTTTATGTTTTTTTTTTTTTTTTTTTTTTTTTTTTTTTTTTTTTTTCATTTTTTTTACTTCATTTTTATCTTTTTTTCCCTTTTTCAATTTTGAAAAGTTAATACATAATATACATATTCCTATTTTCATTACATTCTGTTCCAATATATATACATAAGATTGTAGAAATACACACATATTACCTTTATTTTTTGTTCATTTCATCCCCATATTTTACAGTTCTGTTTCTTCTTTTTGTTGTTTAAATTAGTATGCGTCTAAGTATTGATTTTAGCATAACGTTGTTCATTACAATTTTTAGATAATAAATTAATATATTAAGATGTTAAGGAATATAATAGTACTTATAATATATTCATAAAATACTTGCATCCCCTAGTAGTTAACTTTATTCCTTTTCCTTGTCGTCTACACTTATACACATCCCAGAATTTGCAGGATTCCCTACATACCCGAATGACATAAAGATTTCAGCAAATCATATATACGAAATACTTCCATAAGTTCACACTCTTCTTTTTTATCATTTAGAATTAATAAATTGTAAAATTAGGAAATAAAATATAAACAAAAATAAAGCAAATAAAATAAGAAATCAAAGAGAGCCAGCAAAAAAAGCAAATTATAACCCCTCAAAATAAGAAAAATAAAATACCTTATTGATAATTTAAAGAAAATATTTTTCATAGTAAATTGAGGAATGAAAGTTGTACAAATTGATACAAGTTGTAATTGTCATACGAACTTAACCAAAAAAAGGAAAAAGAAAAAAAATTTCATTATATTGAATAGCCATTATCTATATATGGATCTTTAGGAAATTAATACTTTCTTTTTTTTTCTTTTTTTTTCTCCCTTGGTCACCTTGTTAATATTTCAGAACTGTTCATTAATACATACGGAAAAATGTAATGCATGCATATGCATAAAATTTCTTTAAATATATATATTTGCAGCTTACATTCACAGAAATGTTAGCTTGAATCAATGAAAAAATTTCCACAAATGCGCATAGTTTGTATATGTATATAATAAATCCATGCCTGTATACTCACATATGTGTACAATATTTTGCACACTTGTTTATGCACATTGTATGCAAAATGTATTCCACTTATTTAATATTTTACACCATCAAGTCTTGTGAAACAGTAGAGAGAAAGAAAAAAAAAAAAAAAAGAGAAAAAGAATAACCGAATGAAATGCATATTATATAATATGTTCACATTAATGGTGTAGTGATACAATTTTTTTTTTTTTTTTTATTAGAACATGAAGGATTTTCAAATGTTCATTCATTTTTCATAAATATATGTTCATTCATAAAATATTTGCAAATTTCTGTAAAATATATGTAATTTTTTCTTTTATTCCTATTTCACACAGGTTAAGAGTTGAAACCAAAACTTGGACACGAGATAGCCATGACCTATTTGATTATGAAGCTCAACAAGTTAACAAAAAAAGTTTTTTAATTTCAACTCCAATTAAACTCTTTCGTTCGAAAGCACAAGTCTCATGTGTTGCTGATAATCCCCATTGCTTACCCAATACAACACAAGATTATCTTTTGTCAGTACGTCCAGAGGAAGGTAACCAAAAAAGGCCATGAAAATATGCATTCGTTTATTTCTGTGTATTTTATTAAGAAATCATGTGTGCAAAATTTTTCTGTATTCATGTGGTTGTGCCCTACTGATCGGAGCTTAGTCGATATGACATTCATTTTTTTTTTTTTTTTCAAAATTTCCCCTTTAAAAAGGCACTGATAAATACGTCATAACACCAGCCGAGCATTCGCTAAATACTCAGTACAATGTAAAAAAATTATGGATTATCGTAAAGGATTTACCTGACAAATCATATATTTTGCACGAAAATGACATAATAAAATTAGGAAGATTTAGATTGAAAGTAAGACAATTTATTGAATCAGTTGATACTTTAAATTCATTAAAATTAGATGATTGTCCGTCAAAAAAATGTGAATCTGTTTTAGACTCCTGTAATGTCCAATGTAGAATTTGTTTAACAGAAGGGAATCAAGAAAATGATCCATTAATTTGTCCATGTGATTGTAAGGGGTCTATTAAATATGCTCATTTAATGTGTTTAAGAAAATGGATAAATGGTAGATTAAATTTAAATGAACAGATGTTTTCTGGTTCTGTTTTTATCAAAGATATATGCTGTGAATTATGTAAGACAAAATATCCAAAAAGTATTAAACAAAATGATGAATTAGTACAACTAGTTAAAATTCCAAATTTAAAAACTCCTCTAATTGTATTAGATAATATTATTGGACAGACAAGCAAAGGAGTACATTTAATCAGCTTTGCTGATAAAAAATATCTTAAATTAGGTAGAGGTCATGAATCAGATGTTCGAATTCCTGATGTTTCTATTTCCAGGTATCATGCTACTATTAAATATGAAAAAGGATTATTTAAATTAGAAGATCACAATTCAAAATTCGGAACATTAGTTGCTTTGAGAAAAGCACGAGAGATATGTCCTAAGGATACCATGTCCTTACAAGTAGGTAGAAGTGTTGTAAACCTCAGAGTAGATGAAGAAATTCCGTTTAAGAGTGGAACAATTGATATTATTGAAAATAAAGAAGTTATAGATTCATCGGAAGTACCATCCACAAATGATAAAAGCAATACAAACCCTGCACAAACAAACAATCCCAATTTGGAAGAAAATAATCGAAATAATACTGAAACAAATAATTATGTAGATCTTACCAGCACACCCAATTCTTTACAAAATTCCTGCTCTTCTTACAGAGTTGATAATTTAATGTCTTTACTAAACTACCAAAATGAATATAGAATTTTTGGTGTTAGAAATTGTTACAATATAGTTGAAGACAGGAATAATAACCTTCAAAATGTTCCTCAGATAGAATACGATGATAATAACATTAACATAGGAGGAGGAAATACGCATAATATTCTTGAAATTGGTAACAATGATCAAATCATGGATAGTCAGGTGAACACTCAAATTGGTGTTCAAATGGGTATTCAAATAGCTTCCGAAATTGTTTCTAGAAATATTAATCCAAGCAATGCTGATGATGAGAGCCATAATGATCTGGGTATTGTTCACAGGATCGATCATATCGTTGGTCACAATAACAATTGCATTAATGAGGAAGATAACGAACAAAATGGTCAACATGATAGCGAAGATGATAACGAAGATAATAATGATGGAAATAACGATGGAAATAATGAAGAAAATGGTGGAGAAAATGGCGAAGAAAATAATGAAGAAACTAATGAAGAAAATAATGAAGAAAATAATGACGAGGGAGAAGGAGATGATTTGCGCATGAATGATGAGGATGATGATGCAAATGGAAGTGGAACGAACAACACAGGAAGTAGTGGCGGTACTAGCGGAGGAGGAAGTAGTGCAGGAAATAGCGAAGGAAACAAAAGTAGTAACCAAGGCAGTAACCGAGGCAGTAACCGAAGCAGTAATCGAAGTAGTAATCGAAGTAGTAATCGAAGCAATAATCGAAGCAATAATCGAAGCATTAACCAATGTAGTAACGGAAGCAATAATGATAGCAATGAGTGCAACAAAAGTTATCTCACAAATAACTGCATCAGTAACAATGATAGAATAGGATTTTATAAATCCAACTACAATAGGAAAATATATAACTCTTTTTATGATAATATTATGCAGAACAGAAAACTTTTAAACAATATATGTATTGATCAAATAAGACACAAAAAAGATGAAGTCGAAAATTATTGTGTGAACAATGTTTTTTATATGACATACAAAAACGGAAAAACTCAGAATACTAACGAAAGTTTCAAAAGTGGTGTATCAGACAAGCCAGGTCTCGTGAGTGGATACGGTAGCATCAGTTTGATCCATAGTGTTAACAACAATAGCGGTAGTAGTAACATTCAAAATAACCACAACAGAAATGATGAATATGAAAATTATGCAAATCTGAACATTCAAGATAATTTCTTTTGTCATAACGAATCGAAAACTCCACAACAAACGGATTATTGCTCAAATTATGGCGATATAAATACTTTTCTTACAACTAATTGTAATACAAGCGCAAAAAAGATTTACGACTCTGTGAACAGCAGAACCAATCAGATCTATTTTAACGAAGATGTCTTTTCTCAATCTTACTACCACATGAACAACAAAAAGAACGAAAATTTAATTCATCTAATGTATAACAATAAAAATAGCAATGACACCAATGACAATAGCAACGATAACAACAATGGAATAATAAATAATAGTGGTGCATATGAGTTGGAGGGCTATTTAAAAAATAAACAATTTTCTCATATGGTATCTTACCAAAGTAATAATAAAACTATAGATAGCATCAACCCACGTAATTTTTTAAATGAAATAAATGAGTTAAACAATGATAATAGTTATAACAACTTTATGACGACTTTGCCAAATTTTATCAATTTGAATAATTCTTCTATAAATTTTGAAAACATCATGTTCAATAAATTCGATGGAAATCATTTAGCCTTTGTTCACGATTCCACAGCTAATGACCAATGTGATGAAGATATTAGGAGTAAGATGAAGGACAATAGGTTAGACACGTTGAACGGCGGAATTGACTGCAATAATGGTAACAACAAGAGTAGTAGTAATAGTATGAGTAACAATAGAAACAACAACAATGATAATGACAATGACAACAACAGCAGTAGCAACAGCAGTAGCAACAGCAGTAACAACAACAATAACAATAATTATAATATTGTGCAAGATGAGACCCTTCTCAAGGTGTTGCCCCATTTGGAGAGCAGGAGCAACGAGGCTATGAATGTGTACGAAGGAAAAGAATTTGTGCTAAAAAATAATATGAAAAAAGGAAATTCGCATAAAAAAAATATTATGCTGTATTCTCTAGATAAAAAGAATGCACGTAATAAGAAATTGAAAAAATCTATAAATAGCAATTGTTCAGAATTACTACCACAGCATCAAACAGCGTATGAGAACAAAAATGATAAATTTATGAATAAATGTAAAGATGAAAATGTGCAAAGTGAGAATTCCCCAACGCAATTTGTTTTTTATGATAAAAATCAATATACCTCCAAATGTGGAAAATCGGATCTTTTGAAAAGTAACACATCTCAGAATAATCCAGTGCAAAATATTTCAAGACTAAATATAATTAACGGAACTTTGAATCCTCATAATACGAGTGATGGACTTCACAATTACTATTACAGAAAAAAACCATTTCATGAGATCTCGTTTTACAACGAAAAATTTTATTACGAAAGTTTGGAAGATTACAAATTTGAAACATCCAATCGTAGTTGCAACAAGAGAAATGAACTTGGTATTTATGATTGTGATCAAGACAGCAATGATAGAAGTTCCATTGATACTATCCGTTGTGAGGACAATAATAGAAGCAAAAACAGGAACAAAATTCACATGAAAAATTACTCACAAAATCTTGACAATTACAACGACAAGTTTAATGTTCGTAGAAACACAACCTTTAACAATTTTAGTACACTGAACTGTTTGAATGATAAATTTAAGTATATCCATGATGGGGGAGATATAAAGATCGCTAAAATTAATTCAGATTTTCTTTTAAATAATTATTGTCTGGATGAAAATCAAGTTCATTTAAATATGTCCCTTCCGTTATATAATAACTTTATGAGAGATGATGGAACATCCTATTTGAGTACTGAAAAATGTGCAGATGTTATTAGTGGAAGCAATCCCACATTAGGGGTAGATTATGAAATGGTAAATCATCAAAACATGAACCAAAATAGTGATAATTGGAAGGAAAGAAACGATTGCATCATTGAAAATAATCAGAATTATGAGGAATTTATGACTAAGTGGGATAAACAGAAAAGCAAAGAACAAGATTTAAATCATGAGCATACTAACAACATCAAAAAACAGTTTCAATACAGGAGTAATAATAATAATGATATGGTGGGGAAGGAATATAATTCTCAATTGGAAAATGCACACAAGGGAGATGCTATTCGAAGTAGTGAGAATAATGACGCCCATTACATCAACTGTAATTACGAATTAGGACACTTAAGTCAGAAAAACCCGATCCACCAACTAAATCAGATCAGTCAGATGGATCAGATGAATACCAATACACAACGTTGCAACTTTTTATATCAAATGGAAGGAAATACTCCAATGACAAGCATGGAATTATTTTCCAAAAAGAAGAAAAAAAATTACAACAATAGCGGACCTATGCACAGAGACACTGTAATCAACGATAGCATTGACAACGGAAGCAATAACATGGACGAGATTCATATGAATCTTCACCCAAGATACACATATCACCATACTCAATTAAATAAAAAGATATGCCCCAGTGTTAAAAAGAATGAAGAAAAGAGGACGAACAAAATAAATAAAAATCAAAATGATAAATTTATCGATATTAATATTAGAAAGATGAAGAATGGAAGAAGATTCAAGAACAAAAATTATAAAAGTGAGAACTGTGATGACGGGTTCCAAATTAGTTCAATCACAAGCAATGGTTTTTCGAAAAACATCACTGAGGATAGCACAATCTATAATCAGAATGGATCAAATCTTTACGACAATAATAACTATAAGGGAGATCAATTTTCAATTGAAAATATTACCAATGAGCAGGTGAATTTTATGGATACTGGTATAAATAATAATCATCATATTGGGTCAAATATTTCCAAACCGCAACTGGTTGAACTAGCTAAACTCTATGCATCTGGCTTAATGCCAAATGATGATATGTATTTTCACATGTACAACGGAAGTGGGATTTCTGGTCACTCGAATATAGTTTTAAACATTATAAGTAATAGATAAAAACCCAAAATGGAAAGCTGAAAATAAAATTCGAAAATTTTACTCTCCTACGTCCATATGAATGGAGCACGCTTATAGATTATTCGTGTGAATAACAATTTGAATAGCAATTCGAATAACAATTATTTTTGGTAATTGACCACATGTCATTGTTATTTTTGTTATTATTTTTTTTTTTTTTTCAGATAATAAGTCTCTGAATGAGGATAATATATACTGGAAGGAAGAACAAGTGATATGAATACAAACAATTTGTGTATGCGTAATTTTTGTATGGATAATTTGTGTGTGAGTGACTTGTATATGAACATTTTGTATATACCCTATTTAAGTTCTATATTTGAGTGAAGTGTTAAGTGTTAGCAGATTTTTTTTTCTTTTTAAAAGAAAAGTCTAATGAATGAAATAACTCTTGTTCCATGAGTATATTTCATGTCAAGCAAAAAAGACAATGTATTTTTTTTTTTTTTTTTTTTCACCTTTCTTTGTTTAACTCTTGATTTTTTTTTTATTCTGCCAATACAGTTTATATGTTTTTTTGCACCCCATGCATTTTTTTACATTTCAGTTAACTATTTGTTAAAACATCCACTTGTTAAATTAGAATGATGATTGTAATAATAATTACTCTACCCATTTTTGAAAACAATTTTTTAATATATTTCAAAAAAAGAAAAAAAAAAAAAAAGGGAATAAATTGTGCCTGCGTAAAAATGATGAGGAACAAAAAATAAAATAAAATAAAATAAAATAAAACATGCATTTGTAAAAAATAAATAAATAAAATAATAAAGGCATTTTCCCAAAAGTGTGTAGAATTTTTTGTGTTTTTTAGAAAAGAAAATAAAACATGCTCTTGAAGAGTAAAGATAAGTGTAACTAGGATTATGATCACATGAATAAATGTAAATGTTCAATTCTTTTATAAGGTTTACTTTTTTTAATTTTAACTTTTTTTTTTTTTTTCATCTCTTTATTAGCATGTCTATTATTTTGTTTCATATGTACATCAGCACTAATTTCTTACATTTTTACCGCTTTTTTTTTTTTTTTTTATATTTTTCTATTCTTAAAAGTTATTTGGATTTGTTTACATAGGTGAAAAGCTAATATTGACATTTGAATTTTTCTCCGTAATCTGAATATAACAAGCTTCAGTTGTGAAATGCACTGTAAAAAACTGAAAACTAGTTGGTTACGGTTTATCATTTATGTGGGGCAAATTTTAAACAACATGTTTGAATTCTAGTTTGTTACCCTTGCTGGTCGCTTTTTTTTTTTTTTTTTATGAATGCACATATAAGTACGTATAGATTTACGCCATTGAACATATAAGACACTATTTTGATATTTAAAATGAGAATGTTTTTTTTTTTTTTTTTTTGGTTAATAGTTAACTGGGAGATTCTCAGTCAGTTATTGATCAAAGGGGGGTAATATATATACATACTCCTGATGCGTAAAAATTGAGGGATACAAATTTACAATAAAAAAAAAAAAATAAAATAACTAAATAAAAATAAAATAAATACGAAACATGGAAAAGAGGTGTAAAGGAATAAACACATGCGGTTATTATACTTAGAGATGTTCAGTGTAGAATGTTAGATTGAAGCTTGACAAGTTGAAGCTAACTGAGTGAAGGTATCAAACCTAATAGTCATGAAGTATATGGTTATATAACGTGGGAATGCATAACATTGATTTTTACACCACCATAGAGCAATATAGCGCGAAAACAGACATCGATTTCTCAGCGTTTGATCATCCCCTTTACCCAATTTTCTAATTGGACGATGAGGACATAAACAAATGGGTCAGCAAAACAGCATCAAGTATTGTGTGTGTACAATATTATTAGGTGTGGTGATATTGGCAGCCGTGTTCATATTACTGGTGCTGGTCACATCGGTAGCCCTGTTCATATTATTCGTACTGATGGCATCAGTAGCAATGGTGGACGTAATGAAGGGCGTAATGGGGGACGGGTGGGTCAATTATCACCACTTATAATTCGTCTTTCTGCTCCTGGGACTGATTGTTACCACCTGAAGATCCGTTTTTTTTCACATCTGGTTCTCCCTTCTGTTCGCCATTTTCCGCTTGTGAAGAAGCAGGATCAGCGTCTTTATCTCCATTGTCCTGACTTTGTGATTGATTATTATTTGTTTGTTCAGAGTTTGCTTCATTTTTTTTACCTTCTGTGTTAGAAGTAGTGTCATTGTCATTCACTGTTCCTTTTTTTTCTGTGGGTTTTTTCATTTTTTCTAAATTTTTAACTAGTAAATTGATTGTCTTAAATTTGAGTTCTACTTCTTTAGCTTTAAAAAATGGAGTAGAATAATTATCTAATTTTTTTTGTTGTTCCTGTGCATCATTCCACCAGTCTACTCCTTTTTGTAAAGAATCTCTGACCACTTTAATTGATTCTTCAGCCCATGGTTTTTTTTCAGAATATTCAAGTAGTTTTTCTTTCATTTCTTTTATTTTTGCATTAGTTTCTTGAATTAATTTTTCTCTAACCTGTAATTCCTCAGCTCTTTCTTTAATTGGAAAATACACATCTTCCAACTCTCTGATTTTATCACTTACATTTTCTAGAGGTTCATCATTTTCTGTGTATAACCATTCCTCGTATTCTTCCAATTTGCTTAAATAATCATTTCTCATATCCTCTTTACATACTTGTTTGAATATTTCTTGTTTCATTTTTCCCCTAGATTCGTATATGAAGGATTCCAGTTTATTTTTTTTCTCGGATTTTAGAAATATGTTGATATCGTGATCGTCCAACTTTTTCAAAAGGTCCTTCTTTGTATTCACTTCTTCACTTGTAAGAGCAAGAGGTTTTATGTTTTTCACTTGATACGTCATTTGGATGGTGTGTTTCACCACTTTCTTTTTTCCCCCTTGTTCTCCTTCATTCTTTTTATCATCACTTTTTTCTTCCACTTCGGAGTTCTTTTTCGTGTTAGAATCTTCGTTTATACCTACATTTACATCACTCGATGATTCTTTATTTTCATTATCATTTCCTGCTGCTTCTCCTGATTCTTCCTCCTTCTGTTCCTCATATACCAAGAACACATCCTGTATGTTCAAAATTCCGAACTTATCTAGATGAAACTTGAGGCTCATTTTGGGTGAATTCAAATGTTTGTACTTCTTCATTGTAGCATCATCAATTGGGTTGATAGAACATTCAATCATAGTTTTCCCATTTTCTAAAATAGCAAATTTTAAATTTTCTCTATAATTTAATATTACACTTTTATTAACAGGGAACTCAGAATTATAGCTAATTATTTCCTTTGGGCTTTTCTGTTCCCCAACCTCATTATTTTCATCATTATTAAGTACTAGTATGTGATATTCATTGGATAAAATATCCGTATACACTAAATCTTTAAGTCTAAAATTTGCACTATTGTAAGCAGCAATGTATAGATTACCCATTGTCACTGCTTCGTCACTATTGAGATGCATACCGACATTTAGTGGATGAAAAAAGTTCGTGATTTCATTTAGTACTTTGGGCACTCTCCATGCAGATCCAATTAATTCTAAAGCTTCGATGTCTTTTAATTCAAATGATGCTTTCTTAAGGGCATTATTAATAGGAACTTTAAAATTCATAATAACATTTTCAATTATATTTTCAAATTCTTGCCTTGTTACATTTTCTACTAAACTTTTATTATTATACAAACTTTCGATAAATATATCTGTTGATTTTTTAGCACTTAGAAGTAATTTTGCTTTATTCGCTGCAAGAACTAATTTACGCATTGCTTTTTTATCATTATATATGGATAGATTGTATTTTTCTTCAAATTTTTTTCTCAGATATTCTGCTAAAATGACATCTATTTTATTTCCTGATACATTTTCTATAACTTCACATGCATATACCTTAACACTCCTTGTACGAACTTTATCATTTTCAACATTACTAATAGTTGCAATTCCAACATTAATGTTCTTACTTCCTACATCTAAATACATGGTCAATTTGGTCGTATTTAACGGCAAGTCATGTACATTATGTATAGCTGCAGCTGTTATTCCGTTAACTAATCCTAATAATTCTAATCCTGCTATTTTGGATGCATTTACCAAAGCTTCTTTCTTCCTTTGCGAATAGTTACAAGGAATGGAAATTACACAACCGATATGTACATTTATACTTCTCTTCGTTTTATAATCTATATTTAAATGATTATATGCCAGCTTTTTTATATATCCTAATATATTTGCTGTGATTTCTTCTGAAGACAAAACCATATCATTTTTTAATTTTAAATTAATGGTTCCTCTGTTATGGTCTACAACATAATCATAATCAAAATATTTACTTGTAGCATCATCCCCTTGATGAAATTCGTAATTATTTATATCAGAATAAAATTCTTCATTATTTTCATCGTAATTTTCTATCTTAAAATTCTCTTTATTTTTTAATGCATCAAATATATTATATGCTAAAAAATTATTACTATTGTGAATTGTTAAATGTGGATGTTTTGTGCTATATATCTTGGCTTCTTCATCAAATGTTCTCACCTTACTACTGAACGATATGGCATTCGTTATTTTTCTTTTACTTTGATTATTTAACAATATATTGAACCCCTTCCCCGGAGACACAATAGATACTTTGATGTATTCATTTCCAAAATCTATACCTAGTACTGATGCGCCATTAATCACAATTGCTTGTTTCAGAATGGCTAATATGGCTAGCGCTATCAACATCGTTTTCTTCATTTTGAGTCTTGTTCAGTCTTCAACTAAATTATACAATACTGTTAATCAGTTTATTATCTAACACCTTACTAATTAGATCCTATAAATGAGTAGTTTAAAACTTGTTCTCTTTTGCTCTTCTGCACTGTTAGTGAATTTCCTTGGGTTTTATTTCACACTTAATACGGGGAACGTCAGTTTTATTTTTATTTTATTTTTTTTTTTTTATTTTATGTATGACCTTAATTCGAATAAAATCTCCTTCATAAGGATTAAACACGCGTGTGTACAAAGTATGATCCAAGCTATATCATACGTACCCTATGCATGTCCTCACTGCGTCGATAATCTATGTACATATGTATATATACATATATATGCTTATACTGTATATTTCTGCGTTGGGTTATATAATGTGTGGCAAGGAAAAGCGCTATGCTTGTTGGCTCAATTTACGTAAAGTTGCTTATATATTCCTTTCTGCTATTTGTATATATATATATATATATACATATGACAGGCAACTGGACTTGGTGGCTTGTACATTCCCCTGGGTTGTTTTTCACTGCTCCTCACATGCTTAATCAATCAGTCGTTCTGGTCAATCAATTTGTAATAACATATATATATAAATATACATACGTATAATTTTCTTTACAAATACACTAGCGCAGTACTCGACGCAAGAAATTTTCTCATAGCTATCTTAACACAGTACTAACGCAGTCATTGCTATGCAATGCCAAAAGTTGCATTACCTTGCTATGCAGGCTACATGTTCGCGTATATATATAAAAGCACATATGTAAATATGTACCTAGATATTTTTATACATTTATATGTTTTTTTTTTTTTTTTTTTTTTTTTTTTTTTTTTTTTCACCTTTCCCGACAAAGTAGTACTATCTGTTCTGATATTTTTTTTTTTTCTAATTTTGCTAAAGCTTTATCAAATTATTTTTTTTATCTTTTGGTTTTTTTTTTTTTTTTCTTCTCGGTTATGCCCTATTGAATAACCATTTCGCAATGTCCTTGTTGTACTTACAATGTTCAGTGATTTTTTTTTTCTTTTTTTTCAATGCATTTAAGTAAAATGTAATTGTTACTTCTAATTATTACTTCAAATTATTACTTCTAATTATTAATTCAAATTATTACTTCTAATTGTGATAGTAATTTTTTTTTTTTTTCTTCGTCGTCCTCTTCTTCATCATCCTCTTTAATTTTTTTTTAAAAGAACTTTCTTTTTGCGAAAGCGTACCTTAACAACTAATCAAGTGAGAAGTGTTTTTCGGATTACACGTGTAAAAAATTAGATATAAAATTACTTGTTAAGTGGGTATATACCTGCACACAAGCAGATTAATATATATATATATGTTCTTATTTATCTGTGTATATATGTACAAATGGAAAACCTAACTACGAATAACCGAATAACCAATTTTGAAAAAAAAAAAAAAAAAAGGAAGACCTAACAAATAGTGACAAATAGGTTAGATATAATAAAAGCAATTTTTTATGTTGGTTTGTTTAAGCACCATTATAATATATTTTGAAGTAAATTGATTAATATGTTGTAAGTTATGCCTGTGAATACAAAAAATAATGAATATGGACGAGAAAATAATTGCTGAAACACCTTTCTCCAATTGAACATTTATGTGTAAGTAAATACATTTGTATCATGTGGATATATTATACTTTTTTTTTTTTTTTTTTTTTTTTTTTGTATAAAATTACCTAGTTTATTACACCCTTTCAAATACACACAGCCGAGGATCGGGTCATTATGGTTCACCAAATAAAGTAATGAAATTCTGAAAAAAGAAAAATTAATAGATGAACAGAAGATAATACCAATAACATTTCAAATGTAACATAAGACTCGGTATATGTTAGACAAATAAGAAATGTCTTCAAATATTGAGGAAAGGCGGGGACAGTAGAAAGATTTTTCATCCTTTTCTCCTAACCTGAAAAATATTCGAAAATGATATGCCTCACCTAAAAGTGGGACTTGTTATGTTTATTATAAGCGCACATATTAGTCAACAGAAAAAAAAAAAAAAAAAAAAAAAAAAAAACATCTCTATTTAAGCTATACTTAATGTATTTGAAAGAAATTTTTTTTTTTTTTAAAATATTTAGATCTCCGAATTACACATGCATATTTATACAAGTAATTAATCTTATATACATTTACTTTATAACGTGAATTGATAAAAGCAGCTAAATGGAACAAAAAAAGTTGCACATATGTGGAGGTTTAAACAGAAATGGTACAAATAAACGGTACAGATAAACTGCAGAGATAAACGCAACGAACACGCGATAGGGACAAACGGTACAGACAAATAGTGGAATGTATCTCAAATATGAACAATTTTGCAATATCGTGGAAAGGGTCGCCTTCCACGGATACATATATATACTTTTTTTGTTTTTACTCATTTGTCTAATTGTAATTAGAATGTGAAAAAAAAAATTGCAACTGCTGTGAGTGCGTGCATTGTATATTTATAACAAAAAACAAAAAAAAAAAAAAAAAAATACTTGGGAAAAAAGCGGGAAAAAGTGAGAAAAAGACGTAGAAAAAAAATGCTAAAAAAAAAAGACGAAAAAGAAGGTAATTTTAGCCTTACTGATAAATCACGTCCACGACTATATGTTCCTGTTTTTGTAGCGTACAACAACATATAGTTGAGTTAAAAAAAAAATTAAAATAATCTATTGTATGAAACTCTATTAAAAAGGCATAATTGTTCACAATTCGCATTTAATTTTTCTTTCCTCCTATTATTAAATGAATGTAAACGCATGTGCATATATGCAATTACATTAGTACGCACGTTATATGGCTTCCCTGTGGAGATGGGTGAGGTTTTTACATTAACATGTGGGAGGCGCATATGTATATAAGTATATATACCTGTATTGACATTTTTGTACATCAATGCTTGATTATAATGTTCTCTTTATTTATCTAAGGAGAGTTCTTCGTACTTTCCTCCAACGAAAACATTGGATAAGAGGAATTCCTTATCGAAACTGTTTTGCACAATTTTTGATTTATCTGTTGATCTCTCCTGCTTATAGGCTTCCTCCTTTTGCTGCATCAGAATCTGCTGCTCGATTGCCTTCTTATCTCCACATCCCCATGCCTCAACTTCATTGATGGATAATTTGTACAGAAATTTGTCTGCATTGTAATTGTCATCGTCATCCTCGTCTTCATATACCCGATGCTCATGCTTCAAGTTGTGCACATTACCACCATTGTGAGTGTTACAATTGTTATTCCTACCTCCATTCACGTCTCCATTGCAGTCTTCATCGCTGCGACCATGGCTGTTATTACTGCTCGGGGAGTTGCACTTATCCTTCTGGTAGTGAGGAAAGTACAAGTGGCCACTCTTATACGTATAATCAGATTGCGTACAATAAGAATCCTTAAATTCATCACTCAAAAATAATCGAAAACATTCGGATCTTCCACCGAATCCTAAGCCTTTTGGATAGAAGGAATTTTTGCTATTGAGGTACACGTAATTTGTACCAAATTGATTTGATCGTATAATTCTAAATACAGGATGTGCTGAAAATAAAAAGTCGTTTGATGAACCTTGAAATAAATGGGAATCCTTAAGGGGTGTTGTAGATACAGCTCCTAAAATTTGGTTATCCTTTGTCTTTATTACAATAACAATTGGTGATTCATAATGAAAAAGACAGCTAATAAACCTATTAAAACTCCTTCCTTCTTTCCATGATGCATATAATCTATACCATTCATTATTCATAAAGCAAGGGGAACATTGTCTTAGGCTAAAAACAATTTCGTCTGTTAATATTTTACTCGTTTTATTCAAAAATAAACCTCTCCATCCATTCGTTGAATTTTGGATTGCTACTATCGTAGAAGATTTTTCATATTTTTCTACATTTATTTTTTCATCTTGATCACTTCTTTCTTTTTTTTTCATTATTTCGTTTCTTTTCATATTAGTATATATAGAATGTATTAGTTCAATACTGTTAATGCAAATATCATTGAAATTTTCAAATTCATCTATTTTCTCTCCTTCCGTTCCTTCTTCTGTGTCTTGTTTTTTGTGCTCCTCGAGGTGACCTTCTATCCCTCCACCTCCTAATAATACATTTTCTTCATTATTCATAAAATGTTTAAATGTAGCTCTTGCATAATTATCGCTCAAGATTGTAAATGTAGAACTGATATATTCAATGGCCAGGGAATATATGGAATGCTTATTATTATCAATGGAGTTTACAAATAATCTGAATCCTGTAATAATATTTCGAAAATCTAGGGTAGCTTCTAATGAATAAAATACTTCATTAAAAAAATAAGATACATCCCAGCTGTTTTTCCTCTTCATTGTTCCAACATCATCATATACACTTGTTGCAGAATCTTTTAAAAAATTACTTTTTTCAGGTAGGGGATATTTATTGGTTAATTTAAATAGTATATTACTTGAACAAAGAATGTATAGTTGTTCAATATACATATACGTGAATAGATGATGTATAGCTTCTTCTACTGATACTAAATCTTTCATAAGATAATTTCGTGGATATCGATTTTTTAATTTATGATTATCTAGAAAGAATATATTATCCTTGATGAATTTATAATTTCTTTCTTTCTTTTTATTTTTATTTATTGTGTTTATGTTCGAGTCTGAAAAAACGAATTCAAACGAGTTATGATTTCTTCCTAAATCGTCTGTCTCCCCAGAAGAGGCTTCATAATCATTATGATTATTGCAGTTGTTGTAATTGCTCTGATTGCTGTAATTGTTGTAATTACTGCTATGAATATCACCACCCTTCTCCTGCACTGCTACTTCTTCTCCATCCTCATTTGTAACGTCATCATTTGAATGTGTGCAAGCATCCGAATCCTTCCGATTGGGAGTGAAAAAAACAGAATCATAATTATCTACTTTTTTTTCATTTTTCTCCCCATTTCGTTCCCCATTTTCCTTAAGAGATACTCTTTCCATGCAATTTTCATTTTCAACTCCTTCATTCTTTTCCACACTTTTTAATTTAGTTGATCGAATATCATTATTAATTATCCTACTATTGCTACCCTCGGATACAATATACTTTAGAAAACTTCCAAATAATACCCTTACAAGGACTCGTGTTTTGGAGGTACGAATGTAATGGAGTATATTTATGATATCCTGTAGGGATAGTTCATTACTAACTTTTTTACTATTTTTGTTAAAAATGATATTTAAAGCATAATTTAATGCATAATTATTCGCTCTCTTCTCATTTTTTCGATTACTTTTTCTTAAAACTTCATGAAATGATGGAAGTACAAGGGCGATGTATGGTCTTAAAATATGTGGATATACATATATGAAATCTAGAATTCGGATTCTTTCGTTTATTTCTTTTTTGTTTAAATTAAATTTTTTCCTTATCTTTTCTACATCCTCATCGCTCAAGCATCCATAATTCAGGGAATGCTTTGAGGAAACTTCCCCCATCCTTTTAGAACTTTTGTTTCTGTGGCCAATAAAATAATATGGCACGGAGAAAACAACGCAAGTGAAAAGGTGTTATAAAGTATAATTAACTGGGGTCATTAAAAAAAAAAAAAATCTTAAAAAGGCTTGCAAATCCTGCATAAAAACCTTTCCTAAAAGGATTCCTAAAAATATTACTTAAATATGTCACTTAAATATGTCACTTAAATATGTCACTTAAATATGTAGCTTAAAAATGTCGCTTAAAAATACCGCTTAAAAATGTCGCTTAAAAATGTCACATAAAAATGTCAATTAAAAATGTTACTTAAAAATGCTTCTTAAAAAAGAAGCTTAAAAAGGATGCTAAAAAAAATGTTCGACCAAAGGTACAAATATATTTGCTCCTACGGGCGCAGCAGTTAAAAATGTGTTTATAAAAGCGTTCATGCTTTCTGTTTTTCTATCATCTGGTAATTCCTTGAGGATCCATTCGTCGAAAAAAATTAAAAAAAATTACCTTCAGTTTAATAATATAAAATTATGATTTTTTTCTTAAAAAAAATCTTGATTTTTTATAAATTTTCTCGAAGTTGTAAACTCGCAAAGATAGTCTCGTAACAGGTGCAGCGTATGTAACCTTGTGGATAACAATGGGTCATCCTGTTCCGACTTATTCAACATCAATTTTTTTTTTTTTTTTTTTTTTTTTTTCAAATTCCTTTTTTGTTCTATAACTTCCCAATTTTTATATGCGAAAAGTGAACAAATTCTATAGTCCGTTACCTTCAAATTGCTCACTTTCCTCAGTTGTAATTCTGCAAATTTTCAAATGAATCCTTAAAACTTTGCTTAGTAAACAGAATAAAAATTAAAAGCTGGATGTAAACTTATTAATTCACGTGCACAAAGGTAACATAAAGAATCA
Organism: Plasmodium gonderi; assembly: GCF_002157705.1. Classification (NCBI taxonomy): domain Eukaryota; phylum Apicomplexa; class Aconoidasida; order Haemosporida; family Plasmodiidae; genus Plasmodium; species Plasmodium gonderi. The sequence continues at coordinate 691,642 of NW_021628937.1, forward strand.
CTCTGCATATGTCAGCTTTCGTTTTTCCCTTCACCCTGGCTTCAGATCCTCATTCGTGTATATATACATATGTATATATATATATACGGCACGCATTTCATATATGTGTATATATATTTAAGTTCATACAAGATGCTTATGCGCACTCCCCAACTCTAGCGCATATAGAGGGATGTACACTTCAATTATACCACACATCTTTTGGTTACTCCAAATTGTTTTTATCACTTATAAAAAACAGAGAGATGTTTTGTACAAAGCGTTTGAGAATTCTTGAATTTGTCTTTTATATCATCCCATAACAATGGAGTATAATGTGACTCTGCAGTATGCGTACTCACTTCTATTAACAGTAAATGGTAAGGTCTGAGAAGAAAATTATAGCTGTGCCTGTCCGTTTAATGTTTTTCCTTATAGGTGCATATTGTATATGTGCATTACTGTGTTAAGCAGTACATATAAAGTTTATTACATATATATTTACTCATACTCATGTGTGCAAGTAAGTTCTACAATTTTTTCTTCTCTTATCTGCCTTGCATATTTTTTTAAATGCATCAAGTTTGTTTATTACAGAAAAAAAAAAAAAAAATAAAATAAATCAAAAAATACAAAGGTCGGAAATGCTTGATATTTGAAAGCAATAAAGTTATTAACAAAAGCTTGATTCTATTCACGTACATTATTTATGTGTATGTATATTTGTATGTGTATATGTGCATGTATATTTGTATGTGTATATGTGTATGTATATTTGTATGTGTATATGTGTATGTATATTTGTATGTGTATATGTGCATGTATATTTGTATCTGTATATGTGTATGTATATTTGTATGTGTATATGTGTATGCATTTTTTTTTTTTTTTTTTTTTTTTTTTACGAAGGCGAAAAATGTGAAATGCAAACAAGCATTTTTGCATTGACACACATTTTCGTTTTTTTTTTACTTGAATTGTTATCAAATGGCGGATGCAGAAAAGGCACATTAAAAAGGGAAAAGTGAAAAAGAGGGAACAATAAAGAAGTGTAATTTAAACAAAACATTAAATTTGTGGAGAGAAAAAAGCTATAATTATGTATTGTATGCATTTCCTTCCTATGCTCTTTCTCTTTTCTTTTTTGCAAAAAAAAGGATTAAGCTTATCTGTCTCACCTTGGATTGAAAACAAAATGAAGTAATATAAATAAATAATAATAATAAATTAAAGAAAATAAGGGAAAATAAAGAAAAACAGTATAAAACGAGCAAGTAGGGAAAAATATGCAAGATGAAACCCTTTATTACACTTTTTGTGGGCATCGTTATTAACTTTTCCTTAAGAATAATTCATCTGCATCGGCGTAAAAGATATATATATATATATATATATATATATATATAATAAGAATATGTGTATGTTAATATATGCACCTCCTTACACACGTATACATTTTCAATTTCCATTACTTTCCCCCATGCATACACACTTTTCCGCGAAAATTTGCAAAATAAAAAAAAAAAACATGTACCAATGTTGTTGTAAAAAGTACATTTTACGCATATAAATAGGTGTGCAAGGTGAGAGACACTTAAATTGAGGTGCCCGATGCTACTTCCCAGGTAGAATAATATTACTGTACATTAATCCACACATATACGTGTATATATCCACATGTCCGTGTTGCACTAATCTCCCAAGCACGAACCGCTGTTTTCACGTTAGGATTTTCCACCCTGTTTCAATATTTGTGCTCCACAAATGGAAATGCACACACCTGGGCGAGAGTAAACTTGTGGGCTGATCTACTCCTCATTATTTTATATTTTTTTTTTTTTGAAAATTCCTGAGGTATATCAGTAGGTATGGATATAAGAACTTTTTCGTTATTTTTCGCAAACTCTCTTTTGATGTAACCCTGCGCAATTCGCTTTTTGTAGACTGGGCTCCAAGTGCAGGAGGTTACGTATCCAATGGGTTGCTTATAAGGATAAGATAATATTTTGCAAGTCTTAAAAATTAATTCATTACATATAATACCAATACGTAAGAATTTAGGTTTTATACTATATTCCTTCAAAAGGTTTTGATATCCAAAAATAGTTTTTTCTTTAATTTTTTTATATTTTAATGTCCAAGCTAGGGAAGCACTAATAGGGGTAGTATTTTTAAAAATATCAATGCCATAAATGGGGAATCCAGATTCCATTCTCAACATATTTAACGCATATGCACCAGCTAATTTTACTTTTACATGACTTAGAAATAATTCAACATAATTATCACTTATGTTATTATCTACAATGAATTCATATCCATCTTCTCCTGTATCTCCACAATGGATGCAAAGAATTTCATATTGATTCAATTCGTCTTGAGAGTTTCTACTTGTGACAGTTTTTATATTATTTACTTTATTTTCCATATTCAATTTTTTGAAACTCATATATGGTATTTTAAAAAATTCCTTACTCTCCTGTTCTTCTCGTTTAAAGTACAAGGACCCCCTAACTTCATATTCTCTATCCATTTTTATAACATTTTTTAAGTACCTTATTGCTCTGTTGTTATCATCTTTCTCCATATTTGTTATATTATAATAATCCAATATGTCATTAAAAACTAGGCTACTCAGCGGCCCTTGTAAAGATAACACCCGCTTGTTAGTTTCAACTTGAATATGAACATCCATACCACTGTCTTTGCAAAATAAAATATAGTCACTTAAAAATTCGTACACCCCCTTTTTATAAAATCCTGAACTAACTAATATTATTTCATTTTCCAATTTTAGCACATAAGCCGTGTCTAATATATAAGATTTGTTATCCAGTATACAAGTGTAACAGATGTCGTAATTACTCATATCATATATATCACTAGAAATGAAATGGTTACATATATAAACACAATCCTTCCCCGTCAATTTTATTATTAATTGGTATGATTTATCAAATAAACTACAACCATTTCTTGTGTGAAAATATTCGCTCATTGTTCCTGTGGAGAACTTTGATGGAATTATACAATTATTATATAATATGAACGAAGCCCCATGACTGCTAAAAAGGGATCCCAGCTTTCTATTTCTATCTGCTGTGTTCAATGTCGTGAAGGTATCTAAGCAACTTATGTCTAACTCTTCTCCTTCATCTACGTAATTTAAAATGTCCTCAATGTACATCTTTTTCAAAATTTGATCCTCTGTGTCGTTTTCTACTTTACCAAGATCTGCTGTGTCATTTATGCCATGTAAATAGTTAGAAGGGGGAACAATGTCTAATTTTTTATTTACTTTTACATTTTCGTTTTTTATTTCCTCTTGTCCCTTGTCGTTCCCATTGTCATCACCATGTGTGCCAATATCTTCCCTCGAAATGCAGCTCTTTCCATCTAACAATATTTTTTGTAATATTTTATCATCCATGTTCCTTTTCCGTGTCTGTGTAATAACACTATCTGATTCATCTATCATTTGTTGTTCTTTCATTCTTCCACCTTTTTGTTGGGAATCATCCATTTGATTCTCTCCCTTCGTGTAAAGGATGTTAGCATCAGTTCCTAACTCTTCCCGTACAATTTTACACTTATCGAGGGTGTTCACCCTTGAGGTATTTCTCTTCTTCTTATGGAGATCTTTCAAATATGCTGGTACCTTCGGGTATGTAGTTACATTAGTATTATCGTGCAAATGGTTTATGTTACTATATTCGTTAACCAACTTTTTTATATGTGTGTCGACAAAATATTGTGGGTTTTCAATTTTGTTAATTATTTCTTTTTTTTTATCGATAAAATTTTCACATATGGAAAAAAGGTTTATATTTTTTGAAATGTCTTGGTAGTTTCTCCCCTGCTGCTGCTCCTGCTGCTCCCTCTCATCTTTCTTTCCCATATTACAAGAATAAATTTCCCTGTTTGCTATTTGTTTACGAATTTCTATAAGACTATTAATGCATTCCCTTTCTTCTGAACTTATCTCTTCTTCTACCTTTTGTTCGTATACAAAATTCTTACCATTGTTTTTGGTAACTTCCTTTAGGGGGTTATTTATCCACCCTCCTCTACTTCCCTTTTTTACTTTTGAGAATTTAGGTATGTTGTTAGGGTTATGTTTATATTTTTCTTCATAAAATTTTTCCCTCTGTTTTTGCCTTTTCCTTGTCACTGCTCCATATGTCCCAAATGTCCTCCCTCTGTTTATGCAGTTAAATATAGGCATACGTTCATGTGTTTTGACAAAAGTATGGGGGAGTGATAATACTGTTTTCTCACGGCATATTATTCTATTCATGAAAAGAGAGAATGTTTTTGTCATTTCACAAAATGGTGACAAGGATTATTCCAAAGGATGAAGTAAAAAAGGAAATTTACCTAACCCAGGGCATATCGAGTACGTACTTTTTATTATGTTATCGACAAAATAAGAAATAAGGGGGAAAACTCAAGCACTTGGTAAGTATTACATAGAAGTGCCACATATAGTCTACATTCTCACTTTGCACTGATAACAGTTTATAATAATATGGTTTTATCGCCCTGTTCTATAACTTTTTCTCATGACATGATAATAATGTATGTTCTTTCAAGTGATGGTATATATATATTTTTTTTTTATTCACTTTAGTTATAAATGTGGAATCAATATTTAATGGTAGCCTCCACATTGTGCTATTCTGTTAAAGAAAAATAAAATAAAATGTTAACTAATCCGTTCTTCTTTTTCTCCCACATGGGAAGCACACATTGGTATATAATTTTTGCCAATTCTTGACATCAAAATGGTCGCAGAAAAAAAAAAATGACTCATTTTTGCACTAATGAATGAGTAATTCTATCTGGTCCTTTCATACTGAATATGCACCTTCAATAAAAATATATATATATATATATATATATATATATATATATTCCTTTTTTTCCCCCTCTCACGAGAGAAAAGCCAAATTTGTAACTACGCCGCAGGTATATTGTGAGACTATATCCCACCCAACCCACATTTCATCATACTTTTCAAATCACCAATTTTAAAATATTTTGTTTAGCATATATATATTTTTTTCACAAATGCGTTAAATGAAAAAAATATCTATAAAGGGGTTATTTCTCCTCAACGTGGGAGTAATTTTTTAATTCTTTTTAAAATACTTAAAGCTGTTTTAATGAGTTGAAACAAGAAAAAATAAAAGAAAACAAAACAAAACAAAAAGAAAACAATATAAAAAGAGAACAAAATAAATAACTAGAACCAAATGCATACGTAAAGCAAAGTAAAAAAAGAAAAAGCTGCACACACGTGCCTCATATACATTACATTCATGTATTGAAACACATTTATACACATTCATATACATAATGTCGAAAGCAGTGAACAACAAAACAGCCTACGCATAGAAGCGCATGAAAATTCTTTTGGAGCAAATGGAATTCTTTAGAATAGAAGTTTTCTTACAGAGAAATTTGAACCCATATAAATAAAACAAAAAAAAAAGAGAAGAAAAGGAGAAAATATATAAAGTAAAATTTTTTTTAAAATAATAGACAACGGAGTCATGTGTGACCCACAAAAAAAAAAAAAAAAAAAAAAAAAAAAGGAGAAACACTTCGTGTACATATCAGCATATACTTCATTTTGATTCTACTAAACGATGCATGCGCAAAAGAACAAATAAATTGTTACTATTTCAAATTAGTAACTACCCCCCTCTGGAGAAATGGGTGGAGGGGATGCTAGGCTAATAACCAATTTTGCATTATATAATATTTCCATCATATATGTATTATCAATATAGCATGGTTTGAACTATGAAGCAGTTGGAATGAACATTATATTACGACGTTTGCATAACGATCTCACCCGATGTGAAGTTGCATTTGTGTTAAGACAAACTATCACAACAACATTCAATACAAAAATGAACTTGCGATACATAGCTTTTTGCATGTCACATTGTGGAATCAGAAAAAATGGGAGAGAATATTATCTTTCGGGAATTCAGTATTCTTATATAATTTCCAAGTCCTATCAAAAGAGGTGGATGATATGAAGTTTCCATCAGGGGATATATCAACATTCCTCACCTTATTATCATTATTGTATAAAATTTTGGTACAGTAAAAATTCACAGAATTCCATATTTTGATATACGTATCAAAAGAACTAGATGCTATGTATCTACCATATGTTGGTTCAAAAACTGCATCCGTTACAATTTTATTGTGTGCAAGTATATTGCAAGAAATTGTGAAATTTCGCATGTCAAATATTTTAATAGTATTATCAGCTGAACATGTACAAAACATGTTAGGCATAAAGGGATTAAAGTTTATATTCATTATACAATTATTATGAACCATTTTTTTTTTGTCAATATTTTTTCCTGTTCTTATGTCCCATAGCATTAACCCCCCTTTAGAATCGCCTGAGAGATATAAATTTCCATATGGATTAAACGTAGCTGTATATACTACCGTGTTATGACCTTCTTGATAAAACAATTCTTCTTGTGTTTCGATATCGAAAAATTTTATAGTTTCATCTTCTGAGCATGTTAATACATGTTTGTTTAACGGGTGAAATGATATTTTATTTATTCTATCATCGTGTGCTTTCACTTTACACAGCAAATGCTTGTTGCTGCTGTTATCCTTTTTTGTCTCTCCCTTCTGCTTATTATTACGATTTGTATTTTTGGAATCCTCGTCATTTTCATCCACTCGATCATTATCACTGTATTCATTTCCGGGTCGAGTATTTTTTTCTCCCTTTTTTCTTACGTCCGCCTGTGTACGAGAATCTTTATGTGAAATTGTTGTGTCATCAAGTTCATCTTTTGTGAAAGGTCTCCACAAACAGAAAGTCTTATCAGACGAACATGAAGCTAATATTAAATCCTTCTTTCTTACATCCTTATAATTGAATGTACTATAATAGGAATAATTATTGGGGTAGTTCCAATCTATACAATTTATCTTATCATCATGTCCATTTTTTAGAGTTTTCACAATATTATAATTATCATTTTGATAATTAAATATGTTTATATACGTATTATAACTACTCACTGCAAAGACACTATTGTCAGGTGAAAATTTCCCCATAGTTAATGGTCTATCATCCCCTAGTTGAGAGATATATAAATCAAATTCATTTTTCATATGTTCATTGTAAGATGAAATATACTTTTCAAAATCACCTTTTGAATATTTATTTTGGAATTTATTTATCATTTCTTTGTGTAATAATATTCTAGGCAGAGTTTTTAATGTTAAATCTAAACGAGCTATTTTAAGTTCTTCGGTACTCTCTGTGTAAAATTTTTCCTTTATTGTACTCCTTACACTAATACCTTTCGCCGCTATACTTTGCTGTTTCAATCGTTTAGTTCCTAGCTGTTCTTCCAATTCATTGATTTTTAAATATTCAGGTGAATTTACATCATACAATTTACTAAAATCTATGTAATACCTTTTTAAAATGTTTTTAAATTCTTCCACTTCATCAATGTTGTCGTTATATTTTTTTATAATATATTTATCATATTTTGTTACTAATACACTTTTTAACCTTTTTCTCTTATCATAGCTATCCTCACCAAATAAACAAATGGGTTCTTTTAGTAATCTCAAAATATTTCTAACATCTAAATCTTTCGTTGGTATCCCCAAACATACTTTTCTCATCTTACTTTTTATTTCGAATTCTTCCAACACATTGTCACTTACTACCATTTCCATCTTCCCTTTTTCTATGCCCAACCCCAAAGCATTTTTCTTTGCTTTCAAATTTTCATTTAATTTGGATTCATTAAGAATATCGCTGATTTTCATTTTGCAAAAAGAGTTTAGCTACCCAAACATGTAGAGGGTTATCTCTGCTCCTTTCTTCTCGTACATAAAATGTTGTATTTATGCATATATATGTAAATATATATATATATATATGTTCCTTATCTTTTCTTTAAAATAAATATGAAATCACCACTGCCAGAATTTACATACATACTATGTAAAAAACTTACTGCCTGTCATGGCACATATGAATCTTTTCTTTTTTTTTTCACAAATGTACAATTTTGAATCAAGAAGATGAACTTAAAAGAGGAATGTATAATATACTACATATTGGCAAAGAAGAGCTTTTTACATTTTCCCCCTCCTATATATCTATTCCTATATAACTTGACTCAGTAATTCAGGCACAGCATAAATGTGTAACTGTTTCTTCAATAGTTAACAAATTTTAAATGCTGAAAAAAATGGATGAATAAACTCAATAATGCGTATAAACAAAAAGGGGTAATATAAAAAGGGATAAGGAAAAAAAATAAAATAATATAAAAGATAAATGTGAAAACAATAATATAAAAAACACTGAAAAAAGGAAAAAGAAAATAGGAAAAAGTAAATAAGATAAAAGAGTCCAAAAAAAAAAAAAAAAAAAAAAGGTGATTTTTACAAGTATATCTTACATTTTGTCACCTCCATTTATTAATTCAACAAACCGAAAAAGTATTTTTTTGGAAAAAATTTGCCATTCATTTTTCGTCCACACAATTTATACAGGAGTTTCCATATATACATTATTAAAATGTTAAACTGTTAACGTGGAGTTGATAGAACAAAAATAAAATACAGAAAAATCGAGAAAATTATAAACAGGTTTTGATTTACATGTTTTGTAGGAGAATTTGCTAAACGTTGACACAATAGGAGAAAAAAAAAAAAAAAATGACATACATATGGAGACATTTGTATATATAATATATCTACTATAATATGCAACCAGCTAGCATTTCATTTATATCCAACTGATTCGGTGCGTATAGTTACACATTAAATAGGAATTTTTTTTTTTTTTTTTTATGTCAATGGCATGTATAAGAAATAGAGGATCTTTTTTCACATGATTTTTTAATATTTTGTTTTTTTTCTTCCAATAGTTGCAACACTTGTAACATTATCATATACTAATACGGTGTTCTATTTCTATGTCGTGTTTTTTGATTTCTGTGTACACAAAATTGTAAGACATTCTAAATGATTAGATGTTTACACGTATGAACACCTTTCTCTGCATGTTTAAAACATATACCTTTTTACGCGTTTATATCATAAGTCGATATATACATATATAATTATTTACACACATGTATATGTATGCGTAGGAATATAATATTATTAAGTAATGAATGTCATTTCTTCACATATTAAATAGTTTTTTATTGTTTATAAAACAATCTTTTTGTAAGGTCTTTTTTCTGTTAAAAAAATATTATCATTGCGCCGGTATGTGTAGATATATTTTGGGTGAGGGAAAAAAAAAAAAAAAAAAAAAAAAGAATGCTCAGTGATGATTCATACAATGGGGTTACTAAAAAAGTGAAAAAAATAAAAAAAGAATAAAAAAAAAAAAAAAAAAAAAAGGGATAACAAAATAGCATATAATAATTGGGATAGTCATTTTATCATTTTAATATACACTTTTTTTTTCATGTCCTACTTCTTTTTTCTCTTTCCTTTTCGCGATCATCATCCCTAACGCATTACATATTAACATCATTATCTGCAGAATGAGTAATTGTCATTGTGAGAGGCATTTTTATTTTTATTTATTTATTTATTTTTTTGTTGAATTTTTACCATTTAAAATTATCCGTACCAAAACACATAAAATATTAGCCAACAAGTAGTCTTTTTCCCCGTACCCTACGGTGTTGCATTATTTGTAAAAAAGGAAGTTCAGACACGACATTATAATAATGTATGTTCACAAATGATTTGAATACTTGAAAATATGGGAGCATACTTCTTCAAAAATGTGTGCGAAGTCATAGAAATGTAAAAATTAGTATGCATAATGTACTACATATATTGTATATACATATAATACACAAGTGAAATGATTCATTATACTTACAAATGTGCATATATAGTTTATTCTCCCTTTTACTTATGCATTTTGTCTCCTGTATGTATGTATATATATATATATATATGTGTATGTGATACCTGTTGGCAAGTTTGACGCTAAAAGATGTTCGCATATTTATATATATGTTCAAATTTTGTTGCATTCTTTTTCTCCCTTTTGCGTTAACAATTATTTGTTCTTACAACTTTTTTTTTTTTTTTTTTTTTTTTTTTTTTTGCTATGAGAAAAATAAGTGTGCATACAAAACATATGGATAAGTGAATGAAAATATAAAAATAAATACATATTAATAAACGGGTAAATATATGAATAGTTTATCATTTCTAAAGGGACAATTTAAAATACAAACAGAAGGTGGCAAGATCACTGCAACTAAGTATATAAAATACAAAACTCTTTTCATTTGCGAAGAGAAATGAAATACACGAGTTGTATAACTCAGTAAAATGCACAAACAACAAAAAGTTCGAACACAATGCAAATGGCAAGCGATGCAACAACTCAGTGAATTACACAAAATTTATGCTTTAAGGAAGTTGTTTTTGTAAATAAACACCATTTTCTTTCCTTTTGTTATTAAATTGTTGAAAGGTGTAGCAGATACAAAAATTGATATACCATTACCAAAAAAACGTACATGTATATATGTGTAATATACATCAGGGCGGATGTGCATGAGGAAGAGGGGGGAATGTTAGTTTTGTTCAATATTTTTTCACACATAATTTTGTTACATAAAAAGAAATTAGCAGATTTTTTCTTATTATGTGTATATAATTTTACGTATCCTCCAAAGTTTGCACAAGGCATAACGAACAAAATTTGTGCAAAAAAAAAAATAAAAATTCCATTTTTCTACCCAAGCACAGGAAGGGAATGGTATACCCCACACCGATTTTATGAAGGATGTTTCAGAAATTCCTTTCAGACATACTGAACAAGGTTTTGGGAAACTTTATTTATGGAATAAATGACGAGGAATTCGGGATAAGTGACCTACTAAGTGGGAAATTGGAACTAACAAATATCCACCTTAAGCAATCCATTATTGACTTGATTGATATACCATGTAGGCTAAACTTTGGATGTATTGGGTATTTTAAAATTAATTTACCCATTTTTTATTTTATGAAAAACCCTATCAATGTGTACATAGAAGATGTTATCATAGTCCTATCAACAATCCCGTCTAAATATTTTGATGATAAATTGTATAAGGAAAAATATATAGAAAATAAAAAGAACTTACTACTATCCTCAGAATATAGTGCTATCGTTTGTTCTATAGAAGGGGGAGTTATATGGCAAATGCTTCTGTCTCTAATAAATAACATAAATATATCGGTTAAAAATATACATATAAGAATAGAAGATTTTACAAGTAATCCATCTAACTGTTTTTCCTTCGGAATCAATATAGAAGAATTGTTTCTAAGTTTACCAAAAGATGGTTTACCTTTCAAAAGAGATGGATATTACACTAAAAAAAATGAACTTGTTAATAATACCATGATAAATATGATAACAGTTAAAAAATTGGGCTTCTACATGGATTACTTAGATATGAAAAAAATTATGAACAAAAAATACTATGATCAATGGGGAAACTTATTCATGAACGACTGTAATTCGTTCAATGTTGGTTCTTTTCAGGAGAAGGATCATAATGCAAAAGATAGGAAAAGAAAAAAAACAAAAAAAAAAAACAACAAAAAAGGGGGGAAAAAGTCTGGAAGAAATGGAAGTAATGAAATACCCATAAGAGGACAGAATAATATAAAACTCAAAAAAAACAAAAATATTAAATCTAATGAAGATAACTTAAAGGATTTTCAAAACGTTATAAAAAATATTAAGAATCGTTTTTCGGAAACACGAAGAAACGATTTTAATACAAAAAGTATGAGTAAGTTAAATCAGAAAATTCGTCAATTAAATGAAAATATAATAAATCAAACCAATCTTGAGGATATTAAAAAATCAAAAAAAAAAACTCTTATTGAAGGAAATTTGGAAGACACAAACGGTAGCCTTATTAATAATTGCATGGGGAAAAAGGATGGAAAATGTGCTCTAACTATCAGTAATTTATATAATTTTAATTTTTTTTCCAAAAAAGAAGAAAAAATACTACCTGTTATGCACAATCTAAATATCGATAATGATGTCAGCTGGGTTGCATGTATTACCCAATTTGCGAATTCATTAGAAAATCCAGTTCTTAAGGAAAAAAAATTCGAATTGATAAAACAGAAAAGGAAAAAAAAAAAAAATGTTCATAACCAAGGTGACCAAAGCGGTCAATCTGACAAATGGAATGACAACAATATGGATATCGATCAGCCGACAGAAAATATGAAGAATCAAAAGTTGAATAATCGCTTGCTGGGAAAGCAAAAAACGAATGTTTCAAAAGGAGAAGGTATAAACTACATAAACAAAGCTGTTTCATTTTTTTCCATTAGTTCCTTAACAAACGTTATTAATAAAAGTTTCACAAATCGAAATAGTAATGAAGGAAGAGATGAAGCCATGAGTAGTGCAAAGGAGTGTACTCCGAGTGATGGATATTTCACAACAAACGAAAAATTTTCTGATCAAGATCACGATGAAGATAAACGTCGAAAAGTTAAGAACTATGTTGATAGTGATAACATCCCTCAGAGGAACAGAAAAAAACAGAAAAAATATATTCTTGTACAGAATAAACGAACATATGGTGGTGAACAGTACCACGATGCTGTCGATGATTATAAGAAATTTACACACAATATGTACAGTTCCTCTCTTTTCAGAAATCATAATAATGGGGCCTGTCTAAATTCGATTAATGATCTAAAAAGAAAGAACAGTAGAAGAGGAATGCAACACCATAGTTCTCCTTACGTGAAAAAAGAATACCGAATTCGGAAGAATTACGAAAGGTATGTAGAAACAGAATCAAATATGGAAGACATGAATGAAGATGTAATCGAGAACGAAGAAAAGATGACAAAATATATAATCAAAAATGAAATAAAGGAAAAAATAAGGATAAGAAAAAGAAAAAAAATACATTCAGTCTATTTGATGTACGAAAAAACGTACAAAATAAACAAGGAAAAATTAAACACGTTCTATCTGTTTTTACAACTTATAAAGAATATAAAGCATGAATATGTTATAAATCCGAAATATTTTGAAGGGCATGGAGAAATATATCTAAGTTTAATTCCAACGGATCATGGACATCTTCCTTTTTCTCGATGTTTCTCAAGCTGGGGTATTCAAAGAAGAAGTGAAAAGGAGTTTGAAGAATGCCTACCAAAATTAAGTATCTTTGTCACTTTGAAAAATATTAAAATAATATTTTCAGATAAGCAAATATTAAATTTTGTAAATTGGATCAACTTAAATTTTTTTACCTACGCCATTTGGAAAGCCGGCATACTATCCCAGTTTGAGAAATCTAAGGCAGACAATAAAGACGAAGTTATGTATATAAACAAATGGGTTCTAAAGCTATTAGATACGCATAATTCCAAGGAGGAAAAATTAGATGCAGAAAATTTCTGTCAAGAATTTGAAAACAACCATTCGATAAACATAATTAATTTGTTGCGAAGTAAGGCCTTCTGCAAATTGCAAGAATTTAAAAAAGAGGTCGAAATCAAAGATAGCGATTCGGTAACGAAAAATGTAACATCTGAAGTTTCAAAGGACAAAAATAATTCGAATATTAAGGGTACCAATTGGTTTGAATCTAAGGGTGAAGAAACTCCTATAAATGAGGACAAGCAAATAATAGGTGGTATCAAAACAGATAACGAACTCAAACAAGTGGCTAACGAGAGTATACACGTCTTAAAAAATTTAATGAAAAATCAAAATGTATATAACAAAATAAAAAACTCATTTCGAGAAAAAATATTCACCATAGATATTTGCATAGATATTTGTATAATTAATAGTACCTGCTTATTAACTGTCGAAACATGTAAACAAGTAAACACAAAAACAGTAAATTTTGTTAAGACATATGCGTTGCTAATGCAATGTATCCATTACCATAATCAGATATCAAATACGCATGAATTGAAAAATTCAATAGATTTAGAATTATATCCACTAAGTTTGTTACTCATTATCAAAAATTTAGACAATAAGTACATAAAACCTGATATAAATGTGTTATATATATTAACAAATGAAAATATGAAAGATAATTATCAAAATTATCAAAATAAATTTTTATTCAATGTAGATAATTTCGAATTTTTAAAAAAGTATAATATATTAAAAAAAGAAAATATATACAAGAATGATGATATAAAATCAAGAGAACAAAGTGATACTGTAAATTTTGGTAGTATAAGACAAAAATTAAAATTTTTGGTGGAAGACAATTTTTTTTTTTTAAAAAGAGAAAATAATACATATTGTGAAGAATTAAATAATATCATATTATCAGATCCATCCATATATCTCAGATACGATAATCAGTCATACACCATATTAGAAAAACCTGATCATCGACTATTTTTACATAATTGTGCATATTCTATATTTAATATAAACGGAGAAATAGTGAATTCCTTTATTGATGATTATTTCCATTTTATTGATATGAGGGAAGTTTTATCCAAAAAAAAAAAACAAACTGTTTCATTTAAAAAAAAAGAATATTTTCTACAATTAGGAGCTAAATATTGTAACGATATTTTAGATACTTACACAAGATATTCTAACATTTTCTTGGATGTACAACTAGAAAAAATGCTATCATTTGTTATTACCAAGTCTGGAAAAGATTCAGAAGTACAGGGTTATAGTTTAAATCTTAATCCCATCAAAATAGTTAGCCAACTGACACAGAGAAGGGTATCATACGATAAATCTGTTACCACTAAAGATGTATATGACTCTTTCTATGTGCAATTTGATGGCATAAAGGTAAGAAGAATTCTTAACTGGGATCATGCTGCTAGAAATTATCAAACTTATCTGGATGCAAATTTTATAAGACCCTATAGAAATTTATTTAATCCAAAAAATGAAGCTTCTTTTGCACGAAAAAATGATGCCCCTGATAAATTTTCTTACAAATTAATTCAGATGAAGCATGCAGGAAAATATTCCTATAGAGAAAAAGGCAACCTGAGAAGAAGATCTAGGGCTGACAGTGACGGAATTTTTTGTAGCAACTCAAGTAACAACAATGATTGTACTCATCATTATGATCTCCTACAGCATAATCGAGATAATGATAACAGCCTCTATAATTGCAGTGATGGAAATAAGTCTGAAATATATAATTTGAAAAGAAATGTGAATTATCTCAATAGTGAATGTTCTTCTATTACAAATTATGAACAAAGGAAGAGTAATAAATCATTTAGATCTACAAGTTGCCCAACTGTGAAAAATGCAAAAGATGTTTCAATAGATAAAACAACTGTAGATGAGGAAAATGGAAAGAAAGGAACATCATATGATATTAACGTGCTTAAGGGAATGTACTGTGTTGACAAAAGACACAGTTCTTTTTTTTTCAAAACTTGTGCAAATGAA
The DNA here is from genome assembly GCF_002157705.1 of Plasmodium gonderi. Taxonomy (NCBI): domain Eukaryota; phylum Apicomplexa; class Aconoidasida; order Haemosporida; family Plasmodiidae; genus Plasmodium; species Plasmodium gonderi. The sequence continues at coordinate 707,108 of NW_021628937.1, forward strand.
TACCAAGAGGAAGAAGAAATACTTGAAAATCCATTATTATTTGAAACGTATAAAAAATCATGGAACTATGATACAAACTATGATAAAGGAATAAAAAATGTTCATTCCTATTTTAATAAAGATAATAAAAATAACGAAAACTTAAGCAATAAAAACTCGAATTATGTATTGTCCATGAGTGAAAGGGCATCATGCACAATTCATCTTTGTCATATAAAATTCAATCCAACTTTTCCCATGTTTATTGTAAAACTGAATGAAGAAAATTTATATATCAATATCTGCGATTATGATATTGAATTTTTCTTCCTAATTTTTTCAGACATATATGAGCATTACATTATGCAGAATATGGAAAATAAAAAAGAAAATATTCTCTTTTTAAAAAAAAAAATTAAATCTATATACAAATTGAATAAGAAGTATTATAAGTTCTACACCAATATGAATCATGGCAAAATGGATATACCTCAATTTAGAAAATATAACAGTGCTGAAATTAATCATAACGAAAAACTTTCTCGAGAGATGAAAAGCACACGCGATGTTACTATTGACAGTTCTGCTCCGGTTACTGATATTTCTCTTTCCATTTCTATTTCTAGCTGCAGTGAAAAAATAAGAAAAAAAAAAAAAAAAAAATTCAAAGCAGGAAAATTCAAGAAAAGAGAACACAACACCAACAGAGTGGTTTCGCAAGAGGAAATCACAATTCATGATAAAAAAAAGAAAAGTAAAAAAAATGAGAAAATTGCAATCCCCTTTCGGGAAAAGAAGTCTGCCGATCTGAAATTAACACGATATAAAAAATATCAATCAGAAGAACTCATTAAAAGTCCAAGCAAGAAATATACATTTGAAAAGACATATGGATGTCATAAGAAAAATACATATAGCACTTACCTAAGCGACAGTCAAGTAAGAACAACAAAAGAACTGTCGATATTAAAATTAGAAATCGATTTGGATAGAAAATATAGAGAGCATGACACTCACACTAGCTGGGAAGATTATTCAAATCACTATGAAAGCAAGGAGCGGGTGGGACAAAACAGATTTAATTCAATAAAGAAAAGATGGAAAGAGGGAAAAGAAATATGTAAAGATGAATTGGATGGAATAAACAAATGTTGCGAAGAAAAATGTCAGAATGTAAGCGAATTAGGATTTTCCTTCACAAAAATAAGTGAACAATCCAACCTCTCAAACTTCATGAATAACAGAAAAGATAGTAACGTGAAAGAAAATTACTATTCCAGTGCTACCTCACCTTCTTTTCCAAATAGACATGTCAGTACTCTAGAGAAGGAAAAACAAATGGAAGGGGGAAAAAATAAATTAGAAAAAGATAACAAAAAAAAAAAAAAAAAAAAAAAAAAAAAAAAAAAAAAAAAAAAAAAAAAAAAAAAAAAAAAAAAAAAAAAAAAAAAAAAAAAGGAAAAAAAAAAAAAAACAAAAAAAAGAAAAAAAAAAAGGAAGGGGAAAAAAAAAAAAAAAAAAAAAAAAAAAAAAAAAAAAAAAAAAAAAAAAAAAAAAAAAAAAAAGGAGGAAACAGATAAAATAGAACAAACGATGTATCATTACGGAAATGTTAAGGGAATGTACCTACACAAGGATATCTCATCAGATGATGATTCCTGGATTGACTTGTTGGAAGAATATGATAGTGACGAATCTATTGATGATAATGAGAAGACACAAGTGAAAAAAATGTTAATAGATATAGAGAATATTAAAAAAAGGTTATCTCATAACAATTTTACCATTACATGCAGTTTTTCACTTTCCATCAAAAATATATTTATTAGACTATGGAAAAGGAAAAGCCCTTTAAGAAGACAAAATAAATCGAATGGATTTAGAAGTTTTACCACATTTCATTTAGCAGAAAATGATAGATATATAGGGAATAAAAATTCCTCCATATATGGAAAAAATAAAAGTAAGGTAAAAAGGAGCATGAAGCAAGATGGTTATGTAGATGTTGAAGAAGGAGAGGATATGATGTATAATATAACCAGTTCATTAAGAGAACACAAAGTGAATATGTTTCAAAAAAAAGATAAACATAATATTATGATGGAAGTCGATGAAGACGATTCATTTTGTAATGAAAACTTCATTACGTTAAATGAAAATTTGCAAAAAAATATGTTCAACAATATGCAATATGCCATTCCTCTCTACACCTTCGTCCTTTCTGAAATATTTTTTGTTGCAAAAATGGAAAAAAATAATTTCACATATATTTTATATTCTATGAATGGTGTAGATGTAAGAGATGAGACCAACATTACCTTGCTAAGTATGAGTTCCATTTATCATAGCGAATCAAAATTCACTGATCATGGAGGGTTCACGGACAAGAGGTCCCAGATATTCACTAAGCCTAAATCAAGCAACTTTGCAAAAATCCACAATGAAGAAAATCAAAAGAAATTAGAAAAATTAAACGAATTGGAGAAGGTGGGAGACTTGCGTTACTCGGATAAATCTAGAAACCTAAAAACGGGAGGAGGCTCAAAAAATGGCACTGCCAAAGAAACAAAGATGAATGCACATAGAACAGAAAAAAATATCATGATTGAAACGGAGGACACCTTTTTAGATTATTCAATAAGTAGTGTAGATTTACCAGACCTGGAAAAGACACATCTTGTATTACTATACTTTGGCTACCTGTTTAAAAACAACCACACATTCAAATTCATCTTAAATGGAACAAAGGTCAAAATATTTTGGGAAATTATAGATGAGTTCTTAACATGGGTATTAAATATAAATGAACTTTTACCTAAAATAAACACAATTGAAGAAGATATAACTCGAAAATTGGACGAAAGTGAAGATATTCATTTGAACTTTTTGCAAAAGATACAACATATTAACTATGATATTATCTGTTTTAAGCATAGTAATACTATTGTTTCTGGAAAAGGTACTTACAAAATTGCTATTGGCAGTTTGATAAATTACTACAGTATGATGTTTCAATGCAATGAAATAGAAAATAATCAAAGTGATGAAATAAACGAAGCGTTTGGATATGCAAACGAACGAGATATATCATATATAGATACAGATGAGGATCCAACAGATAAATTTTACCTTATAACAGATGACAAATCACTATGCTGTAGTCAGTACAACACAATCATTAGTGATAGCAAGGATGATGTTCATGCCACTTTGAAAGAAATGCTATTTCATGAGAATTATTTTTTTAATTATATTTTTAATAAAATAAATAAAAAAAAAAATGTCGAAAAAATTTTGAAAGGTCACAGTGTAAAATATGATAATTACAACGAACTGAATAAAACAAACAAAGAGGGGGAAAAAATATATTATCAAAATAATCCCCAATCAGTAATCCATAGAAAATGTGGAAAAATACAAACTCCAAATGATCAACCATTAGAATGTGAAAACGATCCATATAATAATAACTATTTTCAAAATAGAGAAAAGGAAAATACACGAATTAACTACTTGGATGAATTGGAGGACAACTGTTACGAGTGCCTTCATTTGAAGAATCTAAATTACACTGCTTACACAAAAGAAGTATGTAAAAGTAAAGCATATCCATACGTTCATGTAGACATAGAAATTAATTACTTCGAATGTTGGGTATCTTTAGATCCTATTAGAATTCCACAAAAAATAAAAAATTCGCACCCATTAAACGTTAATGGGAATAAGATATATTACGACAACGGAAACAATATTAAAAGCAAACAATTGAAAAAAAATAGTATACCTTACAATATAAAAGAAGGAAAAAAGAGATCAATTACTAAGCGAAGAATAAAGGGTTATAATAAGGAAAAAATCAGGAGGAAGAAGAATATACCCTTCAGTAGCTATGAACAAAAAGAAAGTGATATTTACTATGGTGGAGAATATCCAGATGGCGAATGTGACATGAATTATGGTGAGGAGGAGAAAAAAAAAAAAAAATTCAAATTTCGAGAAAAGGTGAAATGGCACAAAAACACCAACATAGATAAGCCCTATGTTTTGGTCACAAAGGGGTGTCTAAAATCTGTGATATTCTTTTTATTATATAAGGAGTGTTTACAGGTGAAGGAGGAGAGTAGGAAGGAAGCAAAAACGGATACGTATGACTCTCGTGACTATCGTTATTGTGGTGATTATGGTGATCAGCGTGATTACCTTGGGTATGGGGAAAATTTCTTAACTGTTGAATGTGTTGGTGATAAGGACAGCTCTGAAAGTGAAATTCAATTGGCTGTCGACATGCACGAGCAGAGAAAACGATACACGAAGAAACTTCCCCCAAGCAGCATAACAAATCGAATGAGTCAAACAGTTAGCAACAATTCCAGCAATTCGGAAAGGAGGAATAATCTTAATGAACAAATGGAGGTATTAAGAAATAAAGTGATACATGTAATGGATCATTCAAATTTAAACAACGTCTTAGATGTGAACGATTTTCTAAGAACTAAATTTATGCAATGGATTAATCAGCTATCATCATATCTTCCATGCATAGTAAATATGAATATATTTCTTTCTCAAATTACTAGTGCTATTAGCAAACCAGTAACAAAAAACCCATTTTTAAAGGCCTACATCGATTGGAACAATGTGCCGTATAGTAACATTCTTCTACAACCTTGTAGAGTAAATTTAAATTTAGAAATGAAGATACCAAGTCCTGAAATATTGATAGAACGATTTTTAGGGATAAATAGAATAACAAGTTTAAAAATTGCAAAGAAGGATAATATTATTTATCAAAATGAAGTGGAAGGAATAAATATGAATTTTTCCTTCGAACCTATAATTTTGAATGTTGATTCAAATACATTAACCTTACTAAATCAGCTTGGTAACATTATGTTTGAGTTTTCAAATTATTTTATAAATTTATGTTCATCAAAGGAGAATGAAAAGGAGGAGGAGTTCTTACTAAGGGTTAACTCTTCTCATGATCATTTTTACGATAACGAATCTGAACACATGATCGATGATAGATTCTATTTCAACGTTATGAATACATCTACAAGTGCCATGTCTAGCGATTATTCTCTGGGAAGCATAGAATCACCAATTTCTAATCAGAACAATTTGAAAAAAAATTTTAGATCACTCAAAAAAGATGAACTTAGTAAACTCTTCGTTAGCTTCTGTTTAAATTCTGAAAATAAAAAAGGATCCAAACAATTCCACCAAATAAAACCATTAGGGGATGGGAATTGCCAAGGGGTGAATAGATTCGAAACCATAAAAAATGCAATAGCTAGGCAAAACGGAAAGGGCCAATATGACCAAAGGGATATGTGCAAAAGGAACGATGCTTCGAACGGGAAACCGAATGATGCACCGAGTGGGGAGCTGAATGATGCACTGAATGATGATCCGAATGATGCACTGAATGGTGATCCGTATAACGAACCGAATGATGCACCGAACGGTGAACCAAATGACGATCCGAATGATTATTCGAATATTACGACGAATACTGAAACGAATGTCGAATCGAATTGTAAGTCAAATGACGAAGAGTTTTTCCTGCATGATTCGAAAAAGAGCATTGTGAAAAACAAGAATGATCATTTTACACAGAAAACCATGCATGAGCAAACAAAAAGCCAAACTGAATATCTATTAGACACGAGTATCGTTAACATGCTAATGATGAATTTTATAGAAAATGTAAAAATAAATTGCAACGTCAATTTCGATGTTATCACATTACAGATATGGGATTCTAACACAGCTTACAATAGGTGTTCTTTAAATTTTGTTATTGAATACATCTATTTCCATATGTATTCTTTAAATGTTTATGAGCAAAATGTAGGAAAAGAAAAAATACAAATGTTTGACGAAAAAAAGGAAATCTCCTCCTATGGAAGTAGTCATAAGTACGGCACTTGGCCAAATGCCCTCTGTGTCAACACCGGTTTCTACAAGGAAAATCCTTCATATATCAGTATGGAGACCAATCAAAATTGTTCAAATCCTATTCGTAAAGAAAAAAATTCTCATAATGTTGTATCAAAATATGAAGAATTTGTTTTACGAGAAAAACCACAAAGTACATGGTTCCCAAGTACACAAAGTACAAAAGTTTTTTCCTTCGCTCCTAACATGAAGTGCACAAAAGAGATAAATAAAAGAGAAATGTTTTCTTATAGTAAAAGTGCTGTAGAATGTTTGAATAAAAAGGATTCAGAAAAATATAAGGGCATAGTAAGAAACGCAACAATGGTGCTGAACAATGTGGAAAATGCTAACCCTGATAATCAAGTTGAGGAAATACACCCAATCGTAAGGAATCAAAACTATGAAAGGAATTTTTTACCAGATTCAATCAAATACAAAGAAGAAGGAATTTCAAATAGGGTTAAGAAAGATCAGAGGGGATGGAAGAAATTATTCGATAGGAACAATTTTGTAAGAAATATAGAACAATTCAATGGAGAAATAAAAAAACTTTTGCATAAGATTTTTGTTAAAAAAAAAGCAGAGACAGAAATGGATCAAGATGAAAATAGATTAAAAAATAATTCTGCAATAGTAGAAAATAATAATAAAAAATATAAAAATGTTAATAACAGATTTGTAAATAATGAATTTATGTTTAATGATATAATAAATTACAATGAAAATAAAAAAAGTAAAAATGTGGAATGTAAAGTAGAATTTTTAGTATACTGTGAAAATTTTAATAAAAAAGAAAATTCATATCAAACTTTTATAGAACCTGTAGGAGTAGAAATAATAGCTGTAAAAAAGGATTTTACTTCACCAATACATTTATATTACTACTTTTCATGGATAAATATTAACTTCAATTTTAACTTTCTTGATAATATTCTGTCTCTCTGCTGCAGCATCATTTTTTCCATAATTACACAAAGAACACGTTTACTATTAGGAAGACATATAAACGAATTAGACAAAAAACAAAATCAAAGAAAAGTTCTTCAATCAGGAAAAAACGAAAAAAATGAGGATCTTTCATCTAAAAATGTGCATATAAATCATTTAATATATCAAACGGAATGTGATGAAAACAACACGGAAAAGAAATATGTAAGCGAAATGGATGACACACACACATCTATGTATTTTCCTAATTTTTATGGAACCATGAATGATGAAAAATACAAAGATGTAGCTATTTTGACAAATGATAACATCCTTTTTAGATATAACAAATTTAATGTTTTAAACAGTGTTAACAGATCCCTAGATACATACATATTTGGAGAATTCATTTTGGAAAAATTACTTCGAAATTACCAGTATTCTTGCCAATATCCAGGTGATTATTTAGCAAAATATGAAAATGAATTTAACGTGGATAGATCTGATGCCCCTTCGGAGCAACTACTTCACATTAAATTATTTAACTATATTAAGAGGAAAAAAAGACTTGAAATGAATAACATTTGCAAAATTAATAATTTGCTTGGTCAACCAATTGCTATATGCACCATACGTAAGAAAGGGGATCAGCACAATGATGATAGGGATAAAAATTATATGCATCCAAATAACAGCAGCATGATTGGAGAGAAACGATATTTTGATGCTAAGAACAATGTCTTATTAGGCACTATCGATAAGATATCAAAGAGGAATTTCATGAGAAAACGTCTTGATCAGAAAAACAATTTTACAAATTCCAGTATGAGAAGTAGCGATAAAGGATATTACACATCGGTACCCCAACATGCATCCTATGATAAGAAGAAAAAGAGTTGTAACTATAGCCATGTTGGAGAAGAAGAAAAAGAAAAGGAAGTCGAAAAGGAACAGGAACTTGAAGTAGAGAAGGATGCAGAGAATGAAGCAGAGAATGAAGCAGAGAATTCTTCCAATCACAATGATATGAAAGCAGAATACACAGACACATCTACAACGAATAGTAGAAATTCCCTCAAGTATCAATGGAAAATAATAGCCAATAATGAATCGCTAGATTTGCCAACGTACGATAATGGAAAAGTAATGTTCTTCCTAATTCGATTTAGATTACTTAACTATATTTATGATATTCCATCCAGTATACTTAACACAGAAAATGAAAATGAAGATGTCATCAGGTTAGTTATTCCAGAAAGAAGATTGCCACCAAATATAAATGAACAAGTAGAACAGGAACTATATAACGAACAGTTATTAGAAATGGAAAATACTTCCATTGATAGTAATTATCACACGATATATCCAAACAATTACATCTCACAAAATTATAATAATACAAATAAAGAAGAAAATTGGAAGTCTACGAATATACCTCAACCTAGGAACCATTTATTTATATTTTTTCGCACAAGTAGTAGAGTTAGTCATGAAGAAAAACAAGAGTATGATTTTTTTATATCATCCATAATAGCTGTTAAGAATAATACTGATTTTCCACTCTACATATTCAAATCTGTACCTGGAAATGCTCATAGAAATGGTATTTTTAAAGAATATTTTCATAAATACAACATGATACCTTCCCCTCCACCTACGTATACCTTAAAAATTGATAAGAAAATTGAAAAATTTATTGAACATACTATAACAGCTAATAACGTATTCAATGATGAAAAGAAGAAAAAGAAATCTATTAACAATTATGAGACACAAAATAACTTAGTACACAAAGTGAAAAACATACACAATAGCTCCTATCTTCATAGTGGAAATGAAAAAGAAAAAACAATTAACTATATTCAAAAAAAATCCTATTTATATGGAAGAAAATATATTAAAAATATATTTCCACTGATGAAATTATCTTCCGTAGAACATTACATTTCCGGGGATATCAAATTTAGTTCTTTAGCACCTTTGAAATATAAAAAAAAAAAAAAAAAAAGAGGAAAAAAAAGCAAGTTAAAGTATGAATTACAAAAAAAATTTATCAAAAAAAAAATTAAAGAAATATATCTAAAAAGGGTTTATAAAAAAACGAGACATAAAAAAATAAATAAATACGAAAATGGACAATTTCCTAGTGAAAAATTTTTGCACAACCATGGACGTGGAAATCCATACAGAAATATAATGTCCATAAATGATTCCTTTTTCAGTTTTGCGAAAAAATCTTCTACATTATCTGTCTCTTCTTCTACAAGATCTGTTTTATCACCCATTGGTAAGAAACTTACAAATGCATCGATAACAATTACTGATTTTTCGAACATTACTGTGTCATCATTGTCCAGTTCTATCTTTTCCATAGATAGCACACAAAGTAACAGTTCTGTATATGGAAATTCTTTATACGATTATGATAAGGACAATTCTGAGGAGCAAGGTTTACTAAACGAGTATTTTAAAAGTCAACAACTGAATCCACAAAATAGTTTGGATCTGATAAAAATACCAAATAATAGCAATAAATTAATTCCTATACCTTTATATTGGCTGGTAGCAGAAAATTCATTCATTTGGATATCAATACAGAATGAAAGAATTTATAAAAATGATTTATACGAATTTTTGAATGACAATAAGAATGCAGATCTTATATGTGCAAAAGGTACCTTAGATAATATGCTAAATTATCAATCTCCTTTTTTTGCTGATAAGTCGAAAGTATTCAAACCTTATTTAATTAAACTAAAAAATCATTTACAAAATGAAAATAAAATATTAACAAAAGGAGAAAATAAAAATAATGAAAATTTAATGAATAATTATAATTTAAATTATATTAATTTGAAAGAACTCTATTTCACTTCTACCATTATTAGTGTCTATAATCCCAATTATGTATTGCATAAAAAAGATGCTCATAATTTTTTCCAGATAAATATCGATCACGCATTAATGATTAATAATGGCTTACCAAGAACAATGTATTTAAATTATGAAATTATAGAAACCGAGTCTACAAAGATTCTAAAAAAGAGTTCAAGCATATATACAGATAATCCATCACAAGAAATATGTAACATTCAGAAGGTAGCACAATCATGTAATCAATCTTTATCAGTAGATGATTCCTGTCTTATAAAATCTGAAGACAATATATTTGATCAATGCTCTTGCATTCAGGAATTTACTTCTGGTGAAAATTTTATGTCTTGTGAACGACCCAACCCAAGTCAAGAGTGCACAATGGAACAAACATTTTCTTGCAATGAAGATGATACACAGGAAGGAAGGGAAATAAACTCAACACATGATAACCATGAAGGTGGAGATAATACTCAAGAAGAGGGGATGAGGGGAAAAGGTGAATTTTTTACACAGGGAGGCATGAAATATGAACAGAAATATGGACAGAAAAATGCGCAGAAATATGCGCAGAAAAATGATGGACAAAAAAGTAATGAACAAAGAAAAAGCATCATCTTTACAGAGGAGCCGAATAAGCAAAATGATAACAAAATAAAAAACACACTTGATGGAGAACTAAATTCAATGAATGATAAAGAAATATTACTCAAAGATCTAAATAATGACAAAAACGTGTTTATATATAAAAATAAAAAAAAAGAAAATAATAAAGATGAAGAAAATATCCAGGACATGTCTTACATAGAAAGAAACAATTTTATAGTTCAAATAAAAAAAAATGGGAATAAGATTATATACGAAATAAAGATTAATCCAGGACAAAGCATCAAACTTCCATTCACTCCCCATAATGTAAATATATCATTTGATGGCTATAATTCAAGAAATATATCAATTAATTATCCTCATAAAAAAGGAAGAGAAAAAATCATACTTGAAAAGCAGATAAGTAAAGATATGGCTTCTTTCTTCTCTCTTGACTATGAGACGGAAGTACATCATAAAATGGAAGATGAGGTAGAAATATCAAGACATGGGGTGTATTCTAAAAGTCCCCAAAACTACAATAGTGGAAGTAATAGTGATGGACACAATTTCGATACTCAGAGGACCAATAATTTAGGAGGAACACTAGGCGATGAAAACAAGAAGGAAAAAATACATATAGGGAAGGAAAATATAAATTCTTTAACTGTATCAAAAGAAGAAATAAAAGATATCACAAATGATTATGCCGTTGTAGACATGGTGGATTGGACAAATGATAAAATATTACAAAAACGTGAAAATTATAAAACATCAAAATTTGAAGAACAACAAAAACAATTAACCATATGGGCCATATTTAATGAATACTATGAAACAGGAAGAAATAGATATCAAGATATCTCATTAGAGAAAATTCACCATGGAACGTATGCAGTATCATGTACCTTCTTCGTTTCTGCTTGTGTAATTAATAGATTAAACTATCCTATTAGTTTAAAAGTAATAAACAATGATAATACAATACATATCGAGCCATATGTTCGGAAATTATTGCCTTGTGAATTTTCCTTAAGAAGAAATAAAGTCATAATATCATATGAAACATTGAAAAAAGTAAAAAATTGGGTTAATTATCCTTCAAAGAAATTTATGATTAGAAAAAATAAATTAAATAAATCCAGAAATATTATGAAGAAAAATAGTGAAAAAATAGGAACTAATAATCAAATAATGGAGTATAAGAAAATAAATTCTAAAGTCGTAGAGATTTCCAAGTCGGAAGAAATAAAAAGTAACACAAGAATGGTGAATACGAACAAAACAAATAATTATTATCCAAGGAAAAAAAGAAAAAATATTTGTCTTTTTTATCGAACTAATGTAAATAAACCTCTCGAATCAGAAGATTTTAGAATAACAGATTTGTCTGTTACCAGATTGACTTGTTCAAGCAAAAATAAAAATAATCCACAATTAAAATATAGCATATATATGTCTATTGCACCTATGCCATTTTTTAGAACCACCGTTATGGAAATTTTACCTTACATCGTCATAATAAATAACACAAAAATGAATATCGTTTTTCAGGAATTTATTAAAAATTATACATACTTTAAATATAACACTTTAAAGCCAGGGGCATACGTCGAATTTCATCCACAATCCAAAAAAAAAGCTATGCTAAAAATATGTGGAATTTTTCATAATAAATTCAGCTATATGATTGATGATTATTTACAAAAAGAGTTATACTTGGAAAATTTGGAAAAGGAAAATGTTCATGTGGTTAATGAAGACAGGAAAAGTAAATGCCTTTTCACTAGTCGTGGTACAGGATCGAGCTATAATGTTCCCATAAGTCACAAAACAGCAGATATCCACTCTTTTACTTTAAAGAATAACATATCAAACATATCAAAAAAACTGAGTGTTCTTATGGATAAAGAGAAAGCAAAAAATCATATGATCAAGCAAGAGTTTTCTTCGAATAGCTTGTGCAGAACAGATGTTCAAAATTCAATTGATAAGGATCAAGCGGGAGAAGCACAAGTTGGAGAAGCAGAAGTAGGAGAAGTGGAATCAGGAGAAGCAGAATCAGGAGAAGTGGAATCAGGAGAAGCAGAATCAGGAGAAGCAGAAGTAGAAGAAGCAGAAGTAGAAGAAATATTAACGAATCTAAACTCCATTAAGAAAAATAATGTTTTGAAAAAATATAAAAAATTGGATGATTTTAAATTTTTATATTGGTCTGAAGTGCTCGACTTAACTAGGGTTAGTATGATCTATTTTCGTCATCCGGTTGTATCAGATGATAATTTCATAAAGGAAGAAAAGAAACTTAAAAAACTTAATCAACTTTTGAAAATATATGGTAAAAATGATATTACCTATTTAAATATGTCGAATGAAATATTTAAGGAGAATATTACACCATATGAATACACATGTTGCTCAATGGAAATATCAACCTATAAGGGATGCAAATTTGTGCGATTTCAAGATATAGATGTTGTTCCATATTATTTATTAAATTTAACCAAGTACAATATCAAATTGAGACAGTTGGGTATATATGAACATTCTGAAGTCTTACAAAGAATTCAAAAAAAAAAAAAAAAGTCTTTTGATGAGATATTTAAAAATTATGCATTCAACTTTTCATTCTATAACCCCTACAAGGACCCCAAATTAAAGATCAGCATATATGTGTCAAATAAAAAAAAGGAAAAAAATAAAAAAAAAAAGAAAAGCACAAAAAAGAATAATAAAAATAATAATTTGAAATATACAAAAACGCTAAAGATAAATTTAAAGAATGAATTAAATTATCTAAGTTTATTGGCTACCAATTACCTGAAGGACAATGAATATACAAAAATAATAAAGGAGAAAATCTTCCATTTAAAAAGATTTTCAGAACATGTAGAAAACTTAAATGATAGAAATGTTAATATAATAGATTTAGCCAACTCAAGTAATGTAACTCTGTTAAAATTGAAGCATGGAGATACATTTGTTTACATATTATGCACAAAGAAAACGTACAATGGGAAAACTATTTTTTCGTTCGAAAATTATGACGATTTGATAAGTAAAGTTTTGAATTTCAGAAAGGCATCCTTTAACCAAAAGAAAAATTACAATTTTTTAAAGTCATTCCACATGCTCATTCCAAAAAAAAAGAACGCAAAAGTGAGAAGTAGAAAAAGGAAACAGAAAAAGAAAATGAAAAGCAAAAACGAGAAAAATACAGAAAAGGAACATCATTTTTTCAGTCTGTCGAACCGCGAAGAAATGAAGAAGAGAAGATTAATTCCAAATGGTTGGCAACTACTTAACCTATTTAGAAAAAAAAGTACAACACGTTCGATCGAAAATGGACCAAGAGTAACCCAAATTATTAGAGAATTATATGAGAAAAGAATGATGAATAGACAGGAAAAAAAAAAAAGTTCACTGAATTTAAACATATTTGCACATTTTATATTCAAAGGATTAGGATTGAGTATTAACAAGCACAATTTAGAAGAAATTTTATATTTTTCCATGGAATATATATTAATAGTTTATAAACAAATAACTGACAAGGATTTATTTCATATAAATATTGGATGGCTGCAAATAGACAATCATACCAAGAACACAGATTATAAAAATGTTTTATTACCAATTGTAGATATGAAGAAAAGTAATCAAGAACAAAATTCTACTTATAATGAGGAAAATAATTTCTCATATAACAAACATGGCACATTTGAGAAAAAAATATCTAAAGAAGATATCACTACTGTTTACAGCGCGAATATGAGTAATTCAAATGATATTTTTTCTCAAGATATTAGAAATGAAAATAAATTGTCAAAAATTAATTCAAGATATACATTAACCCCATTAGAACATAATAAAAGTAAATCATATGATGATTACTCCTATTTCGAAAAAGAGAATCTGTTAATCAATCCAAATATGAATAACCCTTTATCTAATTCTTATAAATTCTTTGTTCCATCCTTTTTCTATTCACAACATAATTCTGTGTTGAATATAACTATAATTAAACAGAAAAGAGGGAATATGAAAAATTTTTTGGAATTATCGGAAGTCAACATAAAATTTTCTCCTATGAGTATAAATGTTGATTCTTATTTTATTATTGAAATTTTGAAAATATTTGATGAATTATTAAAAATTCTAGAATTTGATCTAAGTAATTATAATTCTCTCAATTTGGAAAAAAACATAGAACTACGTGATACAGATTATGATAGTTTGGAGTACAAGCAAAACATAGGTCCAATAGAAGAGTTAATAAAGCATTATATTTTAAAAGATTATTATTTATATGAACAAATAGCCAACTTCAAATTTAATATTATGAAGAATGATGAAGAGAAATCAAAAGGTATTCCTACTGATGGTAGCAATGGAAATACCATATTTACTCCAAAAGAATGCTGCAACAAATCGGACTTGGATATGCCAGATGTGAAAACTTACCTCACGATGATAAATGAATACAAAAATTGGAAACACCAAGGAGATAATTATGCCCTTGTGAACAATAAAGAAAGGGCTAATTTAGATCTTCTTTTTGGACAATTATATGAAAAGAACGTGGAAATTTTGGGAATCCCTGAAAATGAGGAAAATGTAGAAAATGAGGAAAACGATCGAATTAAGCATATCGAAAAAAATGTTGTATTCAGTTCGAATCACCACGACTCGTTGCGCAAGATTGAGCCAGAAAAATCCATATCAGGAGAAGAAAAATTGAATTTCCAAATCACCAATGTTTCTAAACCACAATTTGCAGATAGACACAGTGAGGAAAAAATAGTATCGAAGAAACATATATTAGCTAATAGTAAAAAAAAAAATATCGTAAAAAAAAATTACAATATTTATTTTTTTAACGAAGAAAAGCTGAAGTATCTACAGAGCTGTGAAAAGTATTACAAGAAGATATTAAATAATAGAAAACGAGTTTTAAAAAAAATTCAGAATATTAATTTAAAAAATAATTTAATAAGTTTTGATAAAATGTTTATATCCAAATTAGAAATTGATGAAATTAAATTAATTATTAATATAAAAAATAGAAGTTTAAGTTATGACAAAAAAAGTGAAATAATAGAATCAAATGTAATGAACGCCTTGATTGTTCTTATCATGAATATACCCAACATTAGCGATGCACATTTACATTTTGAAAAAGAGATTAAAAAAAATATGTGTGGTTCTTTGCATGGCTTAATATTTAATGAAATTATGAATGATTACATAAATCCAGGAATGAATCAAATGTTTAACGTTTTAGGTGCTGTGGATTTTATTGGAAACCCATTAATAATTTATAAACATTGGAAAAAAGGATACAACACTTTTATTAAAGATTTAAAGAAAAGTTTTGATTCATGTTCTTTTCCTTTTCTATTTTGTATATTATTACTAAACATACTTGGTCGGTTTGGAAAAAGTTTATTATCAGGAATACTCGAAGGTGTAAGCAGATTATGTGGTAGTTGGAGTACCTGCTTAGAAAGATTTTCAAGAAATGCAGATAATTTTAGTATCGTTACAAATAGTAACATTTTACAAAATGAAATTCTAGACCAACCATCCAACTGTGCTGAAGGAATAGGCTATGGCTGTCAATCATTTGTAAATATTTTAACTATCAGCTGTGTCAATACAATTTATAAACCCTTGATTGCTATAAAAAAAAGTAGAGATTTTCGAAAAAATGAAAAAGACAAGTTTAAGATATTCCTGTTATCCATGAAACTTATATTATACGGACTTTTCAGCGGATTTAGTAGCTTATTTTTCGGATTTTTCAATAGTATTCTTTCCTTTTTTACTTTTTTGTTTATGGGCACATTAAATCAAATACAAACATTAGCTATGAAATCTGTTGTAAGACCAAAAAAAATGAGCATAGTTAAGGAATATGCAAAATTTGTTAACTATGAATATCCACTATCATTTTCTTATCACATCATAAATGAAAAAAAAAAAAAAAAAGAATTTTTAAAAAAAAATATTATAGCTATTATCCCTTTATATTCTATCAAAGACAATAATCCTTGTAATGTAAAAAGCTTTCTTTGGGTTAATAATAAAGAAGTGGGATATTCTCAGAAGGATAAATTATTATGGTCTCTATACATTAATTACATCATTAAAATTGACATTCTGCTAATTCAGATGGATAATGGACAGGGCAAAAAAAAAAAATCCATATTAAATCGAAATAAAAACAAAATAAAAAGTAAACATTCAAATTTCAGCACTAATTCAAATGCAAAGGAAGAAGATCATCAAATTAAGAGCAGATGGAATTTTCAAAGTATTTTCAACGCGCAAAAATATAGGCAATTAGGTGAATTAAAACCTTCATATTACATAAGGATACTTTACAGATCCGTGTATAAGGTAAAAAGAACACATCGAAAATCAAAATTGAAGCACTTCTCCTTAAGGAAAAAGGACGATTCGAACCACAGAATGAAGAAAATATTGAGAAAAAATACTTATGAAAAATATTTCGAAAAGGAATTCAAGAATGAGCAACTAATCAACCACGATGCTGATCAGAGCGATGATTACTGCAGTGACGATAATCCTAAAGCTGGTCATAAGGATTGTCATAAATATAGTCATAAAAATGATAACATTTGCACGGATAAGCAATGTGATCATGGGAGACCTTCGAAATTGAAGGAGAAAGACAAGATGTACCACAAAAACAATGCCTATGACATGAAAAAAGATGAGAAAAGGTCCAAAAGAACAAATACCAATAAAGGAAATCGTGAAGGAGGGAATACACAATGTGATAGATATAATGACCATGAGATAGAAAAAAATTACCCAAAAGGATGTCGAAGTGAACGTAGGGGAAAATTGCAAAATATTGGTGATTATACATTATCAAATGATGAAATAAGAAAAAAAAGGGATTTAAAAAGAAAAGGAATTTATCCATATCAACAAGATGCTGTGAACATTAATGATGATTCTAGAAATATAAATAAATTAAAACATAAGAAAATGCACGCAAAAAAGCATCATGTACATAAAAAGAAAAAATATTTATATATTTCAAAATTGGTTAAATGCGAATCGAAGGAAATTGCTCTTCATGCTTTTTCTCTTCTTCTATCATTTTTAATACATAAATCTCCATATTATTTAAAAACTGCAAATTAGACGCACGAACAAAATTGTACACTTCGCACATACCTTAGCATCTCAGAATTTGGACTTATAAAATTGGTATATATAAAAACTTAAAGAGAAAGAGATATATCTCGAGGATGTCAGATTATCACATCCTTGAGATGTACAAGAATTATATTTTAATGTATAATTCACAGGATATCGAATAACTGAGTTGTGCAAAAATGAACATTGCATTCAAATTACCACCTTTTCGGTGTTGACACTTTTGATTATTTTTATTTTTATTTTTCCATATTGAGCTGCAATTTAACATGCTAAATTTTATCTTTTTATTTTTAAACAATCTTCTATTTAGAACACATTCTGGAAAGAATGAAGAAAATGTGTTATTTTTACGTTTCATTATACAAGTATATATATATATATATATATATATGTATATGCATACATATACGTTTTGTCCATTTCGCATTTTTTTTTTTTTTTTTCAAATACTTGTCCGCTTAGCAGACTAGTTTCGGTTCATATTTTTAATCCTTTTATGAGTTTTCAAACTTTGTTATTTCATATAATAGACGTATAACTCTCCTATTCGTCAAACTCTTCATTTCAAAACAACTTAATTTGTGAACATTGTCAATGGTGAATTATTTTTTTCCTTGTTTTCTTTGTTATCTTTGTTAATTTTATTTCTACGTTATTTTAGAAAAGCTTTACTTAGCACATTATTTTAAAAGTTACATAAATTGTATTTTTTATTCGTATATGTTTTGCAATTAATAAATAGCCGACAAAAATTTAAATATTTTTAAAAATTTGCTTCACTTATCCTTCTATAGAAGTGGATAATGTGTGTAAGCTTCATGTTATTTTCAAGCTTTATTCGCACATCTTCATCCAACGAGGTATATATGACGAGAATATAAAACAAAATAGCCATAAATAACAAAAAAAAGAAAAGAATATCCCAGTTAGGTATTGCTAGTAGATCATTATAGTACAAAATGATATAAATCTTTTCATGTATTTGCCAAATTTTTGTAAACGGTGCAATACAAAGGGGAGAATATCACTTATATACATATTTTCTTTTTAAAGATCCATACACATTCATACTTTTAATATTATGAATACTTTTATGAAAAAAAAAAAAAAAAAAAAAAAAAAAAAATTAAAGCCATTCACAAGTAAGAGTTTCATTTTAAATTAAGCTTATTTTTTTCTCTACTTATTATTATTCTTCATATTAAGTACACTAAGGTATCATTTTTTAACCTATAGATGGTGTGTTTCTTTTACCCGACTTGTCTTATATTGTAAGGAAAAACATTAGTAAACCATTATTTACTTAAACCTTGTTTAATGAATATTTCTTAAGAGATAATTTAAGCTTTCTATACAACCCAGAACAAATTCATTCTTAAAAGAGTCTTTTATTTTATTTTTTTTTAAAATGTCAAGTGCTTAAAGAATTCAAAACTTTCAATAAAACTTTTGCACGAGGTAAAGAGAAGAAGAAAAAAAAAAAAAAAATAGGACAATAGGATAGGATGTTTCCAAGAATTATAAAAAAATATATGAAAGCATAATTTAATATATAAACAATGTGTATATAAGTGTTTATTTTATTTTATTTTAAAAAAAAAAAAAAAAAAAAACATAAAATGTGTACTAAGATATTTATTATGTATATATGTATATAATATACACACCATGAAATTGTGTTATTTGTGTATATATATTTCTGAACTGCAATAACTTTACATATAATGGGGGTTGTAGTTCCCACTTTTCAGTAAATTATTTTCTTAAGCAGATAAAAATGATACAGAACCACTGCTCTTATTGTTCATTCGTATAATTTCACTACTATTAAGTAACAAAGTTGTTTTGTTGCCTAAAGACAGTTAGGCAACTATGCATACGTTTTATAGTGGTTAAAACATTACACATATTTCTGCTGTTCATAAGAATAGTAAATGAAAATTGAAAACTCATTGTTCACCAAATGGGGGTTGTTAGCATGTACAACTAAATTCAGACATGTGTATATGAGTGCATTTTTATGCATATATTTATGCGTGCATTTTTACACATATATTTTTATACGTTTGTTTTTATATGTTCATTTATTCATTCACTTTTAATACATCCATTTATACATAATTAAAGGTATTCCTTTAATGCTTCCTTTTTAACATCTTTTTATTTTTCTTCTTTTTTCTTTTTTTTTTCCCATCTTACTATCCAAATTTATATAAAAAGTTCAAAATTTCTTAATTGGACGAATTAAAAAAGGGTAATTAGGGGCAACAACTTTCATTAAATAATTATTGCAAGGTGAAACAAAAGGTAAATCATAAATCAAAAAAAAAAAAAAAAAAAAAAAAAAAAAAAAATCCAGAAAACCAAAGCGAATGCAAAAACGAAAAAACCGTTGCTATTACTCCATAACACTACATTATTCATAAAATTCTCAAAAAAATGCACAGTTTTTTAAAAAAAAATTCCCTGCTGTATATTGATTATATCTACTTTTCTTCTTTTTACCTTCAAAACATGAAAAAAAACTTATTGCAATAGAATTGTGGTATATGAAAAAAAAATTTGACACAAATTTATATATCGTTTGTGACATTCTGTTAAACCTTGTAATTAATTGGGTGACTTTTTTAGTATTTTATTTTTTCATAAATATGACATGATTTTAAAATCATACCTTCGTTGCGGTTATATGCGACAATTTAATAATTTTTTTTTTAAAGGATTAAAAAAAAATTTTTTTTTTCTCCTTTTCGGAATAAATGCTATACATATATATATGTATACCTGCTATTTGTTAGTACTATTTATAATATATATACCAAAAGCCCATACCTCTTTTTTTTTTTTTGTCTTATATTATACGAATTGATGATTTATTATATGTACAAATATCAAAATACCACCATCACCAAAAAAACATTATTTTGTTGCAAAAGTATATACAATATAAATTTTCTAATTTTGCATTTAATTTTATCTTTTTTTTTTTTTTTTTTAAATACTTTTATTATAAAACGATAACATGCATATTTTTTTGACAAAATTATATAAAGAACATTAATTAATGGCATTTACTGTTAATGTTTTGAAAGTTCTATTTTTTTCAAATTCATTTTATACATTAAGAAAAGGTATGAAATGGGATGCATATACATATATTATACCCCCATTTATATGCTGTTTTTTTTTTTTTTTATTTATTTTTTTGCGTAATTGTTCATACCTGCGTTAACATTACTTATAATATGTTTTGTTATAACGCATTTACTATAGATTTTATGTAATGTATAAAAGTTATATATTTGAAGAATAAAGCCTATGAGGAAAAATCTTGTTTTTGTTTCTTCCTTTATATTTACATTTACATGATGGGCGTGCATTACTCTACATTTATACCTTTTTAGTGTTCCTATAATACAAAATATTACTACAACACATCAATCAATTTGACATTTTAGCTTTTGTGTTTTTGATTTTTCATAAATCATACGTGTTCTATGTATTTTTCTATACGCGTCTATACGCTTACTTAATCAGAAGGAAAAGAATTATTAAACTTTACTTGCCCTTCTCAGAATAAAGAAGTTACGAGTTTTATATCTCCTTTTTTTTTTTTTTTTTTTTTTTTTCATATAACAATTTGTAAAACCTATTTGTATATAATCATTAATGTGTCCCTTAACAAATTAATGTTCATAGTTTTATTTAACCTCTTCGATTTGTATATTTACCCATTTTATGAACCCATATACTTTTTGTGAATTTTTTTAAGTAATTGACCAAGTCAATCAATCCCAAGAAATAGAAAAAGACATAGTAATGAACAGAGTTTTAAATAAGTTTATCTAATGTCATTAACAGAATTACTAATGAATCTTCACATATGTAAATGGTAACACAAAATAAAAAATGGAAGGTGAAAAAATAAAATCAAATAGTGTTTCCAATTTTTCTATAACATATGAAAGAGAATCAGGGGCCAACAGCGACAGTGATGATAAAAGCTTAAGAAGTAGCGATAATGAATCAAACTCATTTATGAATTTGACTAGCGATAAAAATGAGAAAGCAGAGAACAATAGTTTTATTTTAAATAATAGTAGTTTTGCAAATATGAAAGATAGTTTGCTAGAATCTATAGATTTGAGTGTATTAGACTCAAACTTTGATTCCAAGAAAGATTTTTTATCCAGTAATTTATCAAAAAATTTTAACAGTTTATCGAAAGAACACCTGAGTAGTAAGTATTTAAATAAACTTTTAAATAAAAGTGATTCTATATTTATGTCTAAGAATAAAGACATGCATTTAATGGAAAATAATGTTGGTAGTAATAATATTCCTGTAAAAAATAACAACAAAAAGGAAGGATTTATGGATTCAACAACCCCTGTAAATGTGAACGAAGATAATGCAATAAATAATCTAAAAAAATATAGCAATGCTAATAATATAAATAATACATATGAAAAAAAAATAATCGAAACGGAATTAAGTGATTCAAGCGATTTTGAAAACATGGTAGGGGATCTAAGAATTACCTTTATTAATTGGTTAAAAAAAACGCAAATGAATTTTATCAGAGAAAAGGATAAGCTATTTAAGGATAAAAAGGAATTAGAGATGGAAAGAATAAGATTGTACAAAGAAATTGAAAATAGAAAATCCATAGAAGAACAGAAACTACAAGATGAAAGAAAAAAATTAGATATAGACATATCAAACGGATATAAACAAATTAAGAAAGAAAAAGAAGAACACAGAAAAAGATTTGATGAAGAAAGGCTAAGATTTTTACAAGAAATAGATAAAATAAAGCTAGTTTTATATTTAGAAAAAGAAAAATATTTTCAAGAATATAAAAATTTTGAAAATGATAAAAAGAAAATTGTTGATGCAAATATTGCAACAGAAACTATGATTGATATAAATGTAGGAGGTGCTGTTTTTGAAACATCTAGACACACCTTAACACAGCAAAAGGATTCTTTTATAGAAAAATTACTAAGTGGAAGATATCATGTGACTAGAGACAAGCAGGGTAGAATATTTTTAGATCGAGATAGTGAATTATTTAGAATCATATTAAACTTTTTAAGAAATCCATTGACAGTTCCTATACCTAAAGATTTAAGCGAAAGTGAAGCATTACTTAAAGAAGCAGAATTTTATGGCATCAAATTTTTACCATTTCCATTAGTTTTCTGTATGGGTGGTTTTGATGGAGTAGAGTATTTAAATTCTATGGAATTATTAGACATTAGTCAGCAATGTTGGCGTATGTGTACACCTATGTCAACTAAGAAGGCCTATTTCGGTAGTGCCGTTTTGAATAATTTTTTATATGTATTTGGAGGAAATAATTATGATTATAAAGCTTTATTTGAAACAGAGGTGTATGATCGTTTAAGAGACACATGGTTTGTTTCTAGTAACTTAAATATACCCAGAAGAAATAATTGTGGAATTACATCAAATGGAAGAATATACTGTATTGGTGGTTATGATGGTTCATCTATTATACCAAATGTTGAAGCCTATGATCATAGGATGAAAGCATGGGTCGAAGTTGCACCACTTAATACTCCAAGATCTTCATGTATGTGTGTAGCTTTTGATAGTAAAATATATGTTATTGGAGGAACAAATGGAGAAAGATTAAATTCAATAGAGGTATATGATGAAAAAATGAATAAATGGGAACAGTTTCCCTATGCTTTGCTAGAAGCAAGAAGCTCCGGTGCTGCCTTTAATTATTTAAATCAAATATATGTTGTTGGAGGTATTGATAATGAACATAACATTTTAGACTCCGTTGAACAGTATCAACCTTTTAATAAAAGATGGCAATTTTTGAATGGTGTTCCAGAAAAAAAAATGAATTTTGGTGCATCCACATTATCTGATTCCTATATAATTACAGGTGGTGAAAATGGAGATGTTTTAAATTCATGTCATTTTTTCTCACCAGATACGAATGAGTGGCAAATAGGACCACCACTACTTGTTCCCAGATTTGGGCATTCTGTACTAATTGCAAATATATGAATGTCATAAAAGAATTAAATAAAAAAAAGTGTTGGTTGTGTGTGTATGTTATACCATATCTTGGTTATTATAACACACTTTGTTTGACACGCATATCACTCCATATGTTTTTTTTTACCTATACAAACACACACACACACACACAGTTGTGCTTATTGATACATCAGATGGCAAATAAATATCATAGCATAAGGAACGACTTAAGAAATGGCGAATGATGATAATGCCTCATATAAGTATAGTAGAGAATATTTAATATATCCCCTTGCTGTTGAGAAAAGAAATGTCTGATTTTTACAGCTAGCAAACCGTAGATTGCACAGGTGTATATGTATACACTAGATACATAGATGGATGAACATGGAATGATGAAATTTTATTTATTTATTATTGTTTTTTTTTTTTTACTTTTTTATTTTATTTTCATTCATTTTTACTATAAAATTATGGCATGTATGTGTTACACGTATGTTTTACATGTACATGTTACGCGTATACCTTATATATTTTGATTTTTTTTTTTTTTTTAAATATACCTCATCAGTTTACCATCTCGTAATTATCTATAATGCATGACTATTAATTTTTTTTTTTTTTTTTTTTTTTTTAATTCCTTTTCTTCTCCCATCACTACTTCATACGATATTTTTCTCGTATGTCATGTTTCAAATTTCTCGTTTCTTGGTAAATTCGTAACCCCACTCGACTATTTTATATGAACCCCTTTTCGTTTTTAAGACTATGCACTTAAAGATATGTAATTATACGTACGTGCACGTACGTATCGATGCAAACATGTGCTCTGTATACTCATTATGTACTCATGCATGTATGTATGCATGTATGTATGCATGTATGTATGTATATATTCATGTACGTATGCTTGTATGTATAATACAGACATACATGGGCTACACACACAAATATTATATACATTTTTTTCCTCCACCCTACTTTTCGATGCCCCTTGAACTTTTTTTTTTATTACCCAGGAACATTTAATTTTTTTTTAGAAAAGCATTTTATTTAATTTTTTTTTAACGTTGTCAAAGTTTTTATTTTTTATTCATATATACATGTATACACAGATATATGCACGTACATAAATATATATATATGCTATTTAAAACCTGTCAATCGCATTTCCTTTGCTCTTCCTTTATTTTGATGAAATAAAGAAACACGAAAAGGAACAAGAAAATACATACCTTGAAGGGAAAAAAAAAAAAAAAAAACAAAGATCTCTCAAAATTGATATACGTAATAATGAATAACAACGGAAGGCATGAATTAATATTTTTTTATAGAATTCAGTTGCAACGTTTATATTTTGGATGCTACTCTGGGTTCCCCAATTTTGTAACGGAAGGACCGTGATTTTTTTTTTTTTTTTTTTACGTATCCAATTGCTTGTTCCTGCAAACAACTGCAATTAATATTTGTCACAGTTTCACTCTTGGATCTTGCGCGACAAATTTGTAAAGGGGCATATGCAGAAATGAGTTTAATACACACAATGTAAATAGATTGCACATATATACATACAATGATATATGAATATATATGCTAGTTCGTGTATGTCGTATGACATGGGCAAATATTTTAATTCTCTAGGACTATAGTCATATACCATTCATGCTACTTTTCCTCCATATTGACATTCCACTTATCTGATGGATGGCATTTTGAATTTACTTACGGAACAAAACCAGTTATTGCTGCACGAATATTTGAAGCAACGCAACCAAGAGAGTTTTACCAATTTGAATATAAACCATTTAGAATTTTTTTTAAACAAATTGAGCGAAATAAAGAATACACTAAATGAAAGAGAGAAAGATGAATATGTAGTAGAAGCTCCTCCAACTGTTGACATCAATAGTATCCATGAGTGCAATGTGAAACCACCCAATGGTGCCATATTTATTGAGAATTATAAAAAAAAAAATTTAATGAACGAATTAAAACATATAGGATTAGAAATTGTTAAACGTAGTGAAGTTGCCGTTTTGTTTTTAGCTGGTGGTCTAGGATCGAGACTTGGGATTGATAAGCCAAAGGGATTGTTGGAAATCACACCTATACATAATAAAACATTTTTTCAGTTTTATTTTGAGCAAATTAAATTTTTGGAAGAGTTCTCTATGACAATTGACACTGCTAGAAGCAATGCTAATATAAGAAATAAATTCAACTGTTACTACCCAGAGGTAGGAATCACAAGTTGCAACAGCAATTACAGTAATGATGATCTCCCCAATGTGTTTAGAAGTTGTGATAATGTAAATCGAAAAGGTAACATGGCTTATGCAAGCTCCTCAAATCCAAATTTATTGCACGCGTCCACCCCAATAACAGAAGTTAAAGAAACAACAATTTACATTTACATAATGACATCGAGCTACACACATGAAAAAACTGTTAATTTTTTAGAAGAGAACAAATTTTTTGGATTAAAAAAGGAAAATATAATTTTTTTTAAACAATGTGATAATTACTCCACCGATTTTAATTTTAATATTCTCCTGTCCAATCAGAACACATTGTTGACATTCCCAGGTGGTAATGGAGCTCTCTTTAGTGCACTAGACAGAAATGAAATAATTGATGATATGATCCAAAAAAATATAAAATATGTTCAAATTGTAAGTGTTGATAATGTGTTAAATAAAATATCGGATCCAGTATTAATCGGTTTTTGTTCCTTTTTTCAATGTGATATTGCTAATAAGGCAGTTAAAATGGAGGAAGTAGGATCGGTGGGTATCTTTTGCTTAAAAGGGAATGAAAAAAAACTAACGCATGATGAACATAATAATTTTTCTGTATGTGAATATACAGAATTAAATAAATATATTTTAAAAAATCCAGAAGTTTTTAAATATGGAAATATTTGTCACCATGTATTTTCACTAAACTTCTTACATCATATTGTAAAGAATAAACTTTATAATAATATGAAATTACACAAAATTTCGAGAAAAAAAGAATACTACGATTTTAGTGTATATCCAAATGAGAAAAGTTCTATGTCTAGTTCTACTGTGTATTGCTACGAATATTTTATATTTGATATTTTCAAGTATGCCAAAAACATATTATCATTTGAAGTTTCGAGAGATGAAGAATTTTATCCAATAAAAAATAATAACAATGGAAATACTATATTGAATGCACATACAAAATTAAGTATGTTACATAAATCATGGCTTGAAAACATGAAATTTAATATTATTCCTAACCCTATGGAGCATCTTAACATGTGTGAAATATCTCCCCTTGTCTCTTATGATGGAGCTTTTTTTTTTCATTTACCTAAACGTAAAGATGTGCATCTCCCGTTTTCCCTTGATTTGGGTTCATCGCCTTAGCTTCTATTCGGAATTTAGTGTTTTTATAAATTTTATTTTATTGATATTGTTATTATTTTATTTTACTATTTATTTTATTATACTGTTTTACTATTTTACTATTTACCTTATTACACTATTTTACTATCTTACTATTTACTTTATTTTTTTTGGCTTTTTTTGTAAAAATTTGAAAATAAAGTTCCTTCTTGTAGTCTCACTTAGGGTTTAAGACGAGAAAAAATTATCCAGAAATACAAAATATATTGTAAGCAAGAGAACCTGTTGCAATTCTGCCACACAGAAAAAACACACAATTGTAACAAATATGTCTATTGTTCGATTGTGGATGTACTCATGCCATTGCTTCTTATGGAATTTTTCGTCCATCTGGTAGTACTAATGGGTCCCTAATTTTTTTGGGTTTAGCAAAATGATTATCGAACAATATCTTCTTTTGTTTTTCGTTAATAACAGGGAATTTATCGCCAATCTGGAAAAGAAAAGGTCGGGAAGCAAAGGTTAACTGGTAGAAAAAATAAAAAAAAATAAGGCAAAATGGTCGCAATATTTTAAAACGTGATCAACTCCATTTCCGTTGCTTTTGTTTATACCTTTAAGTTATGTTCCTTAGCGTGTCTTGGCTGCGAATAATTTTTAATGCAGGGAAGAAAAAATTTGCATGCAAAAGATTAATCAAATGATGGGACATTGCATCATGCACTGCTCATACGATTGCAAAATATATACACATATATATGTTTATATATATATATATATATATATATAAACATATATATGCGTATTCCCTTAATGTGATATTGCACAGAAAATGGGGGCTACATGAAGGGAAGGAAATAATAGGGGAAAAGGATTCATAAATAATTGCAGTTCTTTTTTTTTTATCTCACCGGTGTCATTATGACAAATCTAGGTTCCTTGTTTCGTTCACTTTCTTCTAGTTTTTTGTCGTATGGGGGTCTTTCCTCCTGCAACCACGGGCCATTGTAAATGCGTATAAAATTAGACGTGTGGATAGGGATGCATGTGCTAATAATTTTTGAAGCATAGTTTGCAAGGAATATATTTGTCTTAGTATAATTATATATGCAAATTGGTATACACGTATAATATGTAATTATACAAAGAAATGCTTTGGAAATACTTTTTATTCCTGAGCTAATACCCTCTCTCGATGTAAAGGGTTCGTGTCTTTTACACTTCAACCGTTTTTTTTTTTTTTTTTTTTTTTATTTTCTCTAAATTTGCACTTACCTCTATATTCATTATTGTTCCATCAGAGTGCACGTAAAAAATATCGCACTTAAAGGAGTCATAATCGATCCGTTTTTCTGGTGGAACCCTTTTGTTATAATTTTCAATAATTTTTCTTGAATTAGCAAATTTATTTGGGTCTCTATATAGTATGCTTTTTAATTTTTTCCTTCTATAAAAATGCATGTTAGTTGATGGATCTCCATCTCTTATTATTTCATCCAAAGATGGGAAAATATTTGATTCACTTTTTTCATTTTCATATTGAAACCCTTCTTCCCTTAATTTCTTTTTTACATCAATATCCACAGGTTCAAAACTGTTTATTATATTTTTGAAAGGAGAAAAATAAAATAAATTTGACATAGGACTTGCTGGTTTCTTTGCATATTTTTCGAATTTCTTATCATTTCTTATATTTAATTCATAACATTCTAATTTCCTTTCTGGTCGATCCACCTTGTCCGATTCATACAATTTATTTCTTATCTTTTTTATGCTCTTTTTATTACATGTTTTATATTTAACAAAGTGCTGTGGACGTCTCAAGATTTTTCGTCCATTTGTAATATTGCCTCCTTTCAACTGAATGATAGTCTTGACGTTACCCTCTTTACATATAAGTGCTCTTAAGTGTATGTAAGCCAAGAAAAAAATTATGCTAAGCAGAGAATTTCCATTTGTTAAGATGCACATTTATGTGATATAGAAGGATTACAAACATAAGCGAAAGAGGAGATGGGTGAGATATATGTTCCAACACAGTCTCAAAAAAAAAAAAAAAAAAAAAACTACAGAAGTGAAATCAAGCAAGAGAAATACTTGGGGTTGGGGGGAAAGAAAGGTGTTGCTTTATTCGTAAGGACACTAAATATATATTTCTCCTCTTAAAGTAATTCCAACACATTTCAAATTTCATCAATTAAAAATTTCCCTAACATTTTTGCTCGGTAGAACTGTCAGTTTGGCATGTTCAGGAATGTAAATAATTTGTTACTCGTGTAAGCATCATTTCTCAAAATTTCATACTTGCGTTTTTATTTATTCTTTTATCTTTTTTATTTGTTTTTTTTCTCTTCAAATCTTAATTTTCACACTTGCGTATTTTTCCCAAGAAATTGAAACAAGTTCGACAACAGTACATCATATATATAATCTTTTGTGAGAGCTTCTTTCATCTCCCTCTTTAAGTGACTTTCATATATGCACTAACGAAATGTTAGGCACACAAAATTGGATAATATAAAGTTACATAAAATATGCGTTATGATAAAAATACTTAAAAAGATTATCAGTTTGACATAAAATGGATCAAAATTTAAAAATGAAAAAATTTATTATACACACAGATTGTTAAATGAATAATTTATGCCAAAAAAAAAAAAAAAAAAAAAAAAAAAGTTAACGCACAATTAGGCGAAATTAGCTATTTTTCGAAAACGAAAAAATAAAGACTATTCTTCAGTAAAATAAGAATGAATTAATAATATAACCATTAGTAATAACCAATTAACGTCGTGGAAAAATGGCAGTGGCGGTAGGGAAACTTCTAAGAAAGATTATTTTCCGTGTCACATGTAAATATATGATAAAGGAGATGGTGAATTATAAGGCTGTTAAAAAAAAAATATATTTTATAATGTGCCAGGTGTCATAATTATATATACGAATATGCAAAGGGCGCAGCTGCATTGGGCTCATTGAGGGGAGTTCATATACGTACATATTTGCACAAGTACATATATTCTCTTTCTCCATAGGCACCCTTTAAAACTTTCCTTTTTTTCTCACGTTCTGCGTGTGTATGCAATTGTTCTTCTACACAGTTAAACGTTTGAGGCTCTTTATATATAAAACACCTAAAATATAGGCAGTTGTATATATATTTTGCATTCATTTGTCTTTTTAAGCGGTCCTTATGAGGAATAAAAAAAAAAATTCTGGATCTGAGTTTTCGTCTGTGTCTGTCTGTGCTTGCAACTTTTTTTTTTATTTTTTTTACTCCTCCGCGTTCCAATCCTTGAACATCAAGATGAAGTCATCCATTCCCAATTTCTGTTGTGCAAACTTCATTTCTGTATTTATTTTATTTCCCTCCTGTGCTAAGATTTGATTAGCTGTATACTGTTTGCTTTGATGAATTTGTAGAATTCTTTCTTCAACAGTTTTTTCTAAAACAAACTTGTAAATGCTTACATCTTTTAGTTGTCCTATTCTGTGTACTCGTTCGAACGCCTGATCTTCTATGGCTGGATTCCACCACAAATCCATTAAGTACACTTTTGATGAAACGGTTAAATTGAGACCTACACCTCCCGCTTTCAAAGAACATAATAGTACTTTCCCTGCAGTATTTTCCACAGGTACATTCGTGGATGTATTTGTAAATCCAATTCCAGGTTGGTATAATTTTCCCTTTTGTACATTGAACCAAAAAAGAGTTGTTTTTCTTTCTTCATATGTTAAAGAACCG
Organism: Plasmodium gonderi; assembly: GCF_002157705.1. Taxonomy (NCBI): domain Eukaryota; phylum Apicomplexa; class Aconoidasida; order Haemosporida; family Plasmodiidae; genus Plasmodium; species Plasmodium gonderi. The sequence continues at coordinate 737,762 of NW_021628937.1, forward strand.
TCATATATTTTATTTGGGATGTTATGTAACGTCAATAACTTTTCAATAATTTTAAGAAAACCTATCCACTGTGAAAATACAACAATGTGTAATTCATTTTTCATATCATTTTGTATATGATCAAATAGCTGTTTTAATTTTGTTGAATAAACAAAATTTTCTTTTTTCATTTTTTTTAACAATTCATCAAGTGGGGATTTATTCTCTTGTAGCGTTTTTAATGATTTTAAACTTATATATTGGTCACACTCTGGGCATTTCTTATCAGCTATTTGAGTTAAATGAAAATAATCATCAGCACATTTTTTACAAATAATATGTAAACATTTGCTAATTAGTGGAAATACAGCATCTTCTAAACATATTACACATTGCATTGCATTCCCTCTTTTTAACAAATCTATCATTTGGATATAATCTTCCTCCAGTTTATTTGAATGTGTTTGACCCAGCATAAAATTGTATATTAGATTTTCCCCTCCATTTTCTGATTCCACCCCGTTATCCTTGTCATGGGTAATAATGAGATGAGTACTATCACACGGATCACTTTCATTAACGCTTGCGAAATTTTTTTTGCCTTTGTATCCACTATGACATTTATCAGTACGTATTTCACCAACATTTCGAACATCATTCGACACGTCTTCCTTCTTCTGTTGAATGTTATTTATGTCTCCCTTATTCCACTCTTCAAAAAAGGGCTTTGAAAACAAAAGCAAAGGGTGCGAACAGCATTGCCTTAGCCTGAGCAATAATTGTAAAACGTGAGAATAGTGACTTAACACATTTCCATCATGCATGTACGTATCGAATTTTGTTTTACTTCTATAAAATACAGCTCTATAGAAATCTTCCTCCTCCATTGAAAATTTCAGTTTCAATAAATGTATATTTTTTTGGGGAAGGGATATTATATAATCTCCATTTTTTGTTCTTGATTTTTTTGTTCTCCTTAACAATATTGGGGATGATATTTTTCTTACAACATCCAAAGCTAAATTTAATTTATTTTTATTTACATAATCTACAATTTCTTTATTCCACCATTCAATTGTTCCATATGGCTTAATTCCTAAAAATCTCAGCAATGGAAAAATATCAAATATAGAATTCTGTATAGGTGTTCCTGTTAAACACCAATTTCTTTCTCCACGTAATTTCCAAACAGCAACAGATTGAATAGAATTTTTGTTTTTAATCACATGTGCTTCATCTATTATTATTCTCCTCCATGTTATTTTATATAAGGGACATTCTTTTCGGGGTTTCACTTCTTTTATATTTTTCTTATCTTCATTACTCTTTAGTGCATAATTATTCATCATTTCCATTTTCGTGCCCAAAACAGTTTTCATAAAAAAATTGTTTAATTTTTTTTTTTCTTCATTAATTCCATTATGTGGGTCATTTTTAAGGAAAATGCTTTTTCTTTCACCTTTTGTCTTACCTCTAGAAACTTCTCTTTTTTTTATCTCTTTGGTGAGTTTGTGATCTCTATCTATGCACTCACTTTTATCTGTATCAGCATTATTGTGCATACTTTTGTTGTTATCTTCATCAATACTACTTCTTTTCTTAATTAATGTGTTCTTATATTCAGAAACTAAAGTAGAATACGTTGTGAGAACAACAGAATATTTAGATAATTCTTCGCTAGTTACATCTTTAGAACTTCCATAGTAAATATATGATGTCATAAATCCTTCTTTCGTATGTCTCTCTATTTCCTGTTTCCATTGGTATATCAAAGCCAAAGGAGCAATAATTAAGGTCCCTCCTTTTTTGAAATTAAATCCTTTGATGGTATTCTCTATCAAGTAAGTAAGATTATTCTTATTTTCATTATTCTTATTTTGTATGTGTAAATTATTGTGATAAATATCATGTGCTATCAATCCAATACTCTGAATTGTTTTACCTAATCCCATTTCATCTGCTAAAATCCCACCTCTAAATGGGGGAACATACTGAGGATACGTGAGTGAAAAGCATCCTGTTAATTTGTTTACATAAAAATATTTCAATACACACACAAGTTTGCTTTTTTCGTATATTTTTATATTAGGGATAAATGCGTGCTCCTCCCATAAAGGGTTCAGGGGTTGCTTGTTTCTGATATCATCATCATCCTCCTCACTGTTATTATTTTCTTCTTCTCCTTCTTCTTCAACTTTTGATTCTTTTTCGCAGTCTGATTTGTTCTTCTCTTGCATGATTGAATAATCATTCTGTTTTCCTTGCCCTTGTGGAGGCTCCCTATAAGCCTGCTCCGTCTTGCATCGTGAGGTATTGTCAACTAGCTCCGTCTTGCACCGAGGGGCACTATCAACCTGCTCCATCTTACATTCAGACACGCTGTGAGTCTCCTTCTCGATGGGTGTAACAATAGCGGTGTGATGCAAATTTCGAGCGATTTTTTCATTTAATGTGGAAATGACTTGCATCTTATTCTTTTGTTCATTGTCAGAATAACTGTTAACCTTAATAACTTCATCAATTACAATTTCTTTTATATTGTCATTTTTTTTGTTTTGACTTTTAAAATAATCTGGGGGATTTTCTTTCGTGTACATCCACCACACTCCTTCCGCTTGGTACGTTTTTAACTTGGGTTTAAAGTAAAATTTGTTCGGATGAATTTGATCAAACTCTTCTAGCAAGTATCCTCCTCGATATTTTTCTTCAACAAAAACTAAGTTCGTAGCTTCTTCATTTTTTTCCTCAATTTCATTTTCACTCATGGAATCCAAAATTTCTTCGTCCTCCCTAGACATACTTAGATTGGACTGATCTAAAGGCAGTGTGGGTAGAGAAGCATATGTAGTGCTTACTAACAAGAGACAATCATACGATTGCTCGTATGGGGGGGGGGATTGCTCGAGTGGGGGGGGGGGGGGGGTATGCAAAATAGATGGAGGGGCACTCTACTCTTGTGTGTATTTATCACACAAATATTCACCATGTATTGGACAATTTACATCCATATATGTGCTATTAAAATGATTTCGTTTTAGCACATTCTTTTCATTTTTTGCTTTTCATTTTTTGCTTTTCATTTTTTGCTTTTCATTTTTTGCTTTTCATTTTTCGCTTTTCATTTTTTGCTTTTCATTTTTTGCTTTTCATTTTTTGCTTTTCATTTTTTGCTTTTCATTTTTTGACTTCCTCATTTTTTGCTTTTCATTTTTTGCTTTTCATTTTTCGCTTTTCATTTTTTGACTTCCTCATTTTATTTTATACCTATGACTGACTTCCTCGAAGTAGCGCCTATTCCTAGCGCTTTGTAAGGTGTGCTGAACCCAAAGGAATTTTCACCGCTGCTATTTGAACCCTTATCTTTCTTAGAATACATAAATGTGTCACTCTTAGGAACGCTGTTAGACGATAATAATAAACTTTCCTTATTTATTTTAATATGAGTACTATCAAAAGAATCCATGTCGACATTTTTCGCTAGTCGTAGAGGAGTTATTCTTAACTCTTTGAATAAGTTATCAACACTGCACTTTATTAAGGAGTTATATTCATGAAATTTATGTGAATCTATTTTAAACGAATCGGGATATAAAATAACATGAATAAATGTTCTTAAGCTACCCCCAAATTTTAAATCACATAAGGAAACTTTTTCTAATTTTATTTCTATCCTTATTGCATTCAAAACTAAAAGTACACATAAAGTTTTCGATAAAAGACTCTTAATTTTTGAAATGTCTCGGTTATTATGATGCTTAATTCTTATGCATGGATAACCCTCGTTAATGTCTTTTAAAACTTCACTTTTGCATTTATCATATTCAATGAATTTTTTATCAGCTGATAAAATTTTATTTGAATCAAAATGAAATTCAGAATACTCTTCATTACATAATTGTGAATTGTTATCTTTTTTTGTTAATATTTTTTTTTTTTTTATTTTTTTGTTATTTGTAGGTATATTTCTTCCTATTATCTTGATGTAATCATTAGACATAACATAATTTTTATTTACTTTTAACATGTACGTAGGAGAATATGATCTTTTTGTTGATTTAGGTGTTATCTCATAACTTATTTCTATATCTTTATCACTTTTCACATCACATATTTCGCTTGACAAAATTATTGAATCTGTTTCTATGCATCCTAAATAATATTCAAAAAAAACACCTTTATCTCTTACCAATTCTCCTTTTTTATTTGATGCTTCCAATTCTTTCATCTTCGCCAATTTTATTTGTTCGTAGTTATACATGTTTATATCCTCGATAATTTCGACTATATCAGATAAGGAACGGGAATGTGTGTGTAATAGGTAATGGAAGTATGTATATAAAGGAACACATAAAATGGACTTGCCAAAACAGAGAAATGTGCATAGAGTGACAACTCCTCATAATGTTCACAATAACAAAAGGTTATTCGAAACGGAAGTAAAATCGGCTTAAAATGGGATAGAAAAAAAAATTACACCCAGTTGTCAACTGTCTCCCATGAAATGTATACTTACTGTCACTAGTTGTCTCCATCGATGTGCAGTAATTATTACTTCCCAAATGCACCCTCCCAGGGTTGTTGAAACCCGATACCGTGGTGCATTTGGATTCATTATCATTTAAACTTATAATTTCAATGACATCACTATCATAGCTATCCACTCCCAACTCGTTATATGATTTTTTAAAATCTTTTGTTTCATTCTTAAAATAATTTGAGCTACTCATTTAAGACAAAAATCTTCATTTAAAGTTTCACACACAAAAAAAAAAAAAAAAAAAAAAAGAAGAAGAAATTTTAATTAAAAAAAAGACATTAAAATTCGGTAAATCACATATAAATACATATATGTTTTTTCTGAGTGGGATTACAAAACTTTTTTCAAATGAAATTATGTGTATTGTGAAATTATCCGAAGAACGGGAAAGATGATATATAAATTCGGCTTCTTTTTCGACCTTATGTCTTATATCTCCACATAAGTACACTGCACATATACTTCTGTGCATGCAACAAAAAAAAAAAAAAAAAAAAAAAAAAAAAAAGAATGTTCCTCAAGACGCGATATCCTATTTGTCCTTATTACACCTTTGTTTAGCTTCATTATATTTACGTATAAGCACGTAAACATAATTATTTTATGAACAAATATGGGTAGGGGGAAAAAATATGTTAAACAGCAAAGGCGTGATGATATGTACGCAAATGTCAGAAGACTCAAAAAATATTAAGCATATTACATACCTCTTTTTTTTCCTTGTGAAATGAAAGTAAATTGTATTCTCATATAAGGCATTATTTATTCAATACTATAAAAATGATTTTAGTAACACAGAAAAAAAAAAAAAAAAAAAAAAAAAAGGCAAATGCAAAGAAAACGGAAAAGTCAAAAAATTTCAATTCAAATGCTTATATTATAAAACAAAAAAAACTAAAACAAATGGGCAGATATGGGCAGTGATGTGTGGAAAAGTATTCATAATAATATATCGAAATTCATGCAAAAGGATATATTCAAAAATAAACGGAACATCAAGTAATCGAGGGGGTACAAAAAGGCATACATATGTATTTGTATACATAAAACCATAACATGAATGGTTTTTCGTCTTTGCGATCGGTTGTGTGAAATGGAAAATAGGGTTACATCAAGTACTTATGAACATGCATATATATAACCTCCCTGTTATTACATATTCCCCCATATTTTCGTAAAAATATAATATATATACTCTTAAATAATGCAAGCCTTTTGGCAATTTGGCACTATTAAATTGTATAAATTTTGTACTAGTAGTAACAGTTGGGGGAATATATTTAATGCCGTCAAAAAAAAAAAAAAAAAAAAAAAATTCTATTTAATTACAATTATTCAAATTATCCTATTAATTCCGAATTTATGCGAATCATTTGTATTTGAAATTGGAATATGCATATCGCTACATCTAACGATCTCTTGTTTTTTTCTTATTCACTTAATCATTTTTTTCCGTGAGAAAACAAGTTATTCAGTTCTTTTAGCGCGTTAATATGTATATATATAAAGGAGAACGAGATGGGGAAATGTTAAGATGGAATGGGGGAAAACAAAATTAAGGAAGCTAGGGAATGATAACCGAACGCAGAAAAACGATAGGGGCAAAGGAGAGGGGAAAAAATCATAAGATAACGATAAAAAGCACCAATCCAAATTCGTTTACAAAGTTGCAAGTTAACATGATGCTTTTATTTATAAGGAAAAATACTTTAAGATTTTAATTTAATAAACTCCTTATCTTGAATGTACCATATTATGAATGAGGCATTTAGAAAGTTTTTTTTTTTTGAGTTTTACAAATATCATACGTTTTTATTTTTGCCATTTTACATGCTACACATTTTTTTTTTTTTTTTTTTTTTTTAAATTATATCGCATACTTTTCTGAAAAAAATGATAAAAAACTAGTTTATATTTTCTTGTGTTGTGTGCGAATTAAGTTAAAGCACTTGCTACATGTAGATATGATAAGTCTGTTAATTTTGCCATTTTTGGGAAAAAATAAACTTATGCATTTTCCCATTGCTACTGGTTGTGGTGGGGAAATTAAAGTGTAAACTGGAATTTTATTGTATCAATATGTTTTCAAAGCATATCCAATAATGTCTAAGCGTTTGACCAAAATTCCCTATACATTTTTATCACACACTTAAGTAAAATTTTGCGAAAATGGAAAAATAAAATAAAAATGAAATAAATATAATAATAAAAATGAAATAAAAATAATAATAAAAATGAAATAAAAATAATAATAAAAATAAAATAAAAATAATAAAAAAAAGGAATAAAAATAATAGTAAAAATAAAAATAAAATAAATATGCAATTAAAAGGGACACATTTTTAAGCACCAAGCTCGAAATGTACACATTTTCCGTATAATAAAAGACATTGCCACTCAACTTCCACTCATATGTTTCTCTTAACATTATTTAAACCAAGTAAACAAAAAAAAAAAAAAAAAAAAAAAATTAACTTACCTCCTTAAAAATAGAGCTCTCATTCATTTTGTCATTTTGTTTCTGGGAAAAAAATATATGAACATTGAAAAAACAAGTGTCCTTACTCATATCTTTTAATTAGTGTAAATTTGATTATCATTTGATAATATAACTCCCACTCCTGCATGATGATAAAAACTGTATGTGTATTCCCAATTATTACATATATGTTAGGTATTTATTGTGCAATGCATATTGCATTCATTCAAAGATATGAGGTGTGCCTTTTTTTTTTTTTTTTTTTTTTTTTTTTTAGTGATTAAGTTTTACTTTTACACGATAAAAAATATTAGCAACGCAGCTATAAAATTAATATAACACATTTTTTTTTTTATTATATTTTTTTGGTGTAGAGAAGGAATAAATGCATTTTGCGTTCACATTTTTTTTTAAATAAAACATACAAACTTCGTGCATATATGAATAAAAGTATTTATGAATATTTACCCACGCAAGTCTGTACAAATGCTTATTCGTGAGTGCAAACATACATTTGTGCGTACAGGCAAACATTCGTGAGTACATGCGGATATATACACAACGAGGCACATCATTTTCCAGCGTGCAAACTGTGAAAAGTAAATAATGCAATATCATGTGAATTGTTTAATTTTCATTTATTCATCGTTAGCTATGTAAAAAGGCATTAAAATAGTAAAAAAAAAAAAAAAAAAAAAAGAAAAAATTATTTTTGATTGCTGAGAATATTTGCTCCTTCTCCCTATTAACAGGTTTACATTTTTAAGCATAAAAATTATGCATATTTTTAATTTAATTACTTTTATAAATTAAAAAAAAAAAAAAAAAAAAATGCGCGTGGCAGATATTTATGCTTTTTTCAGTACCTGATTTGTAGCACATGGGTATATACATAAAGCTATATATATACATGTTTACATTTTTCCAGAAATATAAATCCCAGTAATACACTAGCTTACGTAAGAATTACACGTAAATTTTTTCGCCTAAACCTTGCCCACAACATTACGTGAAAAATTGCGTGGAGCAAAAATACGCAGAAAAAATGCGCCAAAAAAAATTGCACAATAATTATGCCTAATATTCCCTGTTACGAATAAATACAGAGAAAAAAAAACATATCGCGGAAAATTGATTAAAGAGGTGGGAAATACACATTTAGAAACGCACATTTGCAAAAAAAAAAAAAAAAAAAAAAAAAAAAAAATCGAACTTTTCGAACGCGTGTAACATTTGCAACCAACGAAAACACGAACGAATCTCTGTGTTTAGAAAGGAAAGAGGAACATGCAAATAGTTACGAACTTCTATACATGAACAAAATACCAGAAATAATATCCACTACATTATCATTTATCAATTTGAAAAATTTCCAAATGGATTACGAAGGAGATATTATTGACGAGGATAGTATGACTCCTAGAATTTTCGACAGAACGAAAAAAAGTATGGGGATGAAAAGTTTTGATATGAATAACAATGGAGAAGAAAATACTCCAAAGAAAAAACAAGGAAATAAAAAAAAGCCCCGAAATTTTAATAATGAAGAAAGTGATAGATCCATTAGTAAAATAAAAAAAGTAAAAAAAGACATTGGTAAAGCAAGTTACGATTATACCAACATTCAAAAGATGGATGGAATGTATAAAAATGACACCACTGATGGTGTAAGAGATAAAACGGATAATAGTATCGATGATAACACAGATAATAATGATTTGTTCACAGACAATGTAATAAAAAAAAACGAATCATCCTTTATGAATAACAATTGGCAAACACCAAAAAAAAGTAATGTAGGCTCGTACTATTCAGGTATTGATAATCCATCGACATTGAAGAAATATAAAACGCCATGCGAAATGGATATGTTACATCCTGATGAAAGCTTAATAGGTAACAAATGTATAACTATTAATAATTATGTTAATCCACCAAAATATGTAGCCCCTGTTGTTACTCCGAGCAAATTCCCGTTATCAGGAGAAAGTAATCCTCATATGACATATGACGATTTTCGATGCCTTTTTAAGCACAAAGCATGTATCATAAGTGAACATGAATTTAATAGTAAAAAAAATTCAAATAAAATTGATAATTTTGAAAACAAATATGATGAATGCTTCTCGTCCAACTATGAAAATAACTCGTGGCCAAATAAAAAGGAGGTGGTTTCTCCATCCACAAATAAAATAAATACCAAAATCATGAACACGAATAAAGATTCTCCTAGAACTAAAAAGAGGAAAGTAGAAAATGGATCATGCATAAACACCAAGAAGCTTCTCAGCGCTTTAGATGCATGCGATAAAAATAAGCATCATAGGGAAAATAGTGCCAATAGTGGTAAAAGTGGCAACAGCGGTAACAGCGGCAAAAGTGTCAATAGTGGCAAAAGTGTCAATAGTGGTAAAAGTGCCAATAGTGGTAAAAGTGCCAATAGTGGTAAAAGTGCAGACAGCACGAATAGTAACGGTCCCATTAATAGCACGCCAAAATATATAGGAGAAAATTTGGAAAGAGAAAAAGGGGGTAACAAAAACAGCAAATCAGAACTGATCGATTATGAAGTAAACCCTGTTATTGTGAAGGGAAATAATAAAAAAGGAAATGAAACTCTATCAATGAATCAAATGTCCAAACATAAACAGAACCCGTTAACTCCAATTTATGAACCGTATTCAAAAGATTTAGATGTTATATTTGATATGAATGTTTTAGAAACTCCATCTATCTTATTAGGCATATACCGATGTTTGTTAGTGGCTATGGCGAGGCGTAATCAAATAAATGAACCCATTTTTTATCAATTAGTGAAACAAGAAGTAATAAATTTAAGTACATATCGATGTTTTACGATAGAATCACTCAAACAACTTGCATGGTTAGCACCCAATTTAATTCAACTAAATAAGGTAATCATTACAAAAGAAATATTTGAAGCGAATCAGCAGGCATACCCCGATTTTGTCACAGGAAAAAAAATAGAAGATATACAAATAAGGGAACATACAGAAGCTTGTGAAAATATATATAAATATAGTCAATCGGACAAATTAGAAATGTGTAAAAGAATTATTATTAATTGGGCCAATGTAAAACATAATGAATTGCTAAGAAAAATGAACCCTGATTTTTATTGCCCTAAATACTCGGAACTGAAAAGATGGCATTCAAAGTTTAATTTTCACGATATTATATTTCCATCTGTTACGTTGGAAGAAAATAAAATATTGGCTCAATTAGCTCAAACACCTCAGGAGAGTAATGCAGATGATTTTATTGTTATTCAGGATAGTCCAATTAAATGTGCAACTAATGATTTGCGAAAAAGTGGAACATTTATTAAAGAAATGGAAAAAGAAAAAACCAGAACCCCGTTAGGTAGAAATAGAAGAAGATCAAATTTTATGGGGAGTCCTTACGCTAATGTGTTTAATAACAGTAATATGGAAGAATCACCCCAAAAAAGAGAAACATGTACCATGAGACAAATAAGAGAAGAAGCCAATAAAAAAAATATGATGAAAGAAATTAAAATCGAATTTGATAAAGAACATGAAACTATATTAGATGAAAAAAGAAAATTAGAAAATGCTAAATGGATTGCAGAAATTATTCACGAAAAATTTATAGTTCAGGGTATACGTAATGTAATGGAAGTAAATGCACTTTCAAAAGAAATAGCTGATCAGTATAAAAGCAATAAAAACTTTCAAATGGATGAGGCACATATATCACACCTTATAGAAATGTTACCACAGTATATTACCCACATTAATATAAAACCAAGCATAATCGATAAAACCAAAATGACATTGTCAGTCCAAACAAAGAAAAATATTATCAGTTTCTTAGAACCACTTACCATAAAAGTTAATGATCTTACCAAAAAGTATCAGGAACTAAAAAGAAATAAAGAGACAAGATTAATAGAATTATGGAAAAAGTACAATGTAAAATTTCAGCTCACAGACAGAATTAAGAAGTACTTTTTGAATCCAGGTTCAATATGCTTGTCAGAATTGTAGCATGATATGGTACCTTGGTGTAATGTACTGTATTTTCCGTATATGCCACTCGAGTGTGTTGGTCGTGTGCCTTATATACATTAATTGTACACATTAGATGAATAATTTAAACACACCTTTGAATGGTGTGTGTGTGTGTGTGCTGATCACACCATCATTCCCCCATTCGTTGTGTACACCACAATATTGCATACACATTCTGACTGTTCAATTTTTTGTAATACTCGAACGAATTACATGGGTGCATGCGTTTGCATGTACATATATATATATATATATATATAAACACATGTGCACATGTAAATGTATACATTTTTGCTCGTTGGAGGATATACGAGTTTCCCCCATAAGTTATCCACAATTAACATCTCATAATTTTATGTATAATTCGTTCAACTTAAACAAGTGTATGTGCATCCGTTTGTGTATGCATTTGTACACATAATATGTGAGCATGTCATGATATTCTGTAATTGCCCCCTCACTTCTTTTTTTTTTTTTTTTTTTCTTTTTTTTTGCAGTCTTCTCTACATATTATTCATAAAGCAAAATGTAATAATATTTGTGTAGAACTTTCAAGTTATAGCTGTTTGTTTTACATACCTATATATACCCCTTATTCCTAGGCCCTAGTACACATCACTGAATACATTATTTGCACCCATTCTTGCATCGTACTTTTACATTACTCCCTTATTTATATATACACAAATGTACATATTCGAAATGTGCGATGTAATATGTTTATTTTTTGAAAGAGGGACCTTTGCATAATTTTTCCCATTTTGTGGTTTTGAGAAATAATCACATTTGTTTCATCTCTCTGTGTATATTTCTCATTCCCTTCATGTATACACACAATTGGAGGATTTTTTTTTTTTTTTTAGCAAAAATATGTTGCATAACAAATGCATATATTTATGCTTTTCGCACAGTGTCATAAGGACGTTGTGATGTCTTATCTTTTTATATTATTCAAATATTATATCGCTAAAGTACATAGCGAACAAATTACATTCGTTTAATTAGGGGCATGTATGTGTGTAAATAGCTGTTCTTGCTTATGTCGATATATATGCATATGTATATGTATGTATATATATATATATATGTATATATATATATATGTACATTTATGAATGCATGAATCTGAACATACGGAGGCGCGAATATGCATTCTTATGTAGTAAGATTTGTGCAGTACGCATGTCTTTCCCAAGTTTTTAGTAAAAATTCACATTTCATGTAATTGCTCGTTATTTTTCAGATTCCATAATGGGGATTTTATGCATTTAACTCGAAATTAGCAGAGATGCATTTGCTTACATCATTACTGCTGTTTTTTGTGTGCCTTCATATTCCTTCATATAATTACACAAAAAATGCATTTATTTATATTTTTTTTTTTTTTTTTTGCATACTGTACATTGTGACATTATACTTAAATAACCCAACATTCCATATATATATTGGCAACCGTTGCAATGTTATTAACTTTTTTTTTTTTTTTTTTTTTTTGTTTGTAAGCACAATATAAAAAAAAAATATATATACATTTATACATATGTCTGTAATCTGTAACCAGAAAGGGTGTAATTACGTTTACATTTTTTTATATCCTTTTAATTGTTTCAATAATTATTTATTTTTTATTTTTTTTTTTTTTACCCCTTTTTATCTTTATTTTTCTTGCACAACAATGTTCTTTCCAAGAGTATAAATAAACTTTAGTCACAATTAACTCATAGAAAAGTATTTCCAATTTCGCAATTTTTTTTTATTACTTTAATAAGTATTTAAATCAACATCAAGTGCCAATGTAAAGGATAAAAATGGAAACTTTATTATAAAAAATTGTATACCAACACAAGCATCGTCTATTATGATTAATAATATATACTAAATTGTTCTTACTGTAAAAAGAAAAAAAAAAAAGTGTCAATTTATGGATGGAACAATAGTATGTATGTGTATGAGAGAAATTAAATTGTTCCTTTTATTTTATTCTATTTTATTTACTTTTCATTTTATTTTATTTTTTTTTTTTTTACATTTATTATTCTTATTCTTTTATTTTTTACTTATTTTTTTTGGAATTTTTCATTCTACTTTTGTTACGTTTTTTTTTTTTTTTTTTTTTTTTTAAAAGAGAAAATTGTAGATACTTTAAAATGATAACGCAAACACGAAAAGTCATTATGCCAAATGTGTTGATTTCCTTGTATGAAATTCGATAATTTTAAAACAAATAAGCATAGCTACGTACGTATGTATCTGTGTACTGCATTATATGTGTGCGTGTTTTCGTGCATGCACACATTTACATGTAAAAATATTGATGCACGCAATTTTTAACAAAATCCTAGACAAAAATGTAAATGTGCCCTTGCACTGTGCAAAAGACGCACATAAGCAACTCTTAATTAATTTTAATTTTATGTATGTGAAAAAAAAAAAAAAAGCAAAATTACGAGAGATGATACAAAAAAAGGGGGAATGAGAAATGCAACACAAATATATAGGACAAATACAATAAAAATATATTACACGTCAGTTATGCAAATATATCCGTTCTTCATATATAAAATGCAAAGGAATTTTTCCCTCAGACAGTCTTCTTTTGTGTGTACATATTTTAGAGTTGGGATGAAAAAAAAAAAAAAAAAAAAAAAAAAAAACACTACAGCCTGCACATGTTAAATCCGTGAGACGTGGTATATACCTCCACCACCACCCATCTCCTTCCCCAACATGCACACCTTCTCCCCTTGGTTTCTACTCACACATAGGAAAATCACTAAGAAACAAAGGAGAATATTGATGGAATTAATTTGAATAGATCCTAGGCTTCCTTTGCATGGAAACTATGAGTCTTCCAGTACATGAAGTAAACGTTTGCATGTCGTATGAGATGAGATAAAAATCTTCATGTTTTAATAAGGAGACTTCTTCTTCTAAATTATCCAACTGAACTGGCAGTAAAAAAACCAGCATACCGTTATCAACCAATGTAATAGATGCAATATTTAATAAATCTTTCACAGCAGCAGTACAACTGTAAGTAACCGTTTTTGTCGTCATAAATGATTTTATTCTTTTCCCCTCCACATTATTGCAAGTAGTTAAAATGTCATGCTTTTGTGTGCATTGGGAGATGTCGTTGGTCTCTTCTTCCTTATCTCCATTAGGGTCATTACAGTAATAAGAATTATTTCCATTATGATCATTATTTGTATTATTTCCATCATAGCTTCTGTGGAGTGTTGATGCATTTGTGGTGGGTTGTGCATTTACAGGGTTGTCCTTTTTTTGCGCATTCTTTAAGCATATCCGAACTGTTGCTCTATTTCCATATGGTGGATCCGTAACGATAGCATCTACCCATGGTTTATGAAAGGAGTTCCAAATGGGTTTCGAATTATCCGAGACTATAATCTCAGGGAGATTCAAATTATAGTGCAGAAAATTTTGAAAAATATTTTTTTTATCACTTTTGTGTTTCATATGTGGGTTTAAATATGCTATTTTGTGGCCTTTGAGTAACCTTATATCTATATCGTTACCTAAGCATATGGCATTAAATATAGACGATGTAATTAATAACCCTCCAGACCCCACAAATGGATCTAATACAATATCCCCCGCCTTTATTTTTGCTATATTACACATTATAAATGCTAATTCATTATCAGTTGTCGTGGGTCCTAGAACAGGTCTTTTATTTAAAGAGTAATTTATCCACCATGCGAGCTTCGATTTTTTCGTTCTTTCAAGATTATTCGGGTCCATATCAACATTTCTTTTATAAACTAACACTTTATTATTTTTCCTTAAAGCAATACATTTTCCAAAATAAATTTTTTTTAAAATTCCTAAATTAGTTTGATCATACTCCTCTAGTAGGCTTAATTCGACCTGAGGGTTTGATAAATTCACATTTGGGTATTTATCAAGTATGGTTTTAAAATGATCCATTTTTCTTACTTTTTCATCTTGAATTACTATTTTTCCGAATGAATTAAAATGAAAACGCCATCTTTTACCATCTAAATTATTTTCAAACAAGTATTTTTTCTTTAACAAATCGTTTAATACATCATCATATGTCGATCCTTCACTCCAGATTTCAATAATTCCTTTTATTAAAACACTTCGTGATATTACATTCTTCCATTCTATTTCTTCTGATAAGTTTATTTTTATGAATACTTCTCCTTTGTATTTGTTTGTATTCCTATCACTTAATAATATTTCAATATCATTCTTGTATCCAAAAATTTGCAAAAGCGATTTTAATTCTGTGATTTTACATTCATCATATTTATTATGATTGCTGAACCATATGAGATACAACATGCTTTTTTTTTCTTCTATTTTTTTTTTATATTTTATTTGTAAAATTAATAACTTTTCTGGAGTACTACTATGTATTACACAGTTAGCAAATGCAGCTAATAATAAATTTTTTTTCTCTCATAAGCATCATAAGTGTAGCCACACACAAAGAAGATGCGGGGGAGGACGAGCTTGTGTGGATGAAAATGAGAAGTGAAATTAGAGCAATGTCGAATTAGTATAATCGGACACCTACATGTGCACTGTGAACCGTGTATATATATATATATATATATATATAACTTAAATGAGAAAACGGTTTTAATTAATCAAAGTGTGGGAACACAAATAGAACTAATTAGTTAACATATATAACGGTGTTACATAAGGCGATGTAAATACATATATTTATAAAATGAATTCACAAAGGGCCAATTCGTTGGAGGAATTTCATTAAAAGCGGTATGTAGTATAAAAAGTGACATTCAAAAATAGGCAATTCATAAAAAAATAAAGACGATATTATAATATACCTTTGGTTAAAAACAAAAAAAAAAAAATTAATTAAAAAAGCACTTATTTGTATAATATTTGTTTATCAATACTTTTATACGAGTATATTAACCATGTATTCGTGTACATAATGCTATGAATATATATGTAAAAAGCACAAGCTTCTCTTCCCTTGCGCGTACAGTTGTAACGGGTTAAAGTTTGAACTCTTGCAATCCCATATATACATTCCTTGCGATACAAAAAAAAAAAAAAAAAAAAAAAAAACCACTCCCACCATTGCATATGGCTAAAGTGCCATTAACATTTTAGCAATTGAATACTAACGCTTTTTTGTTCATTCGTAAGTGCTTAAGGCAGTGGCGTATGTTAGTGCTTAAAAAGTACCTCACATGTACATATTTTACATGTAAAATACATTTTATATATGCGTGGCTAATGTGTACAGGGCCTTAGTAGCCTTGTACACAATGCACGCGCGATGTGCTTCATTGCTTGTGGAATAAAAATATGTCTCTCGACATGCTGATAATTTTTAATTTATTTCCATGCTTCGTTATGCTTAAGGGCTTGTGAATTATTTCATTTTAGTTTTTTTTTTTTTTTTTTTTTTTTTTTTTTTTTTTTTTTTTTTTTTTTTTTTTTTTTTTTTTTTTTTTTTGCTTCTTTTTATTTTCTTTTTCTGCTTTTTTTTTTTTTTTCTTCTTTCCATTGCATTCCTTGCTTTTTCATTTTTTAATTTGTTCGTACCCTTTTTGTGTTGTTAGTGGAAAAGGATCAGTTAAACTAATGCACACGTGCATTTTGCGAAGAAAAAACTAAATAAAAAAGCATGAGCAAGAAACAAGGGTTAGAAATGTTATGTCAATTTGTTATTGAGGGAAGGGTGTGGAAAATCCCTATGCCCTATTTTTTGATGAACACATAATGAAACAAGAGTGTAATATGTGCTGACAATGTAGGCCAATTTATGTGTACCAATCATTTGTTCTCATCACGATGCCCAAACTTGTATATCCAAGCAATATACATTTTCACCCAAATGTATGTGTGACAAAAAAAAAAAAAAATAAATATATAAAAGAATATATATGTATGTACATATATATATTTTTTTACCGGTATAAACATTTTTAACACTTTGTAATTCAATATGAACAAAAATAAATTTTGACATGCTTACGAACATACAAATTTTATGTTTACATTGTTGGATTAAATTAAATGCCCATTATCCAGAGAGAGAGAGGGAGGGAGATAATTATGATGAAACAAGAAAGAAAAATGTTCACAAGAGCCTTTTAAACACATACTCATTTATTTGTGTACATATATATACGCCTAAGTACGCAACTAGTTAAAAATACAAACGACTAACACACAAATGATTTACACACATGTGATTGACACACACGTGATTAATACACACGTGATTGACACAATTGATTAACACACAATTGATTAAACATACAAATGCCCATTTGGATGAGTGAAAAATTTCATAAAGTTGCAATTATACGTATACTCTAATGCACAATCGCCGTAGTACACATCCAAATTAACATACATCCGAGTTTACAAATGCCCTTCCTATATATACCACTAAAGAGTAAGGTGTAATGTAAAAACAAAAAGAGTTTGCACATATGATACCATCTATGAGTATTTGTGACTGTAATGCATATTAGTGAAATAAAAAAAAAAAAATAAATAAAGAGCATTGTTATATATGCTGCTAAAGAGTTGTATATGATTGATTGAACAAATGTTGCCAACGTTGCTTCATTGAAAGTGTCTGTACATAACTTCATCATATGAAGATTTGCTTTCCAATTTTTGTTTACATATTTTTGGCATATCCCTATTCCCACAAGTTTTTTTTTTTTTTTTTTTTTTTTTTTTTTTTTTTTTTTTTTTTCCAATTTTTTTTTTTTTTTTTTTTTTTTTTTTTTTTTTTTTTTTTGTTTGTTTGTCCAATGATGTTATCATAAAATTTAATCATTGTTTATGTATGTTTGTTTACATAATTAACACACTTTTATTTTTTTTTTTTGCATTTTAAAAAAATTTGTATTTAAGGGGAATCCTAATCGCAACCACCACCCCACTCACAACACATTGAAACACAAATATAACATAACATTGTTTTTAATTACACACTGTTTAAATTCGTATGCATCTTTTTCCCTACTGCCCTTTCAATTTTTCCGGCCCTCATTTTTTTTTTTTTTTTTTTTTTTTTTTTTGTTTAATTATATAGTATGTCGTAATTCCCCACATTTGAAGCCACAGTTTCTTAAAACATAAACAGACGAGAACAAATTACGTGAATACTTCATCGAAGAAACTCTTACATAACTACGTATGCATTTCATATTCATTTCGAACGTTTTTTCATGTGTATTTCCAGAGTACACTAACACATTCGTGAAAATCTCACATATGCATTTTTGTGAAGATACTTTCCATTACGTAATTGTATGCATATGATATCTGCATACCTTCTATCACAAGCATGTATGATTGTAAGCACTAATAAGTATGCATACGTGCATATATTCAGCTCTATTTTATGCACGTACACATAAATACATATAAGCGAATATTTATGTACCACTCGTTTGCCATTGCATACACATGCATTTCTAATCGAATACATATGCATATTTGTATGTGTATCCTAGTGCATACTTACATTATTACATCAACTCGTGCACAAGTGCTTGTTCGAATATGTATGAATATGACAGTGCATATCAGTGTACTTATACGAAGGAATACATTCTCTTGTTTATGTGCAATTGCATCCACATGTTTATGCCAAAGCATACTTGTACTTTTATGTGAATGCATACTTCATAAGTGTAACTGTATGCATATTTTACAAGTGTAATTGTATGCATACTTCAAAAGTGTAATTGTATGCATACTTCAAAAGTGTAATTGTATGCATACTTCAAAAGTGTAATTGTATGCATACTTCAAGAGTGTAATTGTATATATACTTCACAAGTGAATATACACCTCGCCCTCCTGTGTGTGTATGCAAAATCATAAGCACATTAATTTGTACACGTGTGCCTCCAATTTGAAGTGCTGAAAACACTTGCACCAAGTACAAACTACGTATGCATTTCTAAATTTTATTGTCATATTAAGCGCAGAAACGTGAAGCAAAAAAAAAAAAAAAAAAAAAAAAATAGAAAAATCGAAGAGGACGAAAAAACAAATCAGGTCAAAACCAAACTATTACATATTCATTTGTGTTCTTTTTTTTTTCATTTTTTTTTTTTTTTTATGAAAATATATAAAATAAAAAGAAAATACACGATATAATACTTTTGTTTAAACTTGCACCCTTTTATAAATAATAAATTTTCATATATATATATATATGCATATTTATGAATTAAGTATATGTTTTCATATCTGATCTTTTCTTTATCTTTATCTTTTTTTTTTTAAGATATTTTCTTTTTAAAAGTCAGAAATGTGTACACGACACGATTTGAAAATAGTAACATATTTGTTGTTTTAAATTGTGATTTACCTTTTGTCCAAACAGCTCAGATGTTGCTTCATTCCTTATTTTTCATGCATTACAAATGTATTTTCTCCTGTGCTTTTCATTTAAATTTCGTACATTTTGCTTAAATTATCCATATAGCTTTCATTTTTACGTTTGACGTTGCAATGACTTTCCATTACATACCTGCTCCCCTCTTAATTTATTAAAGAGCTTAAATAAGCAATAACGTATTTTTTAAATTACATATATTCCCTGAGTTTATAGTTATTTTTATCTCAGCGTTTAAAACGTAAGTTCTGGCATCTAAACGTACATGGGAGTATATATTAATGCATTTCGAAAGCTTATCTAATTGAAGTGCGAGGGGAGTGCAAATGTATTCATATTCACACGTACGCAAGCACACAATCTTGTCACACGTGTATGTGTTCATCCTGACGTACATTTAATACATAAATCATATTCTCACACAAACTTATGGCCAAATATAAAGCATAATTTATACCAACCATTAACATCCTGCATATTCTTACACACGCGTGTTAACCATTTGTTTTTATGTGTAATTTTTAATTTAAATAAAAAAACAAAAAGTTAAAAGAGAAACAAAAAGAGGAAAAAAAAGGAGAAAAGAGAAGGGAAAAAAAAAAAAAAAAAAAAAAAAAAAAAAAAAAAAACTTGTGTATATCTTCCCCAATTTTCTTTAATATTTTTCTTCGTGTGACGACAGCCCATTGTTTCTTCATCATTTCCTTTGACAATTCTATTTCAGTTATATGTGCTCAGCACTTATGTAAACATTTTTCACAGGCAGAAATTTATGATCAGTAATTACAACACATGAACAGTTGTAACTACATATGATCAGTAGTGATAATACATGAATGGTTAAGACTGCACGTGAACAGTTTGTGTAACCGTATATAGAATTAGATGTGATTTCTTATGACTCATTATAACTACGTACATAATTGCGTGTACCTGTAAACGAATTTCCCGACAAGTGTATAATTCCAAAAGGTATTCTTTGCCTTATCTTGTCATTTTAATTTTTCTTGCTTCTCATTTTTACCACCCGCATTCGTGGAAGCGAATTAATTAAAAAGGAATAAAATGAATAATAATTTTAAAAATGAAAATTTCAAAGAAGACAATTATATTAAGGCCTGGATTAAGCAATCGGAAAACCCGGAGCTTTATAAGAATTGGAATGACATAGATGATCAAACTTACCCAAACGAATTGGTAAAAGTTGTTGACTTCAACAATTTCAATAGTAACCTTATAAATACAATTATGACAGAACATTCTCCTGATATATCAAAAAAAAAAAAAAAAAGGAAAGCATACAGTTTATTTTATAGTAATGAAATATATCCAGAAAGTAATAACCACTCATGTAATGAAGAAAATAATAATTATTACCATGGTATGTATCCAACTTGTGATGATAGCGATGGTAGTGATGATAGATATTTTACTTCATTGGATAAAACTCCTGTAGAAGGTAATGTGGATGATAAACTTAAGTTACAATGTAAAGATGAAAAAAGACGTATTTCAATTAAAAAGGTGAAAAGAGAAAACGTTTTTTCTGAAAATAATTATAATGAAATGATGTGTGGTAATTTTATCAATTCATCACCAATTATAAAATTAAAGGAGTTTACAAAACCAAGTTATGGAAGTGAAAGTACGAGTGAATTTTTTAATAATTATGATTTTGAAACCCCAGTTAAAATGCTAAATTCTAAAAAAAAGACATATCATTATAAAACTAAAAAAGACAATAGTACAACAAACACAACAAAAGAAAACTCCTCGCAGGAAAATGTTTCATCCAATAATAGTGAAACCAAACGTATTATCAACTTTTCAAATAAAACAGAAGATTTTAATGATTTGCATTATAATTCAGAAAACGATTTCTTAACTTCATCAGAATATGTGGATGATGATGATTCATCAAGATGTTCTAACAAGAAACAAAGTGAAGTTAACTTTCTCGGACAGAGATTAGACTATAAGGTAGTAGGAAATGTCATAAATATTTCCAAAGATCATCCGCATTTTACTATGCTGTGAAGAGGAAACAGGGAGGGATGAAATAGTTTTTAGTGTCACACATACGAATTAGTTCTTATCATTTTTGTTATTCAAAATGTTTTTTTTTTTTTTTTTTTTTTTTTTTCCCATTCGATGGAATTTCCAAAATCAATTTCCTACAGGGTAGAACGAAATACACAGAATTATGTATGATGTGAGCATTTATGAATGAAAAAAAAAAAAAAAAAAAAAAAAAATCTTTGTAAGTTTAAACACATCTCAGATTTACAACAATTAATTGTTTTTACCTTATTGCTAAGTAATTGTATTCAAGTTCAAAAATGTTATTGTAAATTTTTTGATATCAAAATGGGATATAATATGTATATGTACACACACATACATATACACGTTTACAATATACAACATTTATTTCTTTCTTTCTTTCCATTTTCATTTCCTCCCTCTCCTTTATTTTTTTTTTTTTTTTTTTTTTTTTTTTACGTTAACAATTTATTTATGCCCATATAATAATGATAAAACAAATTAAATTATAAAATCTGTATGTCATAATTTATAATAGGAAAGGATATGACATGTATTTTTTTTTTTATTTTATTTTTTTTTTTCTTGCAATTTCTTTCAGTAAATTAGGATATAAACCCATTTGTCACTTTTTTTTTTTTTTTTTTCTTATTTCTATATAAGTTCCCATCAATTTAGAAAAAAGCAAAAACTTTCATAAAATGATTTTTTTTTCATTTATATGTAGTCTCAACAATGAGCATAATTTAATTATATGCATATTTATTTGTATATATATATGTACCCTTTTTTTTATTTTTTTTAAAATATGACTTTTAAGCATTAAAAAAGTCTATATAGCTATTTATGATTGTTTTATGTGTATGACGGATATACAAACGTGAGGAAATGGTAATAGGTGGAAAGGATTGATTTTAACTAGTTCCTATTTCGAAATGCTCAAGTTAGGTTACTTGTGACAATTTCGTATGATATCTTTTTGCTTGTTGTTTCTTTTAAACTTACAAAATATATTATTAATTTCCAAAAAAAAGTAAAGGATTGATCAAAATGTTCCTATGGTATATGTATCATATGTGTACCCCTTTTCATTGCAAATGCACACAAGTCCGCATATACATGACTTTTTGTCTATGCTAATTTTTTGAGAACAGTTTTTCTATAACTATTGTATAAAAAAAAGGTGTGCTTTTAATTTGGTCTTCTGTTACACATGCCACATCCAATGAGTGTATTCTTATAGTCTTTTTTTTTTTTTTTTTATTATTATTCACTCTCTTGGAAGTTTGTTAAACATTGCTTTGCGTTTTTTTTTCTTTTTTGTATTTTTTTTTTGTTTTCATTTTCATGCAACATCAACATGATGAAAGGGTAAAGGCGTAAGGTAAATTAAATTTAACATAAATTCACAAACTGATGCTGTGGCACATATGTGCACTCTGACATTGCCACATAAATAAAAAAAAAAAAAATTAGTTTTTATGCAATTTTATTGCGCAAAATGGCTATACCCACTTAATTTCACAAATGGACATAACAAACTTAATTGCACACAATATGACGCTGCCACTACACTACGCAAGAGGAATGCACAACAATTGAGTAAATGAATTAATCCAATTGGAAAGATACCCAATTGTGATAATGAAGCCACATAATAAAAATCAGTCTGCAACTGTAAAAACCGCTGAATTTATTTATTTAATTTTTTCTCTCTGTCTCAACAATACATTTGGTTATAAACCTCGCAGAGCGGTGGCTTATAACACTGCCCCTGTAATATTTATGAGCCCTAAAATGTGTATTTAATAAGGACGCGCACAAAAACATATATACAAAACAAGGTGTGTAACATAATACATGTGCCTCATGCGTCTTTGTACGTAAAAACAAACACACGTAAAATGGACTAAAGTGTCCCCATATAAGGTGGTGACATATATGTTTTATACATATATGTATGTGCCTTTATTTAAACGCAAACATATTTCAAGACTCTACTGATAATAATATGAGAGGCATATATTGTAAAGAAAAATTAAAAAATGAAAAGGAAAATAAAGGAAAAAAATGAAAAGGAGAAAAAAGGAAAAAATTAAAAAATATCAAAATGTGTTTTTTTTTCTTTTTTTTTCCTTAGTAATAATAGTGGGGAAAAAATAACTTCCCTATTCGTAATATAACAAATGGCTGTAATAGGACTTCGTTAATTATTCCCAACAAATCACAACCTCCTTTTTTTTTTTTTTTTTTTTTTTTTTTTTTTCCCTATATTGATAATTTTGATCATTTAAAAAAAAAAAAAAAATTACCCATTTGTGAGCTCTCTTCAATAGTGATTTTTTTTTTTTTTTTTTTTTTTCCCCCCCCTCTGTAATGATTAGTTTTTACATTATATCATCTTCTGGGCTTTGAAGTAACCCCACTTTTGCAAATCCCTTTTGGTGTCTTTAATTTTTCTTGTCCACCCATTTTTCAAAGAATCAAATTCTTTTAAAGAATATTTCTTTAAGAATTCATCTTTTTTTTCTTCTAATTTATTAAGCTCTAATTGTAATAACTCGAGCCAGTAGTCACTCATATCTTTTACCTCTACATTTTTGAAATTACAAGATTTAATCAAATCACCATATTCCTGAATAGGCAGCAGGGTGTATTTTCTGTTGTTAACATACTCTTTAAATTCTTCATCCCATTTTTCTATTTTATCAGCACAATAATCTGTTATCAAAAGTATTCCATTTGGCTTTATCCACTTATAGCATTTTTCAAATAATAATTTCTTATTAGCGAATGATAAATGTAAAATAGAATCTCTGCTATATATCATGTCGAAAGTGTTTTCAGGAAAATCTTTCTTAAGAATATCTATAGCTTCAAATTCGATATTAGCTTTATCTTTATTCCTTAGTTTTGCAATGGTAACCATCTTTTGGCATATATCAACGCCATAAACATGTGATCCGTATTTCATATTTATGTATTTGCAACCTCCTCCTAGGCCTGATCCTATGTCTATGGGATCATAAAATGGTTTTGCATAAATTAGTACAGGGGGATAAAAATTGATGCAAATGCAATACAAATTCGGATAAATGAAAATGGAAAAAAAAAAAAAAAAAAAAGGGGGCGCAAAAAAATCAAGCCACAGAACGCATGTACATAATGCAAAACCTACAGAAGAAGCGTTTCTAAATATCATTTCATTACCTAATACTTTCGAATTTGCTTCCAAATGAATGTCGCTTAAAATTTTCTTTGTAGCGGTTAATCCTCCTGAGGAAATATAATCCCTGTAAAGACAAAGAGAGGACTGATAAAGTAAGTTTGCGAAAATCATATGATGCACTCACCCATGGGGTCTCATGCGTGTACAGACACACGTTGACATGACATTTGGAGGTGTGTGTAAAGTAAAGAGGAGTTAATAAAAAAAAGGATCTTCAGTAAATCTCTCATCTTTATTCCAGTTTATTCCATTTATTACTCTCCAAATATAAATTCATAGGCCTTTATTCCTATACGTTTAAACATAAGGGTGGGGAGAGGGGAAAAAAAAAAAGAAAAAGATAAATGTAAATATTTAGTTGTTTCCTTATAATAACATTTGCACGCTTAATAACATACGAAATGATTGTAGAGGTTCATATTATAATTACCTTCATCAGAGTATTGGTTATTCTCTAGGTATTTGATATCTACAGATTCGTTAATCATTTTTCTCAATACAGGTAAAAATAAAATCAAAAAAAAATTAAAAAGTAGTACTTTTTTGTATTAAGCGTGAGTGATTAGTGCTGATATGATAAACAATAACGACTGATTTTACAAATGCAGGAAAATGAATACGAAGAAAAAAAAAGCAAAAAACATCGAAATAAAAAAAAAATAAGAAAAAAATAAGAAAAAAATATATTTTTATTCTTCTTAATCTTGAAAAGTAACACTTTATAATTATTTTTCGTTTTCAAAAATTTTCTTATAATGTGTTAACTTTTGTGAAATACGTTTAAAAACAAGCAAAAAAATAAAAAGTGTGTTATATTTTGGGCAATGTATTTAAAAATATATTCTAATTCAAAAAATTTTTCTTATTAAAATGACTTTGCTTATTAAAATATTATTTTTCACATGAAAAATTTTTTTTTCCTTAAAATTTATTTTTAATTCAAAGCAACACTTTTTCATTTCTTTTTAATGTTCTTCCAAATGCATGCATGTGTTTCGTAGGGATTAAAATAAAAAAGATTTTGTCGAGGGCATGTAGTTTTACACCATTTTTGCGTGCTTAACAAAAATATGTGCTAAGAATTACACTCATAAGATTGAGTTCATAAATAATTTTTTTTTTATTTCTTACTTCACATACACATATAGATGGTACATTCGTACAAACAAAGCATATACTTTATGCATACATATGCATATATTTTATATATATACACATATGTGCATCCAACAGGGTCTGGATGCTTATCCCCCCCTCCCATATCTTCACAAACGTGAACATGAATTTACTTTTGCGAAATTTAAAGTAAAATGTTGACGAGCAAGTACATGTCTCTTTGAGTCCACAAGCCTTCACCAATCTTCATCGACTGAAAGTAACTTTGTGGTACACTTGCGTGACAAGGAACACACACTTTTTTTCCTTACCAAAGCAGTTTCTTAATTCGAAAATATACATATTATATATATGTATATATATAAGAATATATATATAAGCAAAAGCATATATATATATGTGAACATCCATAGATTTACAGGTGCATGCCCTTGCGTTCCACATATGCAAAGCTTAAACTTTTGTGTGAACCATTGTTGAAAAACACGTGAAAGTGAAAAAAAAAAAAAAAAATCTTTGCTCTTTTTTTCTACAAACCTTAATCTCTCTGGGTCATTAGGAAATGGATATGACGTGGAAAGAGGCTACTGTGTTGCGGAAACGTGGCCAAACGACTTTTTAAATAACAATTTTTGCCGCAAAAAAAAGGGATAAAAAAAAAAAAAAAAAAAAAAATTTTTTTTTTTTTACCTAGATCGATAATAAAAAAATAGGATCTTTCTTTTTAGACACACCACCCTTCTCTCTAAAATGGCAAAAAAAAGGGAGATATATATAACGAAAAAAAAAAAAAAAAAAATCCTCTTTTTTTTACATAGGATAAGAAACAATTAGTAAATATCTCTTTTTTTTCTGTACCCCTTTTTTTTTTTTTTTTGGAAACACTTTTTTAAAAAATAAGGATTTTCATAGTTGAATATAAAATTCCACTGTTCATTTTTGGCCCTTTGGAATATTTTTGGGACACACAAAAAAAAAATTTTCCTTATATAAACATAGTACACTATAGGACGAACCTGCAATTTTAAATCTCCACTAAGTTATACATATGTATAACAATATCATTCATGTATGCATGCACTTGTTTGCTCACCCATGAATTTTCATTATATATATAAATATGTTAAAACATGCAATCCCTTACTCATATGTTCATAAATGTCCAGATTTACGCAGATAGATAAATAAAAAAAAAAGAGAAAAGGAGGATCTCTCCCCATATCAACGTACAAATGAGTTTCACACCAGCAACTAAAAACATTTGCATGTAAGAGGTTGAATGTACCTATATGTCATGCATACGTTTATTTATATGTATTATATGTATGCGTTAAAATATTTTTTTCGACTAGTGTTTAAACCCCTGTTCCGTCGCTACTATATGCAACCTCATTCTTATGAAACACTTAAATTTTATTTGCATCAGTTTACTGAATATTGAAAAGGTTAAGTAGGTTAAAAAAAAAATTTGTCCCTCCAAAAACGCACGTGATTTTATATAAGAACCTACTAACGGGATTTACAGAACAGTTTCAGCGCAGTTTCGAGGGAAAAAAAAAAAAAAAAAAAAAAAAAAATACAAGTTCTAATAAATGCGTACAATAACCCATATATAAATATTATATAGAATATTATAAGCATCATTGGATACGTAATAACTCTGAAGCATGTATTTATTATATATCCTTCTGCCTCCAAATCAGGTGACTCTATATTTATGAGGAGGGGAAAATGGTTTTGATGCCCTGCATGCTTTCATAAAATTTTATTTCTCACTTTTTTCATTCAAAGAAAATCTTTGCGTTTTATTTTTATACATTTAACTTTGATTTCTCGAATGTACATATATTTATGTATATATATATAGTTTGAAATACATATTTATTTGCAAATAATTCCCTTTTTTCACAAAAAAAAATATATATATATATATATATATATATATATTAAACCACAATTTTGAGAACAAAGGGGAAGAAAATTAAAAAAAAAAATAAAATCACTTTTCACAAGAACAAAAAATACATTACATAGTACATTCAATTTAATAAGTGTTTTTTTGTTTCCACAAATTTTATATCATTTAATGCTTTCTTTTTTTTTTTTTTTTTTAAGTTTTGTTTTTTTCCCCTCTTTAATAAAAATTCAGGAGAGACATCAAACTTGTGATGCTTAATCCTTGAATTCAGCTAAGGGGAAAAAAGTGGCATATATATATATATATATATTATTTCCATATCCGTAACTATATCCAAGTACATATATATAACTACACATTTATACGTCTATCTGAGTAAGAAATAATATATTTATAGAAAACAAGCAACAGTGACAAAAAAGAAAAGTCTCCATTTTATTTAGAGACAATTTTGCGCAAAAAAGTGTGCAGAATGTTTTTGTAAAAAGCATGGTCAGTTAAGAGCAAAAAAGAAACAACCAATTCGTGTGGCACGTAACTCAAAATATTTTACAAAATTGTAGACATCACCACTGTACTTAGTCTCCTCATTAAGTACCTCCCCATTTTACCCATTTTGAAAGGGGGTAAAATAGTAAGTAAAGGAACTGGGGTAAGGTCTCACATGTGACAGAAACAAAAAGAGTTGTAAAAAAAGATAAACGAAAGAGAAAAAAAAAAAAAAATTTTTGCAGACAAACAAAGCAAACATTTACCACACATACCAAACAGACATATAGAACGATAATTTAACAGCATTGGTATATTCTACATATGTATTTATTCGTACATATACCAACAAAATAAAGATAATGATTTCAACGAGTATAAAGAGAAAAACAAGGAAAAAAAAATGAATGAAAAATTAAACGAAACGAAAGAAGAAAATACACAAAATGAGGAAGGGGTGTATGCAAATTTGACCCATAAGGGAGATAATATTTTTGTACCCACATGCTTTGATGAAAACTATCTAAATATTAACAATCGTATAGCGGATAAAAATTGTCTTTTTTTATCACATTTACATGATAAAAGAAACAATCCCGATTGTTATTTAGGGAATGTTTCGAATGTAAATATGAGAAATACATATGACACCACAAAATGCACCATAAATAATTTCATTAATGAAGGGGAATGTAGAACCCCTCGAGGAGATAGAAAATATGTTTTGGTTATGGATCATAAGACGAATAACGCCAAGAATATATCAAATATTTTAGTTAACAATCAAGAAATTTTTAATCAAAACGATGATAGTTGTTCGTACGATGCAAATTCCAATATGGGAATTCCAGATAAGAAGGAAAATCAAAAGAATTACGTAAACAATTACACAAATTTGAATAGTAACAGTTACACTAACGTGAATGGTAATAGTTACACCAACGTGAATGGTAACAGTTACACCAACGTGAATGATAACACTTACACAAATGTGAATGGTAACAGTAACACCAACGTGAATGATAATAATTACTCGGTACCCACATTATGCAGTAATTACAATGATTTAATTTTTCACAAAAATGACTTGTGTAATGGTGAAATAAATAATATTATTTTGGAAGAAACACAGGTAGGGAACAGTAATTTACAATGCAGCCACATGAATATTATACCAGAGCCGTGCAGTGACAATATGGTAATTTATCCGAATCATATTAATAATATGGAACAGGATCGTATAATTAATACCAAAGTCGAAATTCCAAATTTCTATAATCGTAATAATAACAATGCAACTCTTGTGAATTACTTAATCGAAAACAGTGATCAGAAGTATATACAAAATAATTTAATGAGCTATGAATCTGTCTGGAGAGGTAGGAACGATTTGAGGAGTAATAATCTGTGTAATAACAATCTGAGTGGTAGCGGAGCCCAAGGCAGTGCTCAAAATAGAAACGAGCACATTGCAAAGTGTGGTAACATGGTGCATTACAATCAAGATTGCACGTCGTTGCCATATAATGAATATGCATATTTAAACCACCATTTCAGCAAGAATGATACAAAGAACAGTATAAATATTACCAGTGATGCATATTTTAATAACAATCCAAGAAATAATTTAATATATAATCAAAATTTATACCCGAATTATGGTGGTGACATTGGCGATGGTGCTAATAATGGAATCTATCCTAACGAAGACATAATGATAGCACCAGTTACTGAAGAATCACATTTAATTTCTGAAAAGACATGTATAACTAAAAATGATAATTACAACATTAGTAATGACCACCACACAACAACGCCTCATGGTGTTATGACTAATCAAATGACTCCCATGAATAACACAGAATCATCATTACCCACAAATGAATGGAATAATAACGATCTTAACAACACACATATGAATACTTTAAATTATCGAATTGGGAAGAAGTATAACATTTTGCATAATAACGAACAACACCCGATAGGTAACAGTGCTTATATGCAAATTAACCACGATCATCAGCAGAAGCAAATGTTTCTAAGCAATAATCTATCTTTGAGTAGAAATGAATTTTCATCCCATGATTTCATGAACGGCAATTCTATGCATCTACACAACACTTATGTTACTTATCCAGTGAGTAATGAACAACCAGGGGGAGCAAGTTTTAGTAATCATGTTTGCACCAAGACGGATGGCATTTCCAATTCTGCTGATCCTATCCCTTTTCACAATCTTGGTCGTAATTGTGGCGATAATTATGATCATAACTGTGGCTGTAACTATGGAAGTAACCAAGTGAACAATGATATACGTATCTATGAGTTCAAACATACCAATAATCATAGCAGTAACAATAATAGAGATCACATATCACACGAAGAAGGAGGAAATCCAATGGAGAGTGAACAAGTACCAATTCAATTTGATCAACAAACGAATACTATTAAAAATGAACGAATTCATGACGAGGAAAGAAGAATTAAGCACCCATTAACATTGAATCAATATGTACATGCCAATAGTTGTATCCCATTGATCAACAGAAACGCAAAAAGTAATTTTTTCCCCACTTTTGTAAATAATAAAATCGAAGATTGTAAATATTCAGGGGAAGAGGGAGAAATACCAATGAATGTTAACTATTACGTTAACAACTCAGAAAAAAGTGGATACCCCATTGATGATAATCATATGGAAAATCGTGGAAGGCAGGTGAAATGGGACAAAAGCAACAAAATTCTTGGTGAGAACAGTGAGTTGACACCAGCGTGGTTAACACAAGGGAGCTACCACGAGGAGATTATGAATGGCCCGATGAATGGCCCGATGAATGGCCCGATGAATGGCCCGATGAATAGCCCGATGAATGGCCCGATGAATAGCCCGATGAATGGCCCGATGAATAGCCCGATGAATGGCCCGATGAATGACCCGATGAATGGCCCGATGAATGACCCGATGAATGACCCGATGAATGGCCCGATGAATGACCCGATGAATGACCCGATGAATGGCGAGAAAATGAGTCAAAAGAGTATAATTCAAACCAATGACAATTGCTATAACACTTTCATTACTCGTAACTCCCCTATTAATAATAACGCTTTGGAAAGTTCAAGTATCATGGCGGAGAGAAATATAAGTAGTAGTAATTCTCACTTGCTGAGGTTGTCGAACACACAAAATGGAATTAATAATGAAAGTAAAGAAATTTTACAGCAGATAATGATGTATAATTTGTACATGCAGTCGTTATTAAATAATCCCAATGGTGTAATTGAGATGAATCCACATGTTAATGAAAAAAAGGATCAATTAATATTATTTAATTTAAAAAATATGCAAAATAAAATATCTAAAAAAATTCCACAAATAAGTAATAATTATTTAGCATATTTAGATTATTATATAGGTTCATTGAGACTATTATACAATAAAGTGTTAAGTAACAGAAATTTGATATTTATATTGGCAAAAGAAATATTTTCTAAAAAAACAAAAAATGATAAAATAATATACAATAATGATAATAACTCCTCCACATTTGACTCCAAACATTCATATGTTCAAGAATTATTAACAGCACTTTTACCGAAACCTCCCATTTTCCCACCATTCGAAATTTGGATTTATATGGGGAAAAAAAATGCTAGTCATTTACATAAACTTCATTTAACTATATATATAATTTATCAGAAAATAATTTGTAACATATCAAATATATTGCTAAAAATAAATAACGACATGGTGAATTACACAAGTAAGAATAAATTTAGCAAAAGAAATGGAACCGATTCGATTAATGACTATGTGCATGACCATGCAGAGAGAATAAAACGACCGGACTTCCCATTTTTAGGAAATGGTATCAGTGACAACATTTCCAAGGAGGAAATTTCTGACAATCTGGACTACCCCATCGATCCTTCTTCCGTTGATCATATGGAAATGGCGAATCATGCACCAGATGTGAATGTCGTCATACCAGGTGTGAATGTCGTCATACCAGATGTGAATGCCATACCAGATGTGAATGCCATACCAGATATGAACGCCATACCAGATGTGAATGCCATACCAGATGTGAATGCCATACCAGATGTGAATGCCATACCTGATGTGAATAACACATCAGATGATCCTAATACACATGATGACAAATGCTTAGCAGCCAATGCAGCATGTGTCCCCATGGAGGAAGAAGGGATGGAAAATCATGAGAACTACACGTATAGCAAAGATGGTGAAAGGAATTACAAACAAATGGACATACCGAAAAAATGCTTATTCAGAATTGACCAGAAGTTAGAGAATATAATGGATTCAATTAATAACATAAGTGAAATGATGAACATGTGGAAAGAATCAAAAATTCCTAACGAAGAACGCCACATAATTTCTGAGGTTAACGAAATAGAAAACAGGAGTAGTAGCGGTAAGAGGAAGCCATCAGTTGAACACACGGATGAGGAAAGTGACCAACCAAACTTGTTACAGAAAGAAGAACATAAAGGTGTTGCATGTGAAGAGGGGGATGGAAACGAATATAATGATAAGAATCAAGTTGAAAATGAAGGGGAAGCTATTGCTAAACATGTGCAAAATATAAGTGAATCTATTACCATAGAGGAAACCCTCGAAGGAGAGGAAGGAGAGACAGAACATGCAGCAGAGGCAGCACATGTGGTTAACCCGAAGGATAGACAAATAGTTGCATACGATGATTTAAAAAATAGTGATAAATCCTTTTTTGAAAAAGTGTCCAAGATAAAATTGGATTATAGAAATTCCGTAGGCAAAGATTGTCCTTTAAAATTGTTAAACGAATTGAAAAATGAATTGCAAAATGTGTATAAGGAAATACGAACTTTAAAAAAATATGGTAATTACATATCCAGTAGTAGTAACAAGGAGAATAGAAACTCCTTAGAATTGGTGAATCCAAAGAATATCTACGTCTCCACCACTGCAACTTCGAATGATGACTGTGATGTAGATTCTGATGTGAATCTAAAAACACCAGATGAGACATTCTATTTGAAGAGCTTGTTATGTAGCGAAAATATAAATTCGAATTTTCCCATAAGTTCATGCACGAATGATTTTTACAACTTTTCGAATAACAAAAATGGAAGTAAGGAAAAATTGAAAAAACAAAACAAATTGCTAAACAGTCTCATAAATAGTACTATATGTTCTAAAGAAAATATGAATAATGATGTAATATATGATTTAAATTATAACGATGATATTTTTAAAAAACTTATATTTTTATCACGAAATTTTTATAATAATATATCCGAATATGATAGTTATTCCCTTGATTCATATGACAAAAATTCAGTCAAGTTAACAAATATTACTGAATTGAACAAATTTAGCTACTGTATGAATAATGAGAAATTAGTTTCCAATAAACCATTACTCCCCAGTGGTGAAGTATACCATGATAATTTCATACAATTGAATAAAGATGAACTTACAACCCTGAACCCTGAACCAGTAGAAATACCCAGGCCTATAAGCAACGAGAATTGTGAAATTTATATTTATACTAATGAGAATCAAGGTTCTTCTTCTCCTCCTGTCAAATTGGATAGAACCCTCTACAACTGTATCCCAAATTTAGACACATGCAATGGGAGAGGACTTAGCACAGGGGTGGTACTATCCAATAGTAATCTTGTACAAAAAATGAATTACAAAAATACAAATTTGCAAAACAGTTGTGAGTTCAATATTCCTGAAAATTCAACTTTTAATAATCACAACAATGAGAAGGGTAAAAATAATTCCCTTTTGGTACAACCTGTTGAGGAAAAAGAAGATAAGGAAAATGTGCACAAAATGGATTCACCTTTAACTGATAATGTTGTGCTATCGAAAAATAACGAAATAGTACCTCTAATTGATGACATTAAACTTTGTAATAACACCATAGGGCATGATTACACGGTTTCACCAATGAGAATTTGTATGAACAGTAACAAAGAAATCTTTTTGAATAGGAACAATGAGAGCTACATAGTAGGTAATCCATCAAATCATAATGACCAAGCCCTATTTAATGACAGTTCAGAGTTCAAAAATGAATTTAGGGAAAATTCTCAAACGATGGTTTCACAGAATAGTGTAAACAAAAAACATAACTATGCATCTGATGGATCCTCGGATAGTAGAAAAAATGGCGTAAATTATAGCAACTTTTATTTAAATTCTAATAATGGAGATTATGAACAATTGAAAACACATTGTAGAAGTTCATTGGCGAGAAGTGACAACAACAATAGTGGTGTTCAAAGTCAAAAGGAAATTCCCCTTAGCGATGCACAAAATGGGCTTCATAATATGAGCCATAGCAACCAATTTAATCACCTGAATCGGGACATTGAACAGATTCATGACGGCCTTGCTTCTGCTTCTGCGGAAGATGTGGAAAACGCGCATCATAGAGAGAATATCCCCTTTATGAAGGAAAAAAATACGTACGTACATGACTCAGGGGTGCCTGATGCATTTATCAGGAATAAGAATAATCAATTTGTATATTCAAAAAATGAAGAACTAATAAAACAAGGAGGAAACCTAATGAACAATTATTACTGGGAGAATGAAATAGCCAAAACTGAAAATTCTAATTATCCATTGAACAATAGACAAAATATGTATTACACGAATGGAGAAAATTTATCAACATACATTATAAACGAAAAGGGATTAATTAGTAATAACAATATAGAAAAATATGAATCCTGTAATCCAAGAGCATATGAAACTAACATGAATGGAAACATGAGTAATAATGGTTCCTTTCAGGGATTCAATGCACCATTAGCTTATGTGCATGATAATGAAAATTACATTAACAATAATTTAACAGGAAATGAACAGAATTATAATATACTTATATCCCCTTATGATAAAAATCAAGAATTTGGTATTATTAATTGTATGCCTCTGCATGAATGCACGTCGAATGAGTGTGTTTCACGTGATTGTACAACAGGTGGACATGCATTAAATGAAACAAATTTGCTAAATCATAAAGAAATAAACAATAATGTAAATTATTTCATTGATGAGAATTCAATTTCGAACATGTTCAACAGTTCAAGTATGCAAAATGAAGTTCATAATAGAATTTTTGAAAAAGAAATGAAAAGGAACAAATTCACAACAAATGAAATGATGGCCCATAATGCCAGGAATCAATTGGCTATTAATCAATATACAAAATGTGAAGATCAAGGGTGGAATGTGAACTATACAGATAAAGAACCAACAAAAATGACAAATGCTACAAGCACAGGTGAGGTAAACATGTTTAAAGGTGGAAATAAGGAAGATGAAATTGTCATAGAAAAAAGGAATAAAAATAATATGAAATACTTAAATAACATCGAGTTAAGGGACACAACAGATGATGTATCAGATTGTGAAATAAACAATGGTGATATTTACAACCTAGGAGATGACGATGATGAAAATACTCTTGAAGAAGCTGCTTCTAATATAATAAAAAATGACCTTGTCACGAATGACGTATCAGAATGTTTGAAGATCACCCAAAATGGGCTAAACGGCGCAAACTGCGCAAATACAGAATTGTGGACCGAAGAAGACATAAATTTATGTAATTTAAAAAGTGATGAAATGATGATGAACAAAAAGAAGAACCCCCTGCATAAGAGTGTATCCACTGGATCACCCAATGATCATTCTGAAATTCAAAACCAGAAAGGAGAAAATTTAGCAAATGATATAAATAAAATAAAATTAAAGAAAATGCTTGAAATTACTGATAAATTAATAGGGAAAAAATACAGAGGTATATCATATGATCCTACAAGAAATGGATGGTCAACCTTTGTATATAAAGATGGAGTTCGACATAAAAAATTTTTTTCTTCCTATAAATATGGAAACTTATTAGCAAAAAAAAAATCTATAGAATGGAGATTAAAAAATTTAAGCCCAGATTCTCATGCATATGCATTTTCATTAAAAGCTAAAGAAGAATTCAATGCCATTCTAAATGATGATTATGAAAATGTTAGTGATATGAATTATGACAATAGAGAAGGGAGTAATTTGGACAACTCAAATAACAGGGATATATTATATGTAAATGCTTTTCTCAACCTTTTTAACAATGAACATGAAGAGAAGAAAGGATCATCTGATGAAGAAGCATTATGTAAAATGAGAAAATCGAACAAGAGTGAATTAACAAGAAATTCATCCAGAAAAAATAAAAAGAACAGAGGAAAAGCAGGTGCAGTACCGGGATGTGGTGGGCTTGTCCATTCTATGGGGAAAAATAACGACAGAGTTAAAGAAAAATCGGAGGAATCCAAACTTTTCAATGGAGTTAGTATAATTGCAAAGGATGATGATGATGATGATAACCACCAGGAGGATATTGTGACAAGCCCAAATGGGAACAATAAAGATGGGAGTAGCAACAACAATGGACGTACAAATGAATGTGCACATGGAAGCGCACGTCAAAATGGATATGAAAAAGAAAATTGTAAAGAAAATAAACTAGCAGAGCAAAATACTAATATAATCAGCCAGACATGTGATAAGGATAACGTCGTATTACCTTACAATGACGATTTGTTTGTTTACAAAGATTATTGCATGAGACCACTAAATGTGGGGGAGGAGAAGAAGAATATGAATTCAACAAATTCCCAAAATGGAAAGGAAGCAAAAAATGGATCTCATTGTGAAATTAATAAATTAATTACTAATGAGCAAGGGAAATCAATGCAAGAAGAAAAGTTTTATGAACAACAATCAGCATATTACCAAAATGGAAATAGTGAAAACACGAATCTAATAGATGATTGTCTCAATTCAAATAAGTTATCACTTCCAAACTGTGATTTCATCGTCCCAAATGGTAAAAAAGTAGACACATTATTTGTAAATGAAAATAATTGCTCATTTATCCGATGGGGTGAAGGAAATGGAAAAAAGAGAAAAAGGAGCCATATCACAAAAGATGGAGAAATTTCTAGCAGAACAAGTGAGGGAAGTAGAAGTAATAGTAGTAGTAGTAGTACAGTAAGGAATGGAAAAATTAATTCTGTATGCACACGTGAAACATTGAATAATAGTGTGTATTCCCAACACGATGCTGCGTTGGGTGATTGTAGCGAAAATACCATCTGTGATGATTTCAGTAGTTATGAATTAGGAAATTGTAATAATGGCAGAGATTATCCAAGTGATGGAAACGATAAGGATATGCCACAAAAGGAGCTGAAATTCACGCAGGTGCATTCTATAAATGGAAATTGTTCCATTAATAATGACATTATATATACAAATGAAAGAAACACGCGTAGGAATGATAACTGCATAAACGAGAATATTCTTGAATTCACTAAAAATGGGGAGTTGAAAAATGAAAATTTTAAAATTTCCTCTTGTTATAGCAGTGAAATAAATAGCAACAATAATTTTGCACTATTAAATAATAGCACAGTTTATTATTCAAATGAAAATTGTGTAACTAATGGACATATTGCACGAAACAGTATGATGGTCACCACTTCCGATGAAATGAAAATTATGGATACATTAAATCCCGCACAATGTGATAATATTGACCTAGAACAAATGAAAGAATGGACTACCAAGCAAATAAAATCGTCTGGATGTCATGAACAGAACAAAAATAATTGGTGTTATGAGAATAGAACCAATTTTGGTCAACTTAATCAAGAAATAACAAAAAATGTAAGTATTCAAAATGATCAAATTGGGAGAGAGGAGTTCTTGCATTCTCAGGATCATAGCAGCAGAAATAAGAGAGATGAACTTGGGGATGAAATTTTTAACGAAAATGGAACAACTGACATACCTGCACGAGCAAATGGGAATAAGCAAAATATGTTTTTCGAAAATAAATATGCAAATGATGAAAATTATTTTCTCTATAAAGACACCCTGTTGAAGTATATGAACGAATGTACGTGCACAAGGGAAGAGGAAAAAGTGGTTTTCCTTAAATTCTTGAAATTAAACACCGAATGGATTTTACTAGAACTGGAAGATTTGGAGGAGATGTACCACTCCTATTTCAGGTCAAAAATTGAGGCATTCTACAAGACATACTTGACAAAAATTGGCAATGCTAACAGTTTTAGAAACGACACAGTTGGATCAGCTGTAGCAGAAGTGAAAGCAGGGAGAGATACCAAAACAAACGTCAGAACAAAGCCAATGACACCAATTAGCCAATCTAGTGTTATCCCATCGAGACGCAGTGAACACATACGAGATCTGCAACTGATTTTTGAGAAGAAGCTGAACACACCATGGATGTGCATGGTTTTCCCTATATACTTCCTCTACACATTGAACTATAAAATTTACAGTATCCTGAAAAGTATGAAGAAGAAAAAAGTGAAAAGCACGAACAATGATAAAGACAAGCATTTGAAATGCAAATTGAAAGGAGTAAATTTTATTAAGTATAAAAAGGCATGGTGTTTTACCTATGTGGACGTAGATGATAAGAAGAAGAAAAAACTTTTCCCGATAAGTGATTATGGATTTATGGAATCAAAAACTTTGTCCATATTGTATAGAAAAAGCTTCGTTTTTCACTTAACAAAAATGTACACTTTTTTAAAAAATGTTATATTCAAGAGTAAAATGGGAGAAAATGGAGGATCAGTAGGAACTCTAAATAAATTCTTAAAACCCCAATATATAAATGACTATATTGATTATTTTAAAAAGTATGAAGAATTTCTAGTATGTTATGGCAAAATTATATATTTCAATGAAACAAAAAAGATATATCATACAACAAATAATAAGCAAGATGCTTTGAATTATGTACCATTTGAAATAAGACACAAAATACCTGAAGAAATAGAACCAATAAATTTATTAACAGCAACGAGAAATTACTTTTCCAAAAAATCACAAATGATGAAATTCCCAAAAGGTATTGTATATCTATCTGGCTACTTCTTATGGGTTCTATTATTTCTAAATAAAAATAATAAAGAAGTTATTATCTCATTTTCTGTTCGAAAATATTCGTTCGAAATAGCAAAAACTAAATGCATCGAATGTTATTATTGTTTGTTGTATAAGTATAAATTTCGTCCAGTTAACATATCAGGGGTTGTTGATTTAGTGCTAGAGAGTGATTTGGAATGTAAAAGTTATAACTTGCTGGATTATGAAACAGAAGATATAATGTCATTAGATTATTTATTTTACTTATTTGCACCATCGAATTATGTACTTCAGCATGAGACCATATATAAAAAATTTACACTTAACCATCATCAACATGACAATAATCTGCGTATGCAGAAGGAATATGATCAATTTTTTCCAAACGAGTATGTATCTTTAGAGACTTATCAGACTTACCAGATTGAAGATGACCATCCTGTGGTAGCAAATGAATTCAACTCCAAAAAAATACACGCCACAAGTGTTGAATCCTCATTATTTGAGTTTTTACCAATGCATTATTGCCAGACGGATATAAATACACGCAATCAAAGAGAATATGGAGAGGAAAACGAATGTACATCCAAAAATTGTTTCCAATCGACAAACGATTTGCTTCTTCATCTTGAGAAGGAACAAGAGAAGAAAGATATTCCACTTTATTTTACAGATGACGAGAAGGGGAAAAATGTTATCATGAAAAAAAGGGATATTTATATGGAGCAAAGTTTTAAAAGAGGATATGAATATGATGTGAACTTAAAGGAATCAAAAGAAGAGACAAAATCTGACAATTGCTGGAAGTACAATAATTATCACACCCTTCATAGAAATAGTGAAACTGACGATGATGATGATGATGATGATGACAGTGATGGCGACAATTCACATGAACAAAAGGATACAACTACACAATGGATATACAACTCTGACGGAAAACCAAAGGAGAATAATAAAACCCCTCCCGGTGATGAGAATAAGGAGAGAGATATTTCCATAGTACATGATACAAATATAAAGGATTCAAAAGAAGAAGAAAA
The DNA here is from genome assembly GCF_002157705.1 of Plasmodium gonderi. NCBI lineage: Eukaryota > Apicomplexa > Aconoidasida > Haemosporida > Plasmodiidae > Plasmodium > Plasmodium gonderi. The sequence continues at coordinate 778,044 of NW_021628937.1, forward strand.
ATTGACAAGTTATAATAAAGGTAATAACGACGAAGGAAGAAGTAATAATGACGATTTGGAAAAATGTGGAGAAGAAAAAGAGCAGCTGAATGGGAACAGTTTATTCACAAAGGAGGACAACAACTGTAAGCAGAATTCCAAAAGCAGTGATAAAACATTTACAAATAATACAGAGTATTATAAAGACATTTTGAATAAAAATATATTTCACTTTTTTGATAACAATATACAAGATGATTATTTAAAAAAGAATTATGATGAATTATTTAACAATAAAGAAGAAACAAATATTTTGTTTAAAAAGATTAACCAAAAAGAAGAACACTTAGGAATTTTTATGCTACTTAATTGTCAATGGCTTTCAGATTCATTCGTAAATAATATAAATCAAATTGAAACAAAATATGCCGACATTTACTCTTTTGAAAATTATAGAAATACTCGTGAAGAAGTTTTGAATTGGAAATGTAAAAAAAATTTTATTAAAGATTGCGCAGATATCGCAAAAAAATTTCCACGAGTTGTTGGAGTTCATTATGATTCCTATGCCCATGCATGGGTTGTCAATTGTACCTTTAAGGGAAAAAGAAGGGACAAAAAATTTTTGGTTAAAACATTTGGATTTTTGCAAGCGAGGAAATTGGCCATCGAGCATAGGGAAAAATGGCAAAAAATGCGAGCCTTGTCAACTGAGAAGAAAAACTGAAAGGAAAAAACGGACGCACAATTTGGATTCGTTCTAGCCAAGTGCAGAACATATGTAGAAATATGGAGGACTGCTTAGAAATATGGAGATATGTATAGAAAATAACATAACCCATTTCCTTTAATCTGTATGCATTGTGAAGAGAATGCTGTTAAAATGTTATAGGGAATGAATAAGGTAAAATAAGACAGGGTAAGATAATATAAAAAAACGCATTGCATAAAATTGTAACCCCACAAAAAACACCACCTACGAAATAGTGAATTACTTTTCTCCTTTATTTATGCATGCCAATTGATTCTTTACTCCACTTTGCTTAGTTAGATTGAAATAATAATAAACACGTGCTTGTACATGGTATTCATGTACATATGTATTGTGTTGCAGATCTTTCGTCAGCTTGAAAAGAAGGCCTATTTTATTATTTTTTTAATTTTTTTTATTTTATTTTTTTTTTATTTTTTTATTTTATTTTTTTAATTTTTTTTATTTTATTTTTTTTTATTTTTTTATATTTTTTCACTTTCCGCATATTTATGCCACATGTGTTATGTTTCACTGTGCACACGTTTTCATTTTTTTTTTTTTTTTTTAAACAAATGTGTTCTTATCTTTTCCCCAATTTGTTTGTAACTGTTGTCTTATAATTTGTACTAACCCCAAATGCAAATTCAAAATGGATATATACTTTTTTTTCGGAGTAATTTACATGAATTTAATTACTTCAAGTATCGTATTAATTTTCGTGGGGGAATTTGTTTCCTCCCTAAATTAGTTTTAGGATGGGTAAAATGATACATACTATGAAAAATGGATATACTGTGATAAGCGCATATGTGTGTGATGCTTCGTTCCTTCACGTGCTAACGAATGCAAATTGTTCGTAAATTTTTTTTTTTTTTTTTTTTGTTTTTACACAAGGTGTACAAGTGAAGACTGGGGTGTGTGGGGGTCGGTCCATGTATTATCCTTCTCCCCCTCTGGGGTATGGGTATACTTTTCGTGGAACACACATTTGTATATATATATGTATATATTTACAACGAATTATCATGTAAGGCTGAATGAATGGTACATGGTGTATAGCTGCAGATGAGAATATCTCCTTTGTATAGAAAAAAAATCCCCAAACGAGCATAAAGAGTGGTAAGAATGGAGTAGGAAATTTTACAAAATATGGGGGAAAAAATGAGAAAAAAAAAGTGCGTTAAAAAAAAAAAAAAATGAGCAATGCAATTCTGACGACGCGACGGACAAAATCTCGTTCCGGGTAATTCGTTTGAGATTCTATATTCGTGCACAATTCTTACAAGTGTTTCGAGAAAAAAAAAAAAAAAAAAAAAAAACATGTATGATTTGCATGTAGATTATATGGAAAAACAAATCGTGAGGTAACCCCTCCCCACCTTTTTTGTGTTTGTATTTTTTGTGACATTCCTTAGAGAGTAGGTCCCCCAGAAAATATTTCTGGTCCCGCCTTGTCGGAGAATAAGGTGAAATTTGTAATAAATTCTTTGGCTAGATGTTTAAGATTTGTCATGTAATCTTCTTTATCTTTCCATCCAATAAGTGGATCGAGAACTTCATCTGGAATACCATCCAAATGAGATGGTATATTAAAATTAAAAATGGGCGTTTTTTTATATTCAATATTAAGTAGTTTATTGTCATGTATATAATCTACAAGCATACGAGTATACTTCAAAGGTATTCGTTGTCCATTTTCTGAACCATAGGAACCATAAATCCAGCCAGTATTTAATAACCATACATTTGCCTTATGCTTCTGATATTTCTCTGCTAACATATTTGCATACACCATTGGATGATGAGCTAAAAATGGAGCAGCATAACATGAAGAGAATGTAGCTGTTGGTTTTAAGACATCACTTTCTGTTCCTGCCATTTTACTAGTATAACCACTTACAAAATGATACATCATTTGATAAACATCCAATTTAGATAATGGTGGTATAACACCAAAAGCATCACATGTTAAAAGAATAATATTCTGCGGATGTGCATGTACATATGCAGGTATTTTTGCATTTTCAATATACGACAATGGGTAAGCACATCGTGTATTTTCTGTTATGGAACAATTATTATAATCTACCTCTCTAGTAACTGGATCCATAACAACATTTTCTAAAATAGAACCAAATTTTATAGCTTTATAAATTTCGGGTTCTTGTCTTTTGGATAATCCTTTACATTTAGCATAACATCCACCTTCTATATTGAATATCCCATCCTCAGTCCATACATGTTCGTCATCTCCAATAAGGTATCTATTTGCATCAGCAGATAGGGTTGTTTTCCCTGTACCAGATAAACCAAAAAATAATGTTACATCATTATTCTTTCCAATATTACATGATGAATGTAGGGGTAATTTTCCCTCCTTTGGCATTTTATACATAAATAATGTTAAAATTCCTTTTTTCATTTCACCAGCATATTGAGTTCCTAATATAATCATATTCATTGCACCAAAATTTATAATTACAGATGTCTTACTTGACATTCCATCTGTTAATCTGTTAGATGGAAAATCACCAGCATTGTATATGATAAAATCTGGTATAAAATTTTCTATTTCTTCTACATTTTTTGGAGGTATAAGCATATTTAACATGTACAGTGCATGATAAGCCCTAGATGTAATAACTCTAATTTTTATTCGACAATTTTCATCCCAGCCTGCATATGCATCTATTACATATAAATTTGGTTGTAAATTCAAATAATCTATTGCTCTCCCTTTATTTATTTCATATGATTTTTCTTTTAATGGAATATTTACCTTACCCCACCAAATATCATCTTCTGATGTTTTTTCCTTAACAATTCTTTTATCCGATGGCGATCTCCCTGTTTTCTCTCCTGAAATACAACATAATGCACCAGTGCTAGTTATAAATGAATTCGATTCATATTTCAATGCCATTTCGTATAAAAAAGCGGGGGTGGAATTATGATGTATGCTATTTACATGTAATCCCAATTCGTGCACTGTTTCGTTAAATTTTCTTTCCTGTTCTTGGCTCAATGTTAAAATATCCTTTGAACTCATTATAGGTCCAACTGGTTTGTTATACACTAAGTTCCTGCGCACTTCTTCGATTATTACTTTTTTCATGTTTTCCATTTTTTCTGCCAAGTCGTAATCGGATGACTGATCTATCGACTTTACCAATGTATTTTCCATCACTTCTGAAACTACGTTTTCCATCATTTTGTCACGGCTATATGCCTGCTCTATTTTTGCTCTATTTGTACTCTATTTATGCTCTATTTCTATTCTATGCGATGTCTTTTTTTGTTGCTTTTTTTTTTTTTTTTTTCCACCTTCTTCAACTGTGAAAAAGCAAAACTATATGAAAACCCTACAGGGCGAATGGTACAAAGTGAAGCAATTTATATTTAAACGTCCAAAGATCCTTATATATTATGGACATACACATGTAGGTTGCGAGAATAGGTACTTAAGTGTATACACGTAATCTCTCAAAAAGAGGTTTGATAACTGCGCTAGATTTGGAATCTAGCATAATACTTTACAGTGAATTGGAAAGAGAACACATGATGATGTATCATTTAAGGGGTTATTACCATTCATATACAAGCAAAATAAAGGAAAAAAAAAAAAAAAAAAAAAAAAAACAGAATTGGTGGCGCAAAATGAAGAAATAATAAGTGCATTCCTACAAATATGCACTTTTCTATAGTAACTCTATAACCTCATTGTTACATATTGATGAAAATTATTGTTATAAAAAAAAAAAAAAAATACATATATATATATATTTGTAAGAAGGGGTCAAATTTGTTACATATTTTAAAAATTTAAATAAAATATTTTTTCGCATTTATTTCATTTTTCTTAACCATTCTTTTTGAAAAATATTCACTTCAAAATTGTGCACTTTCATTTTTTCCACCAATGTTGCGATTTTAAAAAGGCACAACAAAAAAAAAAAAAAAAAAAAAAAAAAAACAACCCCCATATTTTTTGTGAGACGACGACAATTATTTTCCGTTGACAACATAAATTACTTATAAGTTAATGTTCCTATATATACCCCACTCCTCACCCATCCACCGTAAATAATAGTAGTAGAGTACCCTTATTCATGTGCAGTGTTGCAAGGACCTCATAATATATATATATATATACATATATATATTGGATATAATACATATAGATATATTTTACACAATTGTATATACGTATTTTTTTTTCTTAATATACATTTTTTTAAATAATACAACCCCACTCACAACTACTGTTCGTGCCGAATATTTTTTTTTTTTTTTCCGCACCAAGCGAAAATTATTACTATATGCGTGCACTTTTACATTTGTGCTATATAATTATATGAATATACATGTATGCTTACTATAAAAGTGGTGGAAATATTGATACCTTTATATATTATAGAAACATTTCTTTTTCTTTTTTTCTTTATTTTTTTCTATTAATATATGTTGAATACATTTTAAACCGGAACACAGGTGTCACATTTGCAACGCATGTATATAAATCCCCCGTTGCAGTTAAGGAATATTGGGTTAAGGGTTGATATTATACATTTTATAATGCCTAATTTGTCCAAAAGAAGAAAATATATATATATATATATATATATATATATATATATATATAAAATTCATCAATCGCATTGAAAATTTAAAAAGTTTTTGTTTTGCCTTATCTATTGTTACTGAAAAATTATAATTTTTTAAAATTGCAAAATAAGCATGTTTTTTAATTTTTTTTTTTTTTTTTTTCCCCAAATAAAAAAAGAAAGAAAATAAGATATTAAAAGAGGAAAAAAAAAAAAAAAAAGGAAGAGGTAACATTTACAGTTGCATAATGTAATAGTTTTAAGGTTTACATTTGCTAACGAGTTCAGATCATTATTTCCCCCTTTCCTTGCTACTACATCTTGATCAAAAAAATTTTTATATAATATATCCAAAATATAAAAAGAAGATTTTCATCTATAAAATATAAGCAATATTAAATTTACAAGTTTTGAATTGAGAATTTATACCAATTTCTATACCTTGCGAATACTCCTCCCACCCCCCACAAAAAGGAAAAAGTCTGTATCACCCACTGAATTTGTTAAAGAACAAAATGTATATAAGAGAACAAGATGAAGATATATCAACGGAACCTGTTGTTTATATATGTGGAGGTATGTTCCTTAGAGATTGTTTAAAATGATGCACACGATATGGTTTTTCCTATTGGCTTTCCATTTGTTTGTACGCTTTTTGTAGTGTATATAAATTCTTAAGCATAAAATGATATGCATATTGCATACGCATAACCGTTTAAATTTCATTCTTATTTTATTATAATTTTTTTTTTTACTACTTTATTGTTACTTTATTATTACATTACTTTTTTATCCTCCATGTTTTATCAGAATGCGGAATAGACACAGTGATAGCACCCAATGCTTCTCTGCGATGCAAAAATTGTGGATCGAAAATTTTCTTCAAAAAAAGAAGTAGAAGAGGTAATTATACCATATCCCATAAAATTTTTCATTAACTGTCTTTTTTTTTTTTTTTTTTTTTTTTTTTTTTGTTTTCTAATGCCCCAACCTTTTGTAAATTCCTCTTTTTTTTCCTACTTCATTTATAGTTATGCAATATGAAGCTCGATAAAAGGATAGCATAGATTAATTCTATTTCACCACGATGATACCGCACCACCCATTTTTCTTATTTTTTTGGTTTCCATTTTTATACACATTTATAACATTATACATTTTAAGCACAACCATGTTGTGAACACATTTTTATAAATTATTAGATGAATAAAGTTTGACCATTAAAAGAAACGTGCTCAAATAAATTTTTTTTTTTGTTGTTTTGTTTTCTTTTCTTTTTTATATTTTTTTAACAACACTTTATATCTTTGTACACAAAAAAAAAAAAAAAGGAAAACTTTAAGTTATATATATATATATATATATATATATATACATATGTAAAAAATACTTAAAAATATATGTAAACATACTTTTTCTATACATATATATGATCGGATAAAAATTATATTTACATATGTAATATGTATATACTATCTGCACATTTAAAAGTATGCACGATGCTTAATTTAATCAAGTAATTCTCATTTGTCATATGCATATTTATGTATATCCATTCACATATACACATTTTGGAGATGTGGAGAAAAATATATGCACCAAATAGAGGTGCATGAAAAAGAATACACCAACTTGTATGGGTGTATAAAATAGCTAAAGGGAAATAATTTAGGGGTAAAACAAAAATCAAGGAAAAAAATATTTGCGTAATATATATATATACTACATTAGAGGAAAAACTAGTTCAAAAGCAGAATAAAAATGTTAAGTCCATAAACGGAGTAAAATGCAAATAAAAGTGCATGAAACAAAAACATATTATCCTTCTATACGAAAAAAATATTCGTATAAATTACGGTTATATTATGCGATGCCTCCCTCTTTCCCTTTTTTTTTTTTTTTCGATAATAGAGATGATACATGTATTATATTTTAGGTTTCACGAATTTGCTTTCACACTTAAGTTCATTTTTTACACAGCTTGTCTTTTTCTAATGTGTGCTTGAACTCGCATTAGAGATGGGACATTTTCATTAAGCTTATGCTTGTACTTGTGCTTGATGATAGCAGCTTCGATTACGCTCACGCAATTTTCCCACTCAACAAGTTTTTCTCTCTGTATGGTTGACAACAATTTTGCACCTTCTTGTTTCAGAAATACCATTGTCTTTCCAATTTTTTGTATGTCCTGAGAAATTCCTGAACACTGTAACAATTTTTCACATTTAGATCTAGCATCCAAGGAAGAATTTTCAGCAACTGAAATATCCACAAATTTGTACTGATATAAAAAGTCTTCAAATGTTCTTCGATACGAATAGCCTAATTGACGTAATACCAAGGCCTCTAAAATAGATAAAGCATGGAGTTGGATTAAAATTTTAGGTTCACACCATTCCAAAGGTTTCTTATTTTCATTTGGTTTAATACAGCGAATGAAATGCGGTTCTGTGCTATTTATTAATGCCATTAATGCTGTCAACTGGTTTAAAAATTGAGAGCCTATTAATGAACCCTTTGCTATTTTACCCTTTTCTATAACTTGACCTTCAAACAAATCTTTTACTATTTCATTTGATGAATCTTTAATAACTTCTACTAGTTCACCTCTTAAGACGTCTTTATTTTTGAGTAAAAAGTTCTCAGAGCAATATTGAATCGGTCCAATAGTGTGCTGAATTACAAAATTTTTGTTAGATGCAACTTTTGCTGGTGTAAATCTGTCATTATTCTTCAAATTTGTAATACAAGCACTTACAAACTTCTCGTCTGATCCACCTGGGGCAAGGCATTGATCTTCCAAATAAGAAAGAATGGATTTTCCTCTTTCACATAGTAAGTCAATAACTGGCTTGTTACTTGTGTAATTCAATACAGATGTTGATATTCCTTCTTCTATGTATAATTTAGATTCCCTTTCAAACACGATATCAATAAAGTTTTTCTGAAGCATTTCATTTGTGATGTTAATGAATAATTGTTCAAGTGAATTGTTTTTAAATACCTCAAAGCCGAAAATATCCAACATACCCATAAACGCTTTGAATCCACCTTCAGGTTCAATCCTACTATTTAAATTCTTGATTATCCATAAAAATAATTTTTCATACATAGCTTTACAAAGAGACAATTGTAACACTTCTGCATCATTTTTATTCCATCTACCTTCAATTTTGTTTCCTCCAGCAATGGTAACTTTAATTAATAATTCTCTCTTAACTGATTCTGGATCTAAAAACATTAATTCACAAGCTCTGTTAAAGATATCCATGTCAGCATCATGAATAGCTGCTGCATCATTTAATCCCGCTTCTGCTTTTTCTACTAATCTAACATTTCCCAATGTTAATATACCAGCTACTATAGAAAATATAACTTCAATCTGATTTTCCGTCAATTGCATATTTTGTAATGATTCCATTACTTCTTCAAAATCTTTTACATCATCTACACCATTTACATCAGTTGAATTAGGATTCAATAATTTGTAATGTTTCACATCTTTCAATCCGAATTTCTCTCTCATACTTTTACTTGCACCCTTGAGAAACTGATAAAATATGTGATATGATCTTTCATTATCATCTTGGGTTATAATTCTAGATTTTTCTAACAAAAAAGCAACAACTGATCCATTCCTAATACCTCCCTCATGAGATATAACCAACTGCATAAAACGACCAAAACGTGATGAATTGTTATTTCTAAGTGTTTTTGCATTACCAAAAGCTTCGAGAACTGGGTTAGCTGCCATAATCGCTGTTTGGATTCTTAGGTCCATATTTCCACTTTTCGATGAAGCAAAATATCTCATAATTTGCTTAGTTGCTTCAGTTTTTCCTGCACCAGATTCACCAGAAACAATGATTGTTTGGCTTTTATTCACACCATGAAGATTTGAAAGAGCTTCCCTTGCACATGAAAAAATATGTGGTGGTAGTCTTGTATGATCAGCAGCATCACGATACTTTCGAATCCATTCAGCAGTTGTGTTCCCTAAATCTTTGTATGGATTTATAGCAACAATAAGGGGAGTAGCAGTGGTGTATATCTGATTCTTGAAATATCTATGCTTCAGGAAATCAAGTACACAAGGGATGTTGGTGTGGTTTAGCAAACCGATATCACCAAACGACATAGGATCTATTTGTGAATTACAATTCCATGCGTGATTGATATCAATTTCGTATGCCTAGGGGGGAAATGAATGGAGGGGGGGGGGAATGTATACATCTGTGCATGTACATATGTGTGTAGGTGTGTATGTACGTGTTTTTGTAGGTATGCACACATTAGCAACAAAAGTCACCCATCCATGAATGCATGTTTTCTCATTACAAATAAACACTATAAATTTTTCATTATGTATAAGCGTATAAATTATGATGATAATTTTTTTTTTTATTATTTACAGATCCTGATCCTGGTGGGTCAATTTGCACAACGTTTAGTTTTTCTCTATTAGATCCTTGCTGAACAACACATTTTACAAACATAATATTTGGATTTTCCTCTATTGTCGGAGATATATCCGTCCATATTTGATATCCCTGTATAAAAAAAAGTAAAAAAAAAAAAAAAAAATTGTTTAAAGAAATGAAAAATTTAGAAATCTCTAATGGGGTATGTATGTTTCAAATACAGGAGAAAAATTTTCAATATTTACGAGAATTTTTTACTTTAAATACAGTTCCAGATTTATCAAAAGCCTCAATATTTGATACTCTTCTTACAATTTTGCTGGCAGTTTTTATTTCCTCATTTGTAATAGCCATTTTTTAAGCAAAAATTGGGATAAAATAATAATATAAAAATAAAAATAATACAGTAAAAATAAGCACCTTAAATTAGGCAAACTACAGGTTCTTGTAATATGTGTTGTAAAACAACAAAAAAAAAAAAAAAATTTAAGTAAATATAAAGAACCAAAAAAAAAAAAAAAAAAAAAAAAAAAAAAAAAAAAAAAAAAAAAAAAAAAAAAAAAAAAAAAAAAAAAAAAAAAATTTTTTTTAAAAAAAAAAAAAAAAAAAAAAAAAACTTTTTTTTTAAAAAATAAAAAAAAAAAAAAAAAAAAAAAAAAAAAAAAAAAAAAAAAAAAAAAAAAAAAGCTATGTACAATAAAATTAAAAGTGTGTCACAAAAAAAAAAAAAAAATATATATATATATATACATTTATATGTAGAAAGTCTAACAAATCAATATGACATATATATAAGCATGAAAACATAACTGTAACAATTTATAGAAACTAATATAACACAATTTACACCAAGTAGTTTTTACATTTTTAGGAATTATAAATAACGTTTTTTGAAGGCCTTTTTAGTTCTTAACGCTTTAAGAGAACACTAAGCACAGGAAGAAAATGGGCCTTTATGAAAACGTTGTTCTTAAAAATAGAGCTGGGTCGTTTTTCCAAATAATTTTACTGTACATGCATGTAAATATGTGTATATGATTAAATATTTGCCTTATGGGTGATTTTTAGCCCTTCGTATTACTAGAAAACTTCTACATTTTTCGAAACATATATATTTACACATATATACATACGAGTAGATAAATACGTGCACGTATACATGTATATATGCGCATGAATATTTTTTGCGTGTATAATGAAAGTAAAAAAAAAAAAAAAAAAAAAAAAACATAAACATAAACATAAATATAAACATAAACATAAATATAAACATAAACATAAACATAAACATAAATATAAACATAAACATTCATTCTGAATTTATTTTAGCTCAAAACAAACTGAGAACACAACACATTAGAGTGATAAGTTGTTTTTTTTTTAGCTTAAAAAAGTGCATTTCTTTAGGGAGAAATAAGCTTTACTAAGGATTTCATATAAGATTTGACCCTTCAGGTTTCATTTCCTTACATATAATTACTTGCCTGCAGTTTGAGGATTATGTGCGTGTTGTTTTTTCCAGCTGTTTAGAGGTGTATATATATGCAAATATATATATATATGTACAAAATTTAATTACGTGTTGCCATATTTGACGAACTATAAAATTGGGAATAGGGAAAAACATAACCTTTAGAATACCCCATGCTGAGTTAAGCCATACTGTATATACATATATATAAAAATCTGTATACGTATTTATATTTACGCATGTGAGGGCATATATCTACACCAAAATTTCGATCGTATGAAGAATAATCGAGTAGAAAACAGTTTTTTTCTACAGGATCAAACTTTTCAAAAAGGTGTTTGTTTAGAGGTATAAAAACACGTTACCCTTAGACAATTGCTCTCTTCAGCTGCTTTTAGGATGCGGCTTATTTTTAAAGATAAAGGACCTGATTATTTAAAAATATATATATATATATATTGTGTTTTTCATAAATAACACGTTCTGATTGCATATGATGATTTCCACTACTGAACAAATAAGGAAGGTTATAATTTTTTTTTTTCTAAAGGCAGAAAAGGCAAAATTTTTAAAAGGTGTGATTTTATTTCTATTACGTGTAAATTGTTGCCTTACGAAAAATATTAAGTAACAATTCTGAAAATATGAAGGTACTTAATTCGCATGAACGTTTTTTTTTTTTTTTTTGTACGTTAACCAAAAAATTTGACGGTTATGAAAATTTTGTTCTGATATATTTTATTTCTCAATTTACAAAATTTCGCTATAAAAGGTATTAAATATGTATATATGTAGACGAATGTTGTGCTTAATTACCGCTTTCGTGTATAATTCCAGATGCATTTTTTAACAGCTATGGAAATGGGACTGTATTAGTGAGTTTTTACGGATTTAATTTTTTTTTTTTTTTTTTTTTTTTGCATGTCTATAATATTTACTCGCAAAAGTGCTCACTGAGCCTTTTGTTTGGTCATCCTCTTTTTCACAGTTGTATGGTAAACCAGAATTGTTGTAAATGCGTAGGTTCTTTTTAAAAATTTGTCTTTCAAAAATTTCGCAGTAAGTCTTATATTTGCATGTATTAAAAAGAGAAAATTAAAACCCATCATTTTAGTCATATTCAGGACATTCATTTTTTTTTTTTTTTTTTTTTTTTTTTCTTTTCATTCCTCATAAAATAAAAACTTTTATGAAAATTTAGTCCTATTAATTAAAATAATTTTTATTATGATGCAACTTCGTTTCCTCTGAGTTGTTTCTTTTAAATTGACAAACTGTTTCACGTTGCATCGCGTACACACATATGTATACTTGTATGTTTAAATATGCATATAAATATATCTTGGTATATGTACACGCTTGCACACATTTATATTATTTTGCGTTCACAACTTTGCTCCTATGAACACAAGCAAACAATTTTTAAGGGGAGAAACAGTCCAAGTGTAGACATACTATTTTCTCTTCATTAAAATATTACCAAAAGTTAAAGAAAATGGAATTATTTACATACTTTTTATTCCTTTTAAGCATTTTGAAATGTGTGCTTTCGTCTGAAGAAAGTAAAATATTATTATATGTGTAACAAATATCTAATGTCTTTTCTCATTTTGCAAAAAAAAAAAAAAAAAAAAAAAAAAAAAAAAAAAAATGCACCATTTAAAAGGTTACATATGTTAACAGTTATAACTGAAAAATTATCATTTTTTTTTTTTTTTTTTTTTTTGTTTAGAAAATGTACTGTCGCACGATAATAATTTTTCCGTGAAGGCATATATTAAAAAGGACACTAATGAAAACAACAGGAAGATCCAGGTATGTAATTTTTCGTAATATAGACATTACAACAAAAAAATAGAGAGACAAATATAACAAATCCTTGTTTTACCCCACTTTTTCCCTTATTTTTATAGCTTGTGGAATACTTTGAAAAGATAGCCTTAGATTTCAGCGATGATATAAATTCAACGAAGGAAGTTGTAAAAAATTTGTTTCTAGATATAGAGGCTTCATTTGAGGAATTGTCAGATGACGTTGCAAAGAAGTTAGTTTGAAAGCTTGAGAGATATGTTCTCTAATTATTCTTGTGTCATTATTAAAAGTTTTATTTCCCTTGCAGTGTAATACCTCACGTAAAAAGAGAGTGATGGGTTATATCTGGGGGAAAAGCACATGGAACATGATAACACACGTGTGTTTGTTTTCACACAAATATACATACGTGTAATAAGCATATACATAAATGCGTACCTTTTCTTTCCTTTCCTTCCCTTTATTTTATTTATTTATAAGCGTGTCAATGTACAATTATGGTACTGAAGAAAAGCTGAACGTTTTGGATGGACTTATAAACGAATTTATCGAAAGTAACATATGCACATCCTTTTTTTTTTTTTTTTTTTTTTATAACAAAATGAAACATATACATACATACCGCTCAACGTTATATGCACAATACCACATAAAAATAGTATGTACCATGAATAAAGTACAGAAATCATAACTATGTACATGAGTCCTAAAAGTGTTGTCAGTGTGACTGACTGCTATACAAATTGTCCATTATTTTCTTTTTATAGACAATAAAGGAATAATCTTTAACTCTTCAGATGAAGAAAAGAAAATCGCAAAAAAGAAGTTTAAAAAAATGTGTGATTTAATTTTAGGCAAGTTAAAAGTAGCTGTAGAATTGTGTGTTATTAACAATTATCGCATACTTTTAAAATATGGAAAAGGTGATAGAAAAAAAGAAGCCTTGGATAGAGTAAAGAATGATGACAACATTTCTGATGAACTAAAAAAAGAGTTATTAAAATATGAGAATCTAGAAAATAAAGATGCAAATGTCTCAGAATTAATTAATTTCATAACCCCTATTTATGAGAGCTTTATGAATAAATTAAACGCTTTAATACGTGAAGTTTCTGTTGATATAAACGAAATATTACAGTAGTCATCTCGAGAAGAGATGAAGTTCCTCATCATGTTGTTGTGCTAAGTAAATCTCTTTTACCATTTTGAAGGGATGAAAAAAGGGATATATCCCTAAATAATTTTTAAAGTTTTTGTAAAAGGGTAGGTAGGCGTTCACTTGGAATAATGTGAAGCATATATTATCTTATTTTACAGAAAAATGGGGATTACTTTATTTGCCGCACTGATTTTTTTTTTTTTTTTTTTTTTTTAAATAAAATTTGAGTTAATGTTTGTCATTTCATGATATCCGAACTCCCATTCATGAGCATGATAACGGGATGGTTACTTTTAAACGTGGCAGTTTTTTTATTTTACCTTTTTGCGTTAGCTTGTGATCTACCTATTTGTTGTTAACCTACCATTACACATTTCTATTTTTGTTTTTGCATTTGATTTTGCATTAGTTTTTGCATTAGTTTTTGCATTTGTTTTGTTTTTTTCACTTTCGGCCTTATTAGACATTTAAAAAGACTCTTTTCAGCCTTATGCGCCTACAAGTGCGCATACGATTTTGTGCACGCAAAACGTGGAAACGAACTTGTACCCTACACTGCCTTAACATATTTTTACATTTGTTAATACTCTTTTTTCTTTTCTTTCTTTTTTGCAAAATTGGCTACTTCTCCAAGTTTTTGTTGCTAATCATCAGAGCATGTATATATCTCCGTTAACGGCTTTATTCATACATGCGTCCTACATATGTGCATACACACTTAGGATTTAAAAGGAGAGAATGTCAAATATGCCTCATGTTATGTGTTTACACAACATGCGTTTAAAAGATGAACTAACGAAACATTTTGTTTATCGTGTGCAAGCCATCCAAATGTTGCAAATATTGCTAATTTTTGAAATTTCGAAAATGTGTTTCCTGTGATGAACGCATATTCATATTTTCCAGAATATTCCATGTCTCCTATTTTGACATTTTCCATTGAACTCCTCATTTTTTGGCATCAAAAATAGTCCCATAATAGGTAATTTTTTCTTTTCCTTTTTCTTCATATTACGAGAACACCAAAATGAGCTTTTTTATTTCTCAGAATTTTTACGTAAATGTTGCAAAAGCACTATGCATGTAAAATTTTCATATGGGTAACAATTTTGTAAGGACGAACCACGGTGGTAGATAAGTAGTTGTATTTTCATTTTTTACCTTATCATTCATTATTTAAGAGTAAAGAAAAATATTCTGATTTTTGATTGGGGGGTGAGACAGAAATGTGTCGTCATTATATAAAAAGGAAAATAAGAAAAAAAGTAATTTTAAAAGAACCTCAAAAAAAAAAAAAAAAAAAAAAAAAAAATTATGTAAAGTAATTAAAAAAATAATAGAACTCCAAAATGTTTATTACGCTGAAATTTTACCCTTTATATTAGTAGAATCTTCAAATAAAAATAAAAAAAAAAAAAAAGTATTTTGGAGGTTATGTGTACATAAGGGTTGTATAGAAATCAGGAAAGGTTTTTCACATTTACGTTCATCCGTTCTGTTAAGATATAAGTATGTGGACAGGTGGTTAATCATCATATGTTGTTTCGTGGTTAGTGTAAGAGAATCACCAACATTATAATTTTTTTTTTTTCTTTTTTGAGTGTGTGTTACGGGAAAAATCTTCTTCAGTCACAGCTAAAGAAACAGGATGATGTAGGTTTTTTTTATTTGTGTAGATTGTAAGTCGTATCGAGAGAGAAAAAAAATAAATAAATAAAAAATAAAGCAAAAAAGCAAAAAACAAAGAAAATACATTTTGTGCATTTATATACACTAATGTGTACCACCACACATATATGTGAAAATATTATGTGTTACGAACACCACAACTGAATGTTTGCGAAAACCTTTTGCGCCATTTAAGATCGTTTTACATAATTACACTTTCAACGACATACATATATACATGCATACATATAAATAAAAATATATGTATTCCAAAAAAAAAAAAAAAAAAAACCTTAGAATTAAAAGTTTATTATTACAAACCTCTGTATTACTCTTAAGTTGGTTTGGAATGAAGTTGTTTTATTCGAATGACGTTCAAAGATATTTCTTTGTTTTAAATTCAAAATTCTTCCCAATTCTATCGGAGAGCACGAGCGCGGTCGAATATATATATATATATATGTACTACATGCATACATATGTACACGTAATTATTTGTAGGCCATATAAATAAAGCATAAGTACTAACGTTCCTAAATATATATGCACCATAACACAGATATACATATGTATTGTATATATGTCATAATATATACAAAATATG
Source organism: Plasmodium gonderi (assembly GCF_002157705.1). NCBI lineage: Eukaryota > Apicomplexa > Aconoidasida > Haemosporida > Plasmodiidae > Plasmodium > Plasmodium gonderi. Next base: position 794,516 of record NW_021628937.1, read on the forward strand.
TGTAAAGCTAGTGGATGGGCAAATGCACTTTTAGCATGTACGAATTAGCCTGATATAGAAAATATTACAAGTGTATATAATGTACTCCTAAACTTATTTGCATAAATTTCCTTGTTCGCTTTTTTTTTTTTGTGATTTACAAAGAACTTCCATCCTTATTACCTTTTTTACTTTTTCTTTTTTTCTTCTATTTCTTTTTTTTACTTTTTCTTTTTTTCTTCTATTTCTTTTTTTTACTTTTTCTTTTTTTCTTCTATTTCTTTTTTTCTTCTATTTCTTTTTTTCTTCTATTTCTTTTTTTTTTTCTTTTTCTTTTTCTTTTTTTCTCTTTTTTTTTCTTTCTCTTTTTTTATCTTTTCCTTTACACTTTCATTATCAATTTTACATAAATCCCATAACAATATAATGCGAAGAAACCACGAGGGTTAGTTCACGTTCATCACGAGTGTATGCATTCCTACATCTGTGCAGAATACATATAGGAGAAGCCATCATTCATAATTCTCACGTTTATATCTGTTGCGCTTACACTTCCTATGTTAGAAACATTTTATACAACACAACTTCACTCCTTTCATCCGACCGACTGTAATAATTGACAGGCCCTAAATGTCCCTTTTCTCCTCATTCTGTACTCGTGCCCATACGTTCAAATAAAAGTCTAGAGAAATTCTACATTCTGAAGAAGTTTTAAAGATACGAATATTAGAACGATATTTATTTTTACTCACTTTTCAAACAGCATAAGAAATATCATGGAAGAAGGTATGTCAAACAATGAAAGTTCAAATGGGGTTCTAGATGAAGAAAGTCAAGAGGATGAAAGAGACTTATCTTATTCTACTTTTTGTAATCAAGAGGAGGGAAGAGACTTATCCTATGATTCTTTTTGTAACCAAGAGGAGAGAGGAAATATATCTGATAATTCTTCTTATAATCAAGAGGAGGAAATAAAATGTCAAAAGAACGAAGACCATGATGGTTGTGCGAATGCTGGAAATTACTTAGACGATTGTAATGAACCAAAGGGAGATGTACGAGATAAAGAAAATGATGCTGATGGAGGACAAAACGAAGAAGAGGAAGAAGAAGAGGAAGAAGAGGAGGAAGAAGAAGAGGAAGAAGAGGAAGAGGAAGAAGAGGAAGAAGAAGAGGATGATGATGACGATGATGATGACGATGATGATTATGATGATGATGAATATGACGAGGATGACTTCAACGAGGCTACGGTAATAAGCATAAAATGAAAGGACAGTTTTAGTAACTAGGTGGAGGGGAAAAAACTGGATGTAGAAAGGGGTGCATATATACATGTATATATATATATATATTGAGACAGAGAGATAGAGATATATAGAGAGAGGGACAGAACGTGCCGAAGTTGCTATAAATATATGCATGAATGCATTTCACATATGAACCCCAAGCCAACGCATTACACATATCAACAATTGTCAACAATATACGCAGATGTTACGTGTTAAGCAATTTACTCATGTCTCCATCATGATGATTTCTATTTTGTGTATACATAATTTGCTCCAATGTACGTGTGTATAATACAGTTTTTTGGATCCACCTATGTATGCTGTGTCGAAACATATACACGTTTTGCTACTGCATAGATGTTTGTTATTGTTATTATTATTATTGTTATTATTGTTATAATTATTATTGTTTTTATTATTATTATTGTCATTATTGCTATTGTTATTAATAATATTATTATTTTATAATTTTATGATTTTTTTTTTTTTTTTTTTACGTTTGATCACGCATACACACGACTTCCCTTTGCTTCCCACGCACGCACCCACCCTCACAGGTTTCGTGGATAGAATGGTTTTGTCAACTGAAGCAGAATGTTTTTCTTGTTGAAGTGGATGAAGATTTCATAAGAGATGAATTTAACTTAATAGGCTTGCAAACGAAAGTACCTCATTTTAAAAAATTGTTAAAAATAATATTGGATGAAGATGATGATGATGATGACGATGATGATGAGGAAGATGATTATGATGAAGATGATGATGAAATAAATAGAGGTTCAGATGAATTATATAAAAATAAAGATATATATGAACAGAATGCTGCATGTCTCTATGGATTGATACACAGTCGTTTCATTTTAACGTCGAAAGGATTAGCACTGATGAGAGAAAAATATAAATCAAGTATATATGGTACATGTCCAAGTATATATTGTGATAATGCAAAATTATTACCTACTGCCATTTCAGAAGTCCCGAAATTTTTAAGCCCACTCTTGTATTGCCCACGATGTTGTGAAACATACTATCCTCATAAAAATTCATTACTTAATGAATTGGATGGTTCCTATTTTGGAACTAGTTTTGCATCCTTTTTTGCACTTTCATTTAATATTCAATCAGATAAGAAAAGAATTTATTACACACCACAAATTTTCGGTTTTACAATTAATAGAGATATAAGGGAAAATTTGTTCTTAGACATGAACAAAGAAAATACAGAATCGTTAGAGGAATATTCGTAGACACGGCTCTTTCTTAAATATTTATAAAAGAGTCAATTTCTGTTATATATATATATATATATATATATGTGTATGTTTAGAGAAAAATGGGGTAATAAAACCCCCGTGGTTAGGAAATATTTTTAAATAAATTTTGACGAAGAAATTATGAACATACACATATTGGAATCCTTTCTATGTACTTATTGAGAAAACAAGAGAAAAAAATCCTAATTGGATTCAAGTCTACCAAAAAGAAAAAAAAAAAAAAAAAAAAAAAAAAAAACAAACAAACAAACAAAGAATATCCAACACGGCTCTGTTCGATATTTAATTGCCCATTAAAATTTTTAAGTAACCGAACTGTTTGGCATCACATTGTAGCTGGTCTCTACACTGTGTTACATAATAGTGTGACTACACAGCCCGTCCTTCCTCAGGGTAATATGATTACACTTTAGTTCTTGTATAATCATACTCTTTTCTACAATATCAGTAAGTAAATTGAGAGAGGGGGGGGGGGAGGGGTAATGTGTGATGAGATATAAACGAATTAAAGCGAATTAAAAGACAAAATGAATCTAAATTGGATAACATTTCCACACATTTCGTATTAACACGATTACATTTGTGTAGTTACTTTTTATGCTTTTTTTTTTTTTTTTTTTTTTTTTTTACCTCCTCTCACTTCCCCACCCCATGTCTTCAACTTGGTATACATACACATGTACATACACAAATATAGGTTTTTTTTTTTTTTTTTCTTTAATTTTAAAAAATTTTACCAGAATTTTATTTTATATATTATTTTCCCCATATTTCTTCTTTCTTTTTTCTTTCCTTTTTAAGTGCTCCATTTATTAATCTGCACATTTTTCGGCATTTATTTAAAATCGCCATGTCGAATGTGCTTAAGGGGATTTCTGCCACTGGATGGATGTATATGCATGCATGTGTGGATTATTTTCACACAGGAGGTTGCGTTTTATCCTATACATATATATACACACATATATCTATACACTCAATACACATATACACGCATATATGCTCATATATACGCTTAAGAGGGGGGGGGGGAAGGGGAAAAAAAAAAAAAAAAAAAAATTTTTTTTAATCTACACCTCTTAAACCCCATTAACTCTACTTAAAACCACAACGCATCTCTATCTTCTGTTTTTAGCTTTTGCAAAAATAAAAAACTTAAGAAAACATTTTTTTCAACTACTAAAGTGTTTTATGTTGTATTGAATGTATGAACAATTTAATGCATTCTCATATCTTGGGGTATTCTATTATGATGGAAGATATTTCCCCATTTATGTTCTGAGCCAAGTGCCTTCTTAATACTATTCACGCTTCTTTGATATACAGTCGATAGATATTCCTATGTCCACATTTGAAATTGAGGAGGGATGCTGGTACAGAAAACGACGGTTGGGTGTTATGCTTACAAACGAAATGAAGGTATAACAGCACAGCATCGGTTATGATTAATTCAGGGGGGAGGGGAATTTTAACAGCGGAAAAGAAATATGCATATACTGATAAATATATATATATGTGCAAATATTTCCATACATATACATATACATTTACATGCACAGATGTACATATGTATACAACCGTGCTCATTACAAAGAATAATACTCGCGCTGGGAATCATCAATCGGTAAGCAAACTATTTCTACCCCCTAACATGTACAGACACGTGCATCCCTTATGTTTGTCTATTTATACATTTTGTTATGCTGGTGAAGTAAAATCACTTGGTTGCACTAACGTCCCTCACTAAGCGATCGTAAAGATTTTGAATTCTACGTGTCAAACTGTGATCCGGGCCAAATACGCTTTGAGCAACTGAATGAGATCGAATTAAGCATGTTATAGCAGAATGTGGATCATTTAAAGCTAAGTAGGAAAATGAGAGGTTGTAATAACACAAAGCTATTTGTTCATTTTTATTTAATTCGATTGGTGAAGAAATTAATGTCCTTATACACTCCTCAAAATATTCAACAGAAGTTGTGTATTCTTTCTTATATTGATATAATGAACCAAGGTTATTAAGTGTGTCAATAATTATATAATTGTTATTTTTAATTATTAGTTTTTTATTAGCTAAAGATAATTGTAAGAATTCTTCTGATTTTTTTAAATCCCCTAGATCTTTATATAAAACACCCAAGTATGTTTCTATATTTGCACACATGACACTTAGTTCTCCATGTATTTTTTTATATATTTCATAACTTTTTAAATAATGATTTTGGGAATCATTTAATAATAAATTCTTATGTTCCATTATGGCTAGCTCTAAATAGTGCTTTGCTATATCTTCTGAACAATATGAACAAGTCATTAGTTTTAGTTTTAAGCTTTCTTTTATTAATTCAATCAGTTTTTCAGTGTCTTCATTTCTTAATTCGAAACCAGAATTTATATAAGTATCTTTGGGTCCACTATACCAAATCTTTTTTTCTTCACTTGAAAATTTTCGAATAATAACAAAACAGAACGTTTTATCATAAAAAAACCTATCCTTCTTTAGTAGCCTTCCTAGTACTTTGACATACATTTTTTTGCATTAAATTGTTTGCACATTTTTTTTTTTTTTTTTTTTGATAAACACAGTAGAGAAGTTTTATTTATATGTGTACTAATGTTTATTTAGGACATAATGTCCAAACTCGAATTTGTACAAGAAAAAAAAAAATTAAACATGTCTTACTTGGTGTACATTTTCATACTGAACACTTTTTAATGGAAAAAAAATGCATTCATTTCATCTGACCTGTTAACACATGCTCTTGATAATTTTCAACACATTGTTCTTTCTCATCTTAGATTTAAACACTAAACTATTCCCCTACTTTTTCGGATGTTGCCTTTTTCTCTCGTCCTTTACAGTGTTTATATTTTATTCTATTTTATCTTTTTACAGAATTTTATAAAGCGGTACCAACAAAAGGTAAACACTCTTTTTTTAAGTGTTTTTCAAAATTAGAGAGGCTTCTATGATTTTTAAAAGTAAAAATATAAAAGGATTTTTTTTTTTTTTTTTTCTTCTCCTAACATGCGTTGGGCTTTTTTTTTTTTTTTTTTTTTTTTTTTTTTTTTTTTTTTTTTTTTTTTTTTTTTTTTTTTTTTTTTTTTTTTTTTCTTTTTTTTTGAATATATTTTTGTTACATGTATGGATGAGTTATGAGCATTAGGTGAGGAGGTGCATGTTTAATCTGTAGCAGTAGCTTCTGTTTTTTTACTCCACCATTTACCCTGCAACACTTTTTTTTTTTCTTTTTTTCACGCAGTTTTATACTAACCATAGATCATTTCTTATATAGGCATTTTGTTTTCCATGCGTATATATTAATCGATTATCCACTCTTCTCCTTTTCATCACATAAACAACGTCAAAGTTGTTACGATAAAATGTGGATATGTATAAACGTAATGACAGCATATTAATTGGTTAGTTATCACAATTAATCTCTGTGTAAAAAAAAAAAAAAAAAAAAAAAAATTAATACACTCACATTATACCTCTAAAAACGTATGAAGTACACTTCCCCTCCCCCATGGGAATGCATAACGAGTAAATCATTAACATTGAAAGGAAAAATGTTGCAGTTGTAATGAAAAAGTGTGGATGCAAAAATGAAGTGATTATATGAAGGAAAGCAGTAGCGATATTCCTAGTTTGTGCATTATATATGGCTCACTTCTCAAGGTGATCATCGAGTCTCGTTCCTAAGGACAAGGCAAGGGCCCCCCCCCCTACCCCCATGAATTACTAATATGAGGCTACTTGGTCTGACTGCTTGTAGAGGATTGGGCAGTCAAATTTCTATGAGGGAAAATGTATCAAACGAATTTTTAATTAAATTTTACCTGTACAACATATCTAGAATAAACATCGACGTGTATTACAATATAATTTCTATGCTTAAAAGAAATGAACGAAGAGATAACGTGGATAAAGGAATTTTAAATGTGCCATATTTTACCAATCCTGAATTAATTTTATACAAATATTTTCGATTTTTAAATCCAGAAAATGATAAAAAAAAAGTAATAAAATTAATGTTATTATTATACACCAAAAATTTAAGAGAATATAATGACAAGAGAATTTATTTTTACAACTCTTCTGTGCACGTGAACAATTTTATATTTCATAATTTTTTCAATTATCATTCCAATTTTTACGACCAAGAGAGAAAGACAAAAAGGGTGCTAAACCTTAAAATAGACAGGTACAATTTGTACACAGATTTTTTTTTATATGCCTTAGACTTTTATTTATATCACTTGTCAAAAAATTGTAGACTTCTTAACATTGGGCAGTTAAATATTCTTTCAAATATATATGCAAATATAAGCATATCATCAGAAGAATGTTCTGAGGCATATTTGCAAAATGATAAAAGTAGTCCTTTCACAACATGTTTAAAGAACAATTCGGATAAACTCTATAGACATGGTGATTCTGTATTGAAAGGAAATGCAACTTGTGTGCAAACTTGTTCATACGAAAGAGAAGGATATATCCAGAAGAAATGGAAAGATGAATGTGTGAATATATTTGAAAATAACGTCAATAATAAAATATGCCTCTTGTTTATTCAGATTTCTAGGGGTATCATTTCCCAAACTGTTTTTCACGTTAATCATAAATATCGAGGGGAATATGATAAAGGACACCAGTCGACGAAAGAATTAACTCAAAGTAATGTAAAAACATGTAGGATAATTTTAAATCGTCTTTTAAATAAAAGCATAAAAAAGCAATATCAAGAATATATCATTTTAAAAAAAATATATAATACAAAATTGTTGAACATTAATGTTTTAAAAAATTACCTAAACAGCATTAAGTATTTGAATATTATCAACATAAAGAAATATGTATATATTATACTTTATTTGTATTTTAATTCGTTCTTATTTAAAAAGTCTTTTTATTTCACATCTCTCATTTTTCACATATTGCAAAAATATAATTTACAATACACATATTTATTTAGCATTTTATTTATTAAGTTTAACTTATTTTTTGTGAACTACAAAATTTTGAATGAATGCAATAAGATCGTGCTGCTCGATGGAATTAGCAAATATATTGACTCAGTTTTAACTTTTCGAATAAAGACATGCAATGGAGGAGGAAGTCCCACTTCGTCCCAGGTAGACATAAATCCCACTCCGTCCCAGGCAGACACAAATCCCACTTCGTCCCAGGCAGACATAAATCCCACTCCGTCCCAGGCTGACGAATTTTATACTCATATATACAACAAGGAACGCACCGAAAATGTGTACACTCAAAAAATGCTTCATGAGGATGTGTATAAATATGCAAAAAGATCCTCCAATTCTTTCACGTACTTTGAGTATTCCATTTACAACTTATTCAAATACTTAAATTACAACATTATATTTGTGAAAGGAGAAAAAAAAAAAAAAATAAATGGAAAAACAAATCTCCCAGAGGAAGATAATAATTTTGCAAACACACATACAAACTATGTGAATAAAAAGTACAACAAATTTTACCTAACCTTGTCAGAAAATTTTTTGTCAAATATTGTGCTATTGTCCAATTATGTTCAGAATTGTTTGCCCATACTTTTTTCCTTCATGCAGTGTATCCAAGTGGTTAGATTAAGACCAAGTAGGAGAAAAAATAAAAACAGAAAAATGACGAAACAAAACATTATTCATACTCAACATACGAGGGAATACACATTATTTCCAATCAATGAACAAAATAGAAAGACAATAGACATACCACATGCACATGTTTTCAAAAATAACACATTTGGAAAATTTTTGCAAAAAAAATATAAGAAAAAAAAAGGAAAAGGAATAAATCCGTTTTCAATATTTTTAACATATACCTACAACGTGTTTAGACAAAAAATTATAAATAATTATTTAAATGATGAAAACAAATTTCCGAAAAAGGGCAAAAATTGGGAAGAAGAAATAATTATGTACAATAATATAAAAAAAAATAGGAATAACAAAATTCGAACGAGTCTCACTCATTATTATATAAGTAGCAATTTTAAAAAAATAAGTGACAAAAATTTGTTTAATGAGAAAAATATTTTGACTTTCTATTGTGACATATATTTTAATAATAACATTATTGAAGTTGATGGACCAAAGCATTTTTTTATTTACTACCATTTTGAAAAGGGTATTAAACAAAATTATTTTACTCCCTTTATTTTAAAACATAGAGATATATTTGATTTTAATTTTGTTTTCCCATTTTTTTTTCACAACGAAAATGTCTTAAATTTAAAAGATAGTCAAAATGGATATTATTATTTTTATAATGATAAAAGTGTTAAGAAAAACTTTTTTTTGTATATTAACGGCTATTTCATAAAGCACATAAATTATTTTGACAAGGACATAACCAGCTATAACTATTTGTTCGATGTACTCTTCAGAAGACGTAGTAATTTCCACGTTGCTACAAGTGGAATTTCGCAAAAAACTTATTCTTGATTAGAGTGTGTGTGTGTACATGTTTAAAGAATACCCTAAACCCATAAAAACCTCGAACACATAATAACCCCCTTTGTGCTTTTCATTCTCACACCTTTTCTTCACTTCTTCGCCAACTCCATTAATTTTATCTCATAAAATAACTGATATTGTTTCCTAAATGCTCAGAGCTGCGTTCTGCCTAAGTTCTTTTCCTTCGTGTGTGGAATTTTATTTGCTGCTATATTTTATGTTACATCATAAAAATTATTTTTTCTCCTAATACAATAGGGTAGAAATGTGTAGGGATAACAAAATTATATCATATTCTCCTGATTAAAGTGTTTCCTTTTTTTTTTTTTTTTTTTTTTTTTTTTTTTTTTTTTTTATTTTAAATTTTTTCATATTTTCTTGTTTTTTTATTTTTTTTTTTTTTATATTTTTTTTTTTTTTTTTTTTTTTTATTTTTTTTTTTTTTTTTTTTTTTTTTTTTTTTTTTTTTTTTTTTTTTTCATGTTAAATATTGCGATATCGTGCTATATTGGCGTTGGACAGGATTAAAACACCTTTCGGTGTGCACTTCAGTCACGTGGAAAATAAATGGATACACAAACATATCATTCATATATATATATATATGTACATATATAAATGCATAAACGTGTATATATGGCATGGTCATACAGTTAAGAATAGACCCCTTAAATGCCGTTCTCCAAAACACTACACTGCTTAATCATATATAATGTACACATTGGAACGAAGCATGTGCATGCACAAAAATATCCCCACGTCCCATATCCACTCCCACACACACACCCAAAAAAAAAAAAAAAAAAAAAAAAAACATAATTTACGAAAGTGTATACCGTGCTCACACTTGAAAACGTATGCATAAAATAAAAGAAAAAAACTTAAATTGTAGAAATGCAACTACAGGATTCACATTATCACCTGAAAATACGTTCCAAACACGAGTGTGTAAATAGATCTGCCAATATGCATATGCTCCCTCAGGAGAAATGCCAACTTCTCTGATAAGTCAACATAAGCACGGCCTTTCATAAAGGACTGAATATCCCTTGGACTATTTTTTTTTTTTTTCTTTAATTTTCTTCTCGTATGCGTACTCAGTGTTTAGTGCTTACAGCCCTGATTTCTCTGCCACATCTTTGCCGATCAGTGCGACTCGTTCTGCACAAGCGATCTGAGTACATACTTCAGTATTCCTCCATGCTTAAAATACTTGACTTCAATTTCTGTGTCGATTCGGCACAAAACGTCAAATGTGGTAACTTTTCCCTTTTGGTTCATCTGGACCTTCACATGCTGCTGGGGCTTTAAGTTTCCCTGATTCAACATGACAGTGAAGGTTTCTGTGCCATCCATGTTATAATGTGCAGCACTTTCATTGTTCAAGAATTGTAAAGGAAGTACACTCATACCAATTAAATTACTTCTATGAATACGTTCAAATGATTCTGCTAAAACTGCTTTGACACCTAAGAGATAGGAACCTTTGGCAGCCCAATCTCTTGAACTGCCACATCCATATTCTTTCCCTGCTATGATTATGACATGTGCATTGTCTTTTTTATATTTCATTGCTGCTTCGTATACTGACATGATTTGTTTCGATGGAATGTGTACAGTATTTGGCCCTTTATCAGGACATAATTTATTTATCAATCTAATGTTAGCAAATGTTCCTCTTACCATTACTTCATCATTTCCTCTCCTAGCTCCATATGTGTTTAAATCTTCATCTTTTATATTTTTGGATTTTAAAAATTTATAAGCTTCTGAACTTTTATGTATCATACCAGCCGGGGATATATGATCTGTAGTTATGCTGTCCCCTAGTAGGAGCAACACGTAGGCATTTTTTATATCATGAATATTTTCAGGTTCTAATTTCATATTTTCAAAAAATGGTGGTTTGTGTATATAAGTCGAATTGTGATCCCATTCGTATAATTTATCATTTTTTATTTTTATATCATTCCAATATTTGTTCACATATTTTATATTCTTATATATATCTGTGTACATATAAGATTTGACAAATTGTGTTTCATATGCATTAATTTCTTCCTTATTGGGAATCAAATCTAGTGCTTTAATTTTTTCTCCACTTTTACAAATGAATGTGTAAGAATTGACATCTACATTTACATTTCCTATCAGACTTAACAAAACAACTAACGCTGGTGAAGCTAAATAATTTGCCTTTATCAATGGATGTATACGACCTTCAAAATTTCGATTTCCTGACAAAACTGAGGAACAAATTAAATCATTTTCGTTAATTACATCTTCTACTTCTTTATCTAAATGTCCACTGTTACCTATACATGTCATACATCCATAACCTACATTATAAAATCCTAATTTTTCTAGGTATTGTAAAAGTCCTCCTGCTTCTAAATACTTCTGAACACTTTTAGAACCCGGAGACAAGGAACTTTTAATATATGGTATTGGCTTGATGCCATTTTCAACAGCTTTCTTTGCTAATAAACCTGCTGCTATCATGGAAGAGGAATTACTGGTATTTGTGCAAGAAGTTATTGCAGCTAAGACTATACTTCCATGTGTGAGTGAATACATTTTTTTATCTTTAAATTCAAAGGAAATTACTTTTTCTCTTTCCTTTTGTGCAATATCATACCCTTTAAAGCCTACAGGGGATTTCAAACATAGGGTAAAATCTTTATGCAAATCTGATAATAGCACATTATCATGTGGTCTTTTCGGTCCTGAAAGGGACAAACTCAATTTAGACAAATCTAGTGTATACACATCTGTGTATTCAATATGATCTGAATAAGTATTAAACAAAGAATTCTTAATTAAATATTCTCTAATCAGATTTACTTTCTCCTTATCTCTCCCTGTTTGTAATAAATATTCCAATGTTGTATCATCAACTCCAAAAAAACCAACAGTAGCACCATATTCAGGTGCCATATTTGCAATCGTTGCTCTATCTCCTAATTTCAAGTCTTTTAAACTTGGTCCAAAAAATTCTACATATTTATTTACTACACCAACTTCTTTTCTTAAAAATGATGTAATATACAACACAATATCTGTACTTAATAAATGATCCGATAATTTCCCAATTACATGTATCCCCACTATTTCTGGCAATGTCATAGATAGTGGCAAACCTAACATGGTTGCTTCTGCTTCTATTCCTCCCACACCCCAACCTAGAATACCTAAGCCATTTATCATGGTTGTATGAGAATCCGTCCCAACAAGACTATCAGGATATAATACACCTTTATTATTAAATACACAATGTGCTAAGTATTCTAAGTTTATTTGGTGTACTATTCCTGATCCAGGTGGTAATATTAACATATTTTTAAATGAATTCATTCCCCATTTAAGGAATTTAAATCGTTCTAAATTTCTTTCAAATTCTTTTTTCTCATTTAATTCACGTGCTTCAGGGCTTCTACTATGGTCTACTTGAACCGAATGGTCAATTACCAAATCTACTGGTATTAATGGATTAATCTTATCTGCATCTCCACCTAACATTTCAGCTGTATCTCTCATTGTAGCCAAATCAACTATACATGGGACACCTGTAAGATCTTGTAATAATACCCTTGCAGGCATAAATGGTATTTCCTTTTTTTTCTTACAATTATTTTTCCATGCTAATATAGTTTCTACATTTTCTTCTGTTACTTTTAAATTGTCACAATTTCTCACTGCTGATTCCAGCAAAATCCTAACTGAGTATGGTAAGCTCTTTATTCTGCTATCATTTAGTTCGTTAAGGTCATAGTAACTTAGGTCCCCTTTTCCTATCTTTTTAAGCACCTTCTCAAATGGGTTTGATTTGCTACAATAATTCCTTACGTAGCTGCTGAGATTAAAGTTAGTACTCTTCTTCATTTTCAGATCTCCAGGAGCGTGCGCAATTTATGGGGGTTCAATCGATGTACAAACATAGACAACTAACAACCGACGTTGTCGATAGTTCCTTTTTCTCTTTTCTGTATTTCTAGGGATACCTTTTGGTAATGTTGCAGAGTGTGTTTCTATCATGGACAACTCACTGTGTTATGTCCATACCATTTTACATTTGTTTTAAAAAAAAAAAAAAAAAAAAAAAAATTTTCTTTTTTTTTTTTTTTTTTTTTTTTTTTTTTTTTTTTTTTTTTTTTTTTTTTTTTTTTTTTTTTTTTTTTTTTTTTTTTTTTTTTTTATTTTTTTTTTTTTTTTTTTTTTTTTTTTTTTCTTTTTTTTTAATTTTTTTTTTTTTTTTTTTTTTTTTTTATTTCTACTTTTCTTTCTCTTGATGAACTACTACTATAACACTAATACACTTTGATCATTCTATTTTCCGGTGTGCATATGTTTTTTCATTACTGCATGTGTTGGTAATAGTTTTTAAACGCAATTTGGCACACATAAAGGAAGAGTTGATGGGAATTCACAGATATTGAATCACGTGTGACAAAAAATTAATTCTGGACAAAATAAAAAGGGTTAGTCGGTTAGTCGTTAGCCGTTAGTCGTTAGCCGTTAGTCGTCAGCCGTTAGTCGTTAGCCGTTAGCCGTTAGCCGTTAGCCGTTAGCCGTTAGCCGTTAGCCGTTAGCCGTTGTGTGTTTATAGAGGTTGTGCTATGTTAAACGGAGTAAACCTCGTCAGAAGTGTCAAGCAACAAAAATGTAGCATTTCAGTTGACTCTCAGATGCGTGTAACTTAAGCATTTTGGGGTGCGGGAAAAATGGAGATGTTCCACTTTAATTTTCATTGCATGACCTTTATTTTATAATTTTCATTTCTTGGCCTTTATTTTATAATTTCCATTTCATGACCTTTATTTCACAGTTTTTATTTCATAATTTTTACATGCTTTTAAAGCTGATCTCACTCGGCTGGGTCCTTCGCAAGTAATGGCAACATTTGCCTTCTGTGTGTATCGTCCAAAGGTTTAACGATGTGAGGCATAAAAAAAAGGGGCCAAAATGGGGCAAAAATGGGGCAAAAATGGGGCAAAAATGGGGCAAAAATGGGGAAGTCGTGACGAAATATTGACGCCGTGATGACGAAATAACAAGAGAAAAAATTTTCAAAAAAATGATGGAATTTTTCAAATGATGGAGAATAGGAGCCAAAATAGTCATAATTTCGCACAAGCAGAAATGCAAATGAATAAATACGCGCAGACCTCCTTATGTACGCATACACATTCGAATGTAAATCTATATTTTATGTACCTTGTGAACTGGTCGCATGCGGAACAGATGTGTTATATGTCAACAATTTCTATTGCTCTTTTATTTTATTTTATTTTATTTTTTTTCTTTTTTTTATGCATGCATATAACCCATTAAGATATGTAACAGGAAAAAAGAAGAAAAAAAAAAAAAAGAATCATTAAAATTAGAATGATTCGTTTGCACAGGGTCAGAAATATGAAAATCAAAATATAATGACACATTTTTATGCAACACGAAATGTCGAAATTTTTTATATTCTCTTTGGGAACAATTTGGGAACCTATTATCGTGTTTCATAATGGGGTTTAAATGTTGAACAAGCATAATTCTTGTCTACAATATCAATACAATATATATATATGGACTTGTAATAAATAAAAGACGACTTAAATTCGTATACCTTTTTTTTTTTTTCCAAGCATTTTGCCAAACCCCCTTTCCACTGTTTAATCTTAAACTATTATAGTGCTCATGAAATTCTCTTGCACGTCTCACTGTGCATTCATTTATCTACCCCACTTTTCAGCACACATGTCTGTGTAAGTAACACTGTTGTATGCACGTGTAAAAATATGTTACAAATTTATTTGCACACATATAAGGAAGAAGTGCATATAACACACATGGATACTAACAGATAGTATTCTGATAATAATTTATGCCTTTTAAACCATTTAACTTAAACATAGATATATTTTTCTTTAAAAAACAGTTAAGGGTAAGGGATAGCTATGCGTGTGCATGTGCATATATGTGTGTGTGTACGTGTGGGGATTGTAAACGATTTAGCATTTAATGACTACGCAGGGAGTATTTATTTTTCATATGAGCACACACAGCTCCTCCTGGTAGATTCCCACTATCTATAACTTTTTACTTGTTCATTTTGTTCTGCAATTAAGAGCCAGTTACAAAAAAGGTATGTAGAAATATGAAAACAAAGAGGCTTAATCAGTGCTGTAGGTCTACATGCGTAAGCCAATTATGTTACCCCCTCCGAATGTATAAAAATTGAAAAGGGCAACAATTTCCATATGGGAACTAATTTGTGTGCACACCACTTATATTTATATACGTATATGTATGTATATATATATATATATATATATATTTATATGTATACCCTCCCCACCCACACACACCTACGAACAGGGTCTGCATATATCTCTTTTCAGTGTACTACCTCCTAGCTGTGTTTTTGTAGAAATATTCATAAAATAGAAAAAAAAAAAAAAAAAAAGAAACTCCCTATATAAATGTGTATCTTTGACCCTTTTATGTGACCCTTTTTTTTGCCCTAATTGGTAGGTATAGTACCACAAACGTATGGGTTAATAAACCCTGAAAAGTTTTCGTAAACATTTTCCTATTTAAATAAGTTATATCTTTGTACCATTCTATCTTCCATCTTTGTATCTTAAAAATTTTCCCCTTAAATTTTTCTCTCTTTTCCTTTTTTTTCTTATCGTTTTTTTCCCCTTTTTGCATTTTCTTATTTTATATTTTTTCTTTTAATTTGATACGAAAGTAAAAAACATGGGAATGATGAAAATTACTTTTTTTTTTTTTCCCGTCAGATATAATGTTGTTCAAGGGGGTGTTATTTATTATGGTAAAATAAATAAAGCAAAATAAATAACTTGTAAAATTAACTTGTAAAAATAACTTGTAAAAATAACGTGTAAAAATAACTTGTAAAAATGGAATATAAAAATGGGATATGAATTTTCACATGTACACTTCCTCCGCAATTTTAACATATTCTGCTAGGCTTATTTTTCTTAAAAAGGATCGATCACTATATGATTAAAAAACGCCTCACAGTTTCCCATCTTTCCCAGTACCCATCTATATCATGTCATAACTTTTCAATGAGAGAAGATCATAATATTATTTGGACCTGAAGCACATGCTAAGCAGGATTCCCCCTTTCATTACGCACAAACATAATGTATACACATATATACATACGTACATATATACATACGTACATATATAAATATACATATAACGGGAACGTGTGAATAGTGGAAAGCTGAAGAAAAAGAAAAAAAAAATTAGCACTGTTGCTGACAATAGGGCAATTTCATTAAGCTGCACTAGTGTGAGAAAAGCAGAAACGCTTCTGCCAAAATTTATTCACCTCACCAAGTGCTTAATACCAGCCAAAGTATACTTAACATACTTACATAAGTAAAAACTTTTGAAAGTGCAGTATATGCCAAGGATTACAAATATATATATAAACAATACGTGTTAGTAGGTGGGATTAATTGTAAGTGGAGAAATATGCACATAAAAAAAATACAACTTATCGTTCACACTAGTTCGTGCAAATTTACTCCAAAAAAAAAAAAGAAAGAAAAAAATGAAGAAAAACAAAATTTAGTATCATCGCATATTTGTTGTAACCCACATTGCTTCTTTATACTAGTCAGCTTTTTCAGTAGTTTATAAAAAAACAACAAAAAATAAAAATTATTGAAATTTTAAATAAGTAAAAAAAAAAAAAAAAAAAAAAAAAAAATCAGTTAAAATAATCCAATTGTTCAATACTATTAAAACGTGTTTTACTTTTCCCAGATTATAAAAAGCCCATTTTTTTATTAAAAGAGATATTATCGATAATTTTTTTCCAGAAACCCTCCTAACCCCCCCACCCCAAAAAAAAAGAAAAAAAAAATAAGGTAATTTTTTTTTTGTTAAAAATTGTTAACAAAAATAAAAACGGAAAAGAAGAGAAACATTCATAATGGGTGTTTTTGTATTTCCATCCTCACCCCAGCAAGTGTTACAAATATTTATGATTTTTTAGCGCTTTTAGTTTTTTCTGCTTTTCTGTGTAGCATTTCATGCTTCTTGTGAGCTTGCTATATAACGAATTTTCACAATTAAGCTTCTAACGATTACGTTTCTAACTATTATGCTTCTAACCATTACGCTTCTAACCATTACGCTTCTAACCATTACGCTGCTAATCTTTACACTGTTGAAGAAATAAATTTTCCACCATTGTACACTCCTCCATCCGCTACTTTTCTCCACAGCAAAAACATGAAGCTGAACATCTCAAACCCTCTGAACAATGTTCAGAAGAGCATAGAAATTGACGATGAGAAGAAATTGCTGCCCTTCATGGAAAAGCGAATAGGAAATGTCGTACCAGGAGATTCAATCGGTGAAGAATTTTTGGGATATGTATTCAGAATAACTGGAGGAAATGATAAGCAGGGATTTCCAATGATGCAAGGAGTGTTGACTAACAGCCGTGTGAGACTCTTATTTAAGAAAGGAATGAAATGTTATAGACCAAGAAAAAAGGGAGAAAAGAAAAGAAAATCTGTTAGAGGATGTATTGTAGGTCAAGATTTGTCAGCTCTAAATTTAACTGTGGTTAAAAAAGGTACCAATGAAATTCCAGGACTAACTGATAAAGCAGTAGGAAAAAAGCTAGGGCCTAAAAGAGCTAGTAAAATTAGAAAATTATTTAATTTAGATAAAACAGATGATGTTAGAAAATATGTTATTGGAAGAGCTATTTCCAAAAATGGAAAAACGAGATTTATTAAACCAAAAATTCAAAGACTTGTTACGGAAAAAAGATTACTACGAAAAAGAACACTTATGGCAGCTAAAGAAAGACGAAGAATAGAGAAAAAAAAAGCTATTAAAGAATATAAAAAGATTTTAAATAAATACAGAAATGAATTACTTACCAGAACAGATGATGATACGGGAAAAAAAAAAAAAGTCAAAAAATCTATTTCAAAAGATAGTCTTAAAAAAGGAGGAAAAAAAAAAGACAAAAAAAATGCCAAAGACGATAAAGTGACCAAAAAGGAAAATGATAAATCCAAAAAAAATTTAGTAAAAAAGGATGTAGCAAAAAATGATGCAGGAAAAAAAACGTCATCCAAATCACCAGCACCCAAAAAAGTCAAAGAAGAAAAAAATACAAAGCATGATAACAAATCTGTGAAAGTTGACAAAAAGGCTTCAGCAAAAACACCAAAGGGGGATGATAAAGGTGCCAAGAAAAAAAAGTAAATCATATGTGAATACATCATTTATTTCATGCTTGAATCAGGGTGATGTGCAGGGAAAACAAGTTATATGCAAAGTGGAAAAGAAGCCATAAAATTGTATGGAGAAAATGAAGGAAACATAATTAATGTTTTCTCTCACCCCATATGTAGGTAATACTATATTATCAATAACTATTAAAAAAACAAAAAAACAATGATTCATTGAGAACTTGATAAAATGTAACTGCTTATTGTAAAGGGGGTAATATAGCTAGCTACTGATAGTAGAACTTTGTACCTGCACTCTTTATGAAAAAAAATATGCCTACACAAAAAAAGTTAAATTAACAAAATAACAAAGTGTGCATTATACATGCTGTCAGTGTGTGTACATTACACAAAATGCATTGTTCACACGCTTGTATTAAGCCTTTTCCCTCAATTTTATCCCTATATTTAGAAACTACACCCACCCGTTTTCATAAATTTAAGTTTTTATGCCAAATTTTAGATTAACTTTTTATCAAATTTTTAACAAACGGAAAACGTGCCATATATATATATATATATGTGCCATATTATACGTTTATAATATATAAATTTCTCTTTTATTTTTAAAAATGAATAATAGTAAAAAAAAAAAAAAATGGTGGATAAGCTCCCCTTCCTTTGTTTTGTACATAACACATAACAGAACTACAATGAGAAGTGTATACACAAATGAGGTTTCTAAAAAAACACAAGTCCCAATCAAAATAAGGTACTTAACAATTTTTTTTTTTTCTTTTGAGCCTTTATTTAATAATTGGCTATAAATATTCCTGATGAATCTAATATGTACATGGTATGATGCACAGAAATTCACAGTACTGTGTAGAACTGATGTAAACAGATTAAACAAGCACAACATCTCCCCCCACCCCATGCAGTGTAATAATTTGTAAGGTGCCATATATACAATATGCAATAGTGTAAGTTTTAGACAACTTTTTCTAATTAGATGTTTGATATATTTTTCATGCCACTTTTTCAAATATTTATTGTAGAAAAGAGAAAGGGACTAAAAAGGAAAAAAAAAAATTATAGTATCATTAAAAAAGATTAAATTTGTCTTTCTCCTTGATAGACCCAAGGCGTTATTTTATTTTATTTTATTTTAATATATTTTTTTTATTTTAATTTATCTTTTTTATTTTAATTTATCTTTTTTATTTTAATTTATTTTTTTTTTTTTTTATATTCACAAATTCGAAATGAAGTATTTAATTTTGGACCACGCATAGTTAATTGCAAGTTGCATATTAGATAAAAATCGTGAATACTGATTTATAGTTAATTGATGAAAAATTTTCCTTTTTTCTTAATAAAGTATACACAAATTAAATATTTGTGCCATTTGTATATATAACCTTATTTTCTCAATATTTCACTCTTGCTTCGTGAAATTACCCCACGTAAAAAAAAATGTGTATACCTTTTTTTTTTTTTGTTTTTATAAGCTAAGCATTACCTCTCATTTCTAAACTTACAAGGGAATTGCGAAATTTAATATAAAGCAATGATGATAATTTTTGGTATCACAAAACATGTCCAGCATTTACACCATATCATATATATTATATAAACTATGCCTTGAGGGAATTTTTTTTTTTTTTTTTTCTCTCTCATTTTTGTAAATAACTTAATACTTCTTGCATTTAAAAAATTTTGTATATAATAATAATAACTTTTCAAAAATATACATGCCTGAAACTTACTGTAAATATTTTCTATTATAATCTCTTTTGTAATACAAAATTCATCCAGTAGAAATACATATACATTTGTGAAGTGTACATAAAATGTACATTATACAATGGTTATGTAAATATATATACTTGCTTAATTAGGTATATATCAACCCCCTTTTGCTGCATTTACCTTTTTTTTTTTTTTTTTTTTTTTTAAAGCTCATATTTAAATTGTACAAAAAGTAAAAAAAAAAAATATTCATCAATGACAAATTGGCTAATGGAGGAAAAAACAAATTACCTATGTGACATATTTCTACGTTTTTGCTAATAAAAAAATGATTTAATTATGTTGAAATTACTCTATAACAGGACTAGAATTATTGCGTAATGTTTTTATCCCAAACTTATATATATATAGTTGTGCGTGAGTGTTTTTCGTTTGTATGATGAATATATACATGTATGCGCTTAACCTGAGTAAATAAAATTCTTGGAAAAAATTGAAAATGCTTAGAAAATAAAGTGCCTTTACTTGGTTATTCATTTATTTGTTTATTCATTTATTTGTTTATTCATTTATTTGTTTATTCATTTATTTGTTTATTCATTTATTTGTTTATTCATTTATTTGTTTATTCATTTATTTGTTTATTTTTATTTATATTTTTTTTCCATCTTTGTCATTCCCAACAATTTGTCCTTACACCCCCCAACCACTCCTCTTTGTGCCTATTTTACACGCGAAAGGAAAATATATATATATATATAGCAATGTTACGTCTGCACATGCTACATATGAACATATTAGGTTTACACATATTATGTATATACACATTACGTATGAGAATATATATGGCTTTATTCTTATTCACTCTTTAACATTCGCACCTATGTATTTAAGCCATAACAGTGTGACTCTCCCATGAGCTCTCACAAATTTTTTTTTTTTTTTTTTTTTTTTTTTTTTTTGCAAAAAGGGAAGTCAATTTTTTTTTGTGTTTTTTTTTTTTTTTTTTTACTTTCTTCCCATATATATGCCTTCGTCACGTGCAAATACGTTTGCACATGCACAAATATCCATATCATGTATATATTATTATGCGTTCATAAAATTCACCCGTATATTTCGTGAACAAATCCTGGGAATGAGTGCATCGCAGGGGAATATCACATTAGTATATCATTACATGCCTTGGAAAATGTGTAACAGTCTCCATTTTTTTTTTTTTTTTTTTTTTTTTTTTTCGTAACGTCACAAAATCTAAATGCTGATATTATTTAGGTGACATCTGCATACGTTTGTATATTTATGAACATGCATAAAAATAAGTCGTCTATAGCCTTTTATTATATTTATAATATAAGGGTTTATTTTTTTATTACACTTTTTGAGACTCTTTTTTACAACCATTACTAATTTTATAAACGAAGGATCGTCAATTCCATGAAAAACGTTTCTGTTTTTATAAATTTTATTTCTAAACAGTTATGTTGAACAAACAGGGTTTTATCCCATTATAGATTCGCATCCCGCTTAAACGATCCGTCGTTTTAGTTTGTTTTTTTTTTGTAATTTTTTAATACGAAAGATTGGGGAAAACACAAAATATTTCTGCAGAACTGTTAATTTAAAAGATAAAAAAGTAAGAAGTCTAAAAATTTCTTCAAAATGGGGGCCTTAGACGAATCTACACCAGTACCTTCGAGAATGTAAGGAAAAAATAAAAAATCACAAATAGAAATAATACATTATTTTCAATTTATTTTCATCACAGTTGTTGTCATTTATATTGTAGTATGTCAATGCGTATGTAAACATATATACTTCCTCTACACAACAAGTTTTTAAGATAGATATGTGGACTTGAATAAAAAGTGATAACACGATTAATTCCTGTTGCACGCTTAAGCAAAAAAAATAAAATAAAAATAAAATTAGGCACTGATTTCATTTTTCTTCTTCGTTATGTATATGGAGAAAAAAACAAATTATGATTGAAATAAAGGTTTCATCCATTTGTGTATTTTGCTTAGCCATACATGCGCACATAAGGGTTTATTTGCCTTTGGTGCCAAGGGAAAAGAAAAAAATAAAAGAAACATAATTAACCCGTTAATTTGTTTCGATGTGCTTATATTACCCCACTCAACCTTTCACTCATGTACATTTTTGCACCTTTTTTAGAACTCTACAATTAATGAAACAAAAAAAAAAAAGTGCGTTCCAAGGTTATTCTCTGTTGAAAAAAAAAAGTGATGCACTTTTTATTCATTTCAGGGAAGTACTTAAGGATATTGTTAAGGTGCAGAAAAGAAAAAAAATAGACAAAATAGGGAAAATAATTAGAAGTGTTTTTCCTAGTGGAAAAAATTTGCGCAGTACATAACCATTATATATAACTTGCTTTTCCATATTACAGCTAACTTAACACATGTGTTATATTTTTTTTTTATTTTATTTTTGTTTCTCCCCTTCCCTTTTTTATGTGATAATTTCGAATTAGACAAAAACAAAAGTAGGAGAAGAAATGAGGAATGCCTCCTTTTCGTTAGCCAAAGCAGTATGGGCTGCAGGAGATTTTAAAGGGCAAATTATTGAAGGAATAAAAAGACCCGTTGTAACCTTATCCTTATCCACGAATAATGTAGCTGGTGTGAAATTGCCCATATTCCAAGTACATATTGATCCCACAGTTGATGTGCTAGGTAACTTAGGAATTGCTGCAGGAGGACAAGTTATTAATAATACAAGAGAAAACTATTTACAATGTTTAAACATGTTAGTCAAATTAGCATCTATGCAGGTAACACTAAACGTAAAAAAGAAAAAAAAACGGAAAAATAGTTAAAATGGATAATAGTTACGACGTAAAGTGCATTTCATAATATGAAGCCTTTTTACAAAATTATACATCCCCCCATGGTTTTCTCTTTTTTTTTTTTTTTTTTTTTTTTTTTTCATGCTACATCTCTTCACATTCATATATGCATATATAAGCATATGCTCATGTTTACATTTTCTTAACTTGGTCATCCTTCTCACGTTTATGTAAGACAAACGTGACTAATGTATGTACATGTAACACATTTTACTTTGCACAGGTGGCCTTTTTTTCTCTTGATGAAGAAATCAAAATGACCAACAGAAGAGTGAATGCTTTAAATAATATTGTACTACCGAGATTGGATGGGGGAATAAATTATATCATTAAAGAACTGGACGAAATTGAAAGGGAAGAATTTTATAGATTGAAAAAAATAAAGGAAAAAAAAATTGACAAGTTAAAAGACTCATATGCAGAGTATATAACTGATGACGACAATCAAAATAATATGAAAAGATATGACAATTATGCAACGTCACAAAAAGATGATGATGTTATATTTTAAACTCTTTTTTTTTTTTTTTTTTTTTACCAGTTAATTAGTTTATTTTTTTGTTGTATATATTTATATAGTTTTGTCGAATAAGGGTATTATCCAAATGTTTACTTTGAAAAAGATGGTTTAGCATGTAAGAAGAATTTTAGAAGAAATATGTAAGGTGATTTTTTTTTTTTTTTTTTTTTTTTTTTTTTTTTTTTTTTTTTTTTTATTTTTTTTTTTTTTTTTTTTTTTTTTTTTAAATTTTTTTTTTTTTTTTTTTTTTTTTTTTTTTTTTTTTTTTTTTTTTTTTCTCTTATACGTGAATATTATTGAAAAAAGTAAAGATTGAGCGCCCAAGAAAAACATGTACTGCATCAAACCATAGCTATAGGATATTCTGAAGCAGGATATACATATATCTAATTATTATAGTATATGTATAAGGAACCCTCCCCATATACATATTATGTTCTAACAATTACTGTTAGATAAAAAGTTTCAAGGCGGATAATTCAACAAAAAAGGAACGTTTGGTTACTTAATGCATTTGTAAGTAAAAGTAAAAAAAAAGTGATTGGAACAACCTTTTTTTCCTGTCTTATTTTTAAAACATAGGGGTGAGCACATATTTTCTCACAGTTAGGTTTCTCAAAGTAGGCCTATGACAAGCAATTTTTTAAAAAAAATTTATTAGAAACATAATGCAAACAATGTTTATTATTACGTTGTTGAATTTGGCAATGTCCAAAATATACGTTGATTAACAAACTTCCTCATTCAACACGTGTTAATTATATAGATTCCTAAAACAAATTAATAAAAGCAACAAGAGCAGAAAAAAAAAAAAGAACATCTTTTTATATATGAAAAAGCATTGTTTGAGCAACTTCTTTTACAATTTTATATTAGTTATGTGGAAAGTGCAATAAATGGAATAAGTAAAATAAATGCATTAAGTGCATCAAGTGTAATACGTTAAATATGAGCAACAAGTACAATATGTGCAACAAGTACAATATGTGCAACAAGTACAATATGAGCAACAAGTACAATATGAGCAACAAGTACAATATTTTCAGTAAGTACCATAAACATTAAATGTTCCTTTAACAAAAGGGAATGAACAATATGTATATATATATCATATGCAGATTTGCACTATTAACTTTTTTTTTAATAAGATATATGCCATTCTGAATATTTGATCTATGTTCTAGAAAAAAGTATATGCAAATGATATATACTTAAGAAAAGGAAAAAAAAGAAAAAAATCCTACACATTGAACTTTTAAAAATTATGATCATTCATAACATTTTAGTCTTTTTTTTTTTTTTTTTTTTTTTTTTTTCCCTTTTTTAAAGCTAACTGTTTTTAATCCTTTTTGTTCATAATAAAAAGTATAACACACTGAAATGTTACTACCGATTTTACATTTATGGTAAAGGTAAAAAGCGTAAATTTGGTAATTCATTTAAGAAGCTCTTAATTTATAATGTAACATTGTCTGACATGTTCATAAAATTCTATAGCAATGTTGTTAATTTTATGAACATAAAATAATTTTCTATTGTTTTGATGCGTCTTAATGGAATTTTTTTTTTTTTTTTTTTATTAACTTTAGCTTGCACTTTATTTCATATTAATTTAGACCAAACCGTGCACACAATTATGTAAAGTGCATTTTTTCACACAAAAAAAAAAAAAAAAAAAAAAAAAAAAAATGGATCTAATGAACTTAAAGCCCATAGTATGAATAATAAGGGGTACATATTTAAGAAGTGAAATTTAAGATAGGCCCTTTATTTATTTTTTTTTTTTATATTTTATTTTGTAATAGAATGCATGTTATACTATATTGTCATGGTCTAAAAATGGTAGAGCAGGATACCAAAAAAAAAATAGAACAAAAAAGGGCAAAAAAGGACAAAAAATAACATTTTTATAATTTCCTTTTTTGTAGATAATCCTCACCTTGCTACTTTTTTTTTTTATTTCATGCAACAAATTAAAAAAAAAAAATAAAATACCTACCTTTGTTTGCAAACAAACGAGTCTTTTATTTTTTCTAAGCAGAAACAAAACTTACACGATAGCACATAACTCATTCTGGTTAATCATGCTTAACAGTGCTTAATTTTTACCTTTCCCGCTTTTACATTTTCCAGTTCTTCTTTTTGCACACATTGCATCGTCTAAATTACACACCAATTTTTGCTATAATTGGAAAAAATAGCAATTTTATTAAAATTTATCATAATTCCACATGCTAGTTTGGTGGACAACATTTCATTTAAGAAAAACATACACACATATGTAATAAACGCATAATTATTCCCAAATGAATAACAATTCGGGGGATATAAGCGATTCAGCTACGGAGAGTCGTGACCAATTCGAAAATGGTAATATTAGGGGCTACGGAGAAGGTGCAAGGGGAATTCCCAATGAAAATTACAAGGGTGATAGGAAAGACAAAAGGGAAAATGAAAATGAGTATGATTGGGTTCACCAAAATGAGGAACACCAACAAGGGGGAAATCAAAACGAAAGAGAAGTAAAACAGCAGAGAAACGAATATACAAGAGCACAGTTCATCCCTGATTTACACGGGTTAGGTAGGGAGAGACAAGCTTTACCTTCTAAAATACTTGAGTTGAAAATACCAGGACAAGTAACACCTTATCATTTCCCTCAAGATGAAACATCCTCAGATGTTGAAACATTGTATGATGAAAATGGATTACCTATTACTAATTCAAATACTAATGATGAAAAGGAGAAGAAATTGTGGTCTTGGACTGACGATGGGAAATTAAAACTTCAATGTTCACAACCAATAATTCCAGTATCTGTTGTACAAGGTATTCTAAGGAGAGATAAAATTATTTTGATACCACAAGTAGAAGTAACAGATTTTGTTGTTCCCAAAATTTATAATCAAAATATCAAACATGATGTACCAAAGTTAGATATAAAAGTAGAATGCTCAAATGTAGAAATACCAAATGTGAAATATGTCGAAAAGGAAATAATCATTCCTATTATTACTGGGTATACACATAAATTTATCCCCAAATGGGATGTACATGAAGTTCCTAGACCCGTAGTTAAATATATTGGTGAGCAAAAAATTGTGGAAGTAGAAGTACCAGAAATTAAATATGTGGACAAAATAGTAGAACGAGAAATTGTAGTAGACACTGTTGAAAAAAGAGTACCCAAAATTATCGAAATACCCAAATATGTAGATGAAATTAAATATGTATGGAAACCTATAGAAAAAATTGTATATATACAAAAACTAGTACCTAAATTTGATGTTAATTTAGAATGCCCTCCACCTTTAATAGTGCCTTATCCAGTCCAAACAATTAAAAAAATACCACCTGTTATGATCAGAAAAAATATTAAATTTCCAGATTGTGATTATACTGATTTGAATTCACCACATGGATCCTTGCCAATTCCTAGAGAATATGTCGATTATTACACGAGTAGGCAGAAAATTCAGAAAGGTCTTTTTTCAAATTGTTGTGATGCAAATTGCAAGAGTACCGAAGAACCAAATGAACTCTACGATGTTGAATCTCCAAAATATGTGATGATGGATTCAGAAGAATCACATCTGAATAAACTAAATATTTGTAATTCCTCGAATCCTTTTGTAAATAATAACCCTGGTTCCATTTTAAGCAAGGCTTAACAAAATATCGCTGTTCATGCGAATGGATAAGGGGGAAGGGGCAATGCAGGTGAAGAGGGAAAAGGTCAATCCAAATCACTGATCATGCCCTTCCTCATGTGTATGTATATATATATATATATATATATATATATATATATATATATATACATGGGGGGAGACGTATGAGTGGTGATGGACACAATATCGTGAGCATGAAATCGTTTTATAGCCCTTTTTTTGGCCCCCTCGAAACTAAAAATAATGAGTGAATATAGGAGAAAACATTTTGTAGCTGGTCAGAGAATTACTTTTACACATACACCTATAGATATAGTGTAGTATCCTCTCTCTTTCATCTGAAAAAAAGACAGACATATCATCAGTTGTGCTTTTTCTATCAATTTTCCCTTTTTTTCTTTTATTTTGTTGTGTGTATGCTATGGTCTGTATGCATACATAGTTAGATATACATGCCGTCATATATTTATTTGCAAACTAGGGAAATTTCAAATAGAAGAGCTTTCATATATCGTTTTTCTACATGCATGGAAGAAGGAAGCATGTAACCTATGCTTTCACAAAAGTATTTCTTCACTTTTAAGTACTCATTTAGAACGAGGGGATATTGTAGCAATGGTACACAAAGGTCTCCCTCTTCTAACCTAACGAAATAACATATAAAGAATATTCTTCTTTTTCACATTACCACTGTCATATGCCATTGTTTTTTTTGTCATCTTTGTCATTTTTGTCATGTTTGTCATGCTTTTCAATATTGCCGGCCATTGTTAGAACTACTG
This sequence comes from Plasmodium gonderi, assembly GCF_002157705.1. Lineage (NCBI taxonomy): Eukaryota > Apicomplexa > Aconoidasida > Haemosporida > Plasmodiidae > Plasmodium > Plasmodium gonderi. The sequence goes on from NW_021628937.1 coordinate 822,374, forward strand.
TTCATTGTTTATGTTTCTTGCCTATTTCACTTTTCATTCGTTTTTTTTCCTTTCCTTCATTTGTGTTTTCACGAAGAACTTTCAATCATCCATTTTTAACAAAATAGTAACTATTTTAACTTGTGGACTTTGACATTATTTATTTTTATTTTGTTCTTTCTCTGACATTGTAACTACTTGTATTTATGTTTTAGTAATAAAAAAAAAAAAAGGATCATAAAAAAGGTTCATAAAAAGGGGCAGCAAAAAAATGTCATAAAAAGGGCCACAAAAAAGGGTCACAAAAAAGGGCCACAAAAAAGGGCCACAAAAAAGGGCCACAAAAAAGGGTCATAAAAAGGGGTCATAAAAAGGGGTCATAAAAAGGGGTCATAAAAAGGGGTCATGAAAAAGGACGAAAAAAAATATATATGTTATTTTTCAGTTTGTTCCTTAATTAGCAATTTTAGCCTTCTATTTCAACTTCCTGCTCTATTATAATAAAAAAAAAATAATAATAAATATAAGGAAACTTATTAGCAATAAGACTTTTTTAATCATTTGGTTGTCATGATCTATAGTCTCTTTGTTATACATCTTGAGTAAAGACTTGAGTTCTACGAAATGTACAAAAAAAAAAAAAAAAAGGAATGTTATGCATTCTGTCCTAGTGGAGGAAGGAATAGAGGCATATAGGCTATGAGGAATGGTGATAATATGGCAATGGAAGCGTTAATAAGTGTGATAATTATACAGACAAAAGATGTTATTTTATATACATGTGCATGTGTCACTCAAAATGGTTATTTAACTTTCATTTTCTTTTTCTACATCCTTCAACTTTTGCTGTAATTGAACTATAAAGAAAAATAGTTTGTAGTTGCATTCCTTGTTGTATCTTATATTTTCTTCATTTTTTCCTTCTTGTCTGTGAAACGTATCAGAAGGGGGGTGTAAAAAAAAAAAAAAAAAAAAAAAATGTTTAAGCTTTTATTTTAATTTCCATTTTAACTTCAACATGAAGAATGGTGTTACAATGGTTATGTCTTAAAATTAAAAAAAGGGATTTCACATGGAAATTTAAGTAACAATGAACAGAGTAAACCCTTGTATTCAGTGCATTTTCATATATTCATTTGTGAAATTTTTAAAAAGATATGTTCTAGATGAACTTATTCTCTCATGTATGTTTTACGTAACATATACACACAAATGCAGTAATATATTTTATATGTTTTTTATTCTTTTTATCTTGTAACCTAAGTTTGGTAAAACAACTTAAATTATTAGCAGCCCTGTTATTTAGCCTAGAACATTGCAATGAACGCATGTCCATCTTTAGCCTTTTTTTTTTTTTTTTTTTTTTTTTTTTTTTTTTTTTTTTTTTTCTTTTTTTTTTTTTTTTTTTTCTTTTTTTTTTTTTTTTTTTTTTTTTTTTTTTTTTTTTTTTTTTTTTTTTTTTTTTTTTTTTTTTTTTTTTTTTTTGCTTCCTCCCTTAGAAAGAATGTATTATAAACATATTCAATTTTCTTAATATTTCTACGGCTTGCGCACAATTTTATACATGTCATATGAGCTGCAAAACAGACCCTCTAACTTCCCCCCCTTACATGCTTCAATCGCTGGCTCTTTATTATCAAAATGTGTGCAAAGTATTATGGAATGAAAAATAGATATGCAAAATAGAAATAGAAAGTGGAAGTGAACAATAAATGTGCAAAATAGAAGTGAAATAAATGTGTCACGTGAATAAGACCCCTTTACGTGTTGTCCCACTGAGCGTCATTGATGACATAGATGTCGTTTTTTCATCAAGGTACACAGCATGTCTTTTCCCAATTTTAAAAAACCGGAGTACTAAGGTAAGAAGAAAATAACACTTCATTTATATGGAGGCCAGATCCCATAAGTAAACATACACAGGAACACCTATGTATAAACTTATATACATGCACACACCTCTACACGTGTGTTCGTTTGTGTACTTCTTCATCACCTATGTTTTTAAAAAAAAAAAAAAAAAAAAAAAAAAAAAGGAAACATGCACATTAATGAACCCCGTTACGTTAATTATCAGTCACCTATATTTTTCAAAAAGCCATAACGACAAAGTAGTAAAATGAGAAAAACTCAGAGGTGTGTATCTGTGAAAATTCGTATGTGTGCATTTTTGTGTGCAAATGTGCTTATCAGTAAAATGTTTAAGTATACGAACAAGACTAGTAATGATATGTAGTTGGTTCAAAAGTGCTGTACAAAAAAAAAAAAAAAAAAAAAAAAAAAAGAAAAAAAAAAAAAGCATATACATATGCAAATACATATGCAAATACATATACAAATACATATACAAATACATATACAAATATATATACAAATACATATACACATATAAAAAGTGTAAAACTCTTCCACCAATATACCACCCCTTGTATATACATTTCACAAACCAAATTCCCTTTTTTTTTTTTTTAAAATGGATAATAAGGAATGTAATGATTTAATTACTCTTATGCATACCCCCTGTGCCAAGAAAAAAAAAAAAAATATATCGAGGGGATTAGCTACCAATGTCTAACATGGGAAGAAACAATGGTGTACTCAGAAAAAGGGGAAGAAATGAAAGAGGAGGAACAGAACAAAAAAAAAAAAAAAAAAAAAAAAAAAAAACAGCGCAACGAATTTGTTATACCATTATTCATCATGTTACGCGTTTTGAACATTTAATCAAAGTGGGATATAATAATCCTAAGGTACTTGAACAGTTTCATAGTACCTTTTGAAAATCAAATGATTGACTACACCAAGCTTTGTTCCCTGTTTTACGAGGGAAAAATGAGAAAAAATAGGATCCACCTCAAGGCGATAATTAAATTTGGTTAAGAATGGCTTCAAATGTGCCAAATGTTCCGAGGTCGTTACTAAATAAAGTGGGAGGTCTCCATTTAATGGTATTGAAAAACGATAATATAGACAGGTAAAGTTAATTTTTTCGTAAATAAATTCGAAATGTTTTCTAATATTAAAATTTTTATGTCCAAACCAATGAAATGATTTTTCTGGTATGATATATGGTTCAAGTGTGTCAGATGTCCGTTTATTTATATCGAATATATCATAAAATACATTTCCAAATTGATTGTCGTATATTCTTTTTCTCCAATTATGTAACACATTACCATTTGCTTTTTTAATGTGTGGAGAACAATCTAAGAATCCTATTTTAAATTTTCTATGAATATGAGAATATAATGGGGTATCGTAACAATCGGTTATCAGTATAGTAATATCCTTATCATTATCTGTTTTTAAATTTCGAAAATAAGTTGCTACTTTCTCTGGTGAGCTATTATGTATCCTACTGAAAAACACAATGCATATGATATGAAGTAGAAACCCTATATTTAACAATAGGAAATTTTTTTTTTTTTTTTTTTTTTTTTCCTCCATTCCGTCATTTGTATACACACGATCATCTTTTCCATTAGCAATATTCACATGTTGTGAATAACAAGGTTCCTGAATGTATATCCAGAACTTGTGAAGACTAACACCAGTAAATATAGTAATAAAAGGGATGTATCCTATTAGTAGTTTATGTTCTTTGTGTACACTAAATGATAAAGATAGAACTTCTAAAAGTGTTGCAAGGTATACAATATGATCTATTCTACTGAGAAAGACATGAAGAACTGAAGTTCTTTTTCTAGTGATGTTTTTGACAAAATCGATAAAACTGTAATATGTGAATGGTGTGAAGGCTAGATATATGGATGGTATTACACATGAAAAATAAAAATGGATGGGATTTTCTCCAAAATAATTATTTTCTCCACTTAAAAAATTATATAAAAAAAAATTCAAAAATGATATAGTTATTTTGTTATAATAATATGAATCTATCCCAATACTAATTAATAAAAAAATTATAGTATACAAAATCCCAATTATAAACACTTCTTCAAATGATAATATCACATTATTATTCTTAATCCTGCTTTGTAACAAGTAAAGGATATATATACATATCCAAAATAGAGCAGCGTTAGGTCTGATTAATACACAAAATGAACTACATAACAAACTTAGTAACAAATTCTGCATATGAACAATTTTCAATTTGGATAATTTTTCTGTATTATTGTATGGGTCCATCTTGAAATCATCACACGATAATTTTGAAATACCTTCCTTCATTACAACCTGCGGAGAATCTCTTATATTTCCTACTGACACAAAATGGGAATATAACAAAGCTTCATTATTGTCTGTGCTATTCCTAGTTTTCTGTTCCTCTTTATTATTCCTCTTATGACACTCTTGTGCTAACTGTTTTCTGTAAATTACACAGCTTTGGACAAAATCTGAATCTCCTTTCCTTAGATTATTACCATCAATAAGGTTCTCATTCGAATTGTTATTTATTCTTTTTCCCTTAACAATAATTTGGGGACGATAGTTGTTAGATATAAAGTATACCCCCCATATGTTGAGAATATACTCAAATGAATGAGAAGAGGTTCTACAAATTGTGTAGAAGTGGAACCAACAAATGAAATAGCAAATTAGTATTGTGTAGATAACAGAGGAGCATTCTTCACCCTGCTTTTCAATAATGTTTTTATCACTTTTTCCATTTTTCTCATTATCACTTTTATTACCTGCAATTCCGTTTTTGTGTAACTCAGAATACCAAAGAATAACCAACTTGACAATTCCATAATCACCCAGTGCTGCACATAGGCCCTGAAAAATTCTGGGAGCATATAACACTGCATTGGGTGTATCTAATTTCGTGATTTTTAAAAAATAAAATAATATGGCATAAATAATAGGGTGCATAACAGATCGCAATGATATACAAGGTTCCCATTCCCATGGTTTATGACCATAACCAAATACCCAATAATGAGAAATTTCGATAGATTGAGCATACTCATCTGGAAAAAATGATGTTTGAACTAGTAAACAATTAAATAACCTGAAAAGAGTTAAGTACAACATACATCTCTTTGAATTTATACACTTCTTTACCATATCATTTCCATATTTAAGAAAGTTATCATATATCATTTTTACCTTTTTTAATGAAACACTCCTCCACTATACACAGAAAAAAAAAAAAAAAAAAAAGAGTTATATTTTCTCTAATTTCTTTTTTTCTATATACATGTGGAGTGTGTACATATACAAATGTAAGTCGCTAATTTTTTGAAGCCCCTCCTCTTTGTGAAAATTGTCTCCACTTCAGGGAACATATTTTTACATTCGTTTTTGTCTGTGTTCATTTAATTTGCAATATATTCTTCAAATGAGCTTAAAGCCATAGTCTGGTACATTACATAATACTCCTTTTCAATGACGTCAAAAAAACTTTCTCTCAACAGTGGAATAAATAAAAAAAAAAAAAAAAAAAAAAAAAAAAAAAAAGCCTTAAATGTACACATATATATATTCACACTTTTGTGTGTAAAAGAAAGAACCCAGTTTTTATTCGATCATGTATTCCCATAGGTGTTATTACTTTTGCATGGTTCTTCAATTCCCAGAGTGGGAGTAACTCATATTCTACTACTTTTTTTTTAATTGTGGATTTTTCACTCTATTGTACATTTTAAAATGTTCACTAAGTAGATTTCTTGAAGAGAGGTCTTTATTTTTCCTATTTTCACTTGGTGACATAACAAAAAAAAAAAAAAAGAAAAAAAAAAAAAGGTGGAGTCTTATATCTTCACTTCACCGTTCCTCTTACACAATTTATACTGTTTTATGTTTTATTTTGCACTATTTGTTCTATTTGGAAAATTACACTTATTAATTCTTTTTCTTTTTTTTTTTTTTTTTTTGCCTTTGTAAAACATAATGATATATACATATCACTATACGGTACTTTTTTTTTTTTTTAGTTGAAAAAAGGGTGTATACTCATCTAGTAAATATGGAAAAATAATTCATGTGGATACCTCGCCCAATGCACAAATGGTACTTAAATTATGTGTGTACACTCTTGTTCTTATTACACAGCAAATCTTAAATAGTATCATTAAACGTTTTTGAGAAAAAGATTTTTTTTTTTTTTTTTTTTTTATCCCTTCTTTAGCGTTACAATAAAATAAAAAAAAAAAAGGCAAAACAGGAAAAAAACAAAATAACGCAATTTTGAAATTGAACACACGGATAAATGCTGTAGTGCTATATTCAGATAAAATGTGGGGACACTGAGGTTCACACAAACGTCTGTAAAAAAAAAAAAAAAAAAAAAAAGAACGTGATAAATGGTGATTTGGGAAAAGTTGGTTAGTAATTCACGCCTATACATGCATTTATTAGAATATATATAGGGACTTTTAAAAACTGAATAAAATAAAAATATTCAACGTCAAGTACCAAGAAGTAAAATAAAAATAAAGGAATAAAATAATAAAATTAAATATACACAAATGAGTTTATTAAAAATATGCCTTCTCTCCATATTTTACTATAATCTCTATAGCACAAAACATATATTAGGTAAACAGGAAGATTCGCATATCTTCTTATTCAGAAAAAATGATTAGGACAGAACGCAACTTGAATTTTAGGTGTATCCATTGGTTAGACCAAATAAAACAGGCTATGTTCACTTGCATTAGTACAGATCTATAAATTAATGATACTGTGTAAATGCACAACAATAAACAAATTGATAATACAGAGAATCGTTAATACGCACCAGAATAAGGAATTTTTTTTTTTTTTTTTTTTTTTTTTCTTCTCCCTCTCAAGATTGCGTAAACATATTTGTATCAAATGGATACAAGCTGGTCTCATCCGTTTGACAAAAATAATAAACTGATGTAAGGAAGGAGAATTAGGGACGAGAATTGTTAGCTAGAAAAATAGGATAGAGGGATATTATATATACCCCCAATTTTATTTCTACAAAACAAGAAGAGCAAAAGTTTTATCCTTCCTTTCCATTCATATTCTTGTACTTATCACTAAAGTAGTCATATTTTTGATAAGACAATGGTTCATTTAATAAATTGTCTAACATATTATTCATCCCATCAACGAATTTACTACCCGTTTTTTGCGTTTTAGGAATTGCAACTCGTCCAAAATCTTTTGGCAATTTTTTATGCTTTTCTAACGTGGTCCCATCTAATGCTGAATTAATTTTGTCTAATAAATTACTTCCCGTTTTTAATGTTGGTCGTTCTTTTCTTGAATAAAAAGGATCTGGATTATAAAATGGATATAAATCATATAAGTTAGTTTTATTATTCTTCGATATGCGTTTGTACGATGATGCTAACATATCTATTACTAAATTTACAGCATCATCTAAATATGTCCCTACGGTTAGGGTAATTTTTTTGAACAAATCAAATTTTCTTTGTTTTCGAGTATGAATAGCCCGTGATAATTTAGGCCCTTGGATTATGTATTCATATTGGGGTCCAGATAAATCATTTACATTTGAATTGCAGCCTGTTAATGAACAATTTATTCCTTTTTTTAAAAAACAACATTCATCTTCATCTTTCTCTAAGTAATATAAAAGTGGTGGATTATTTTTAAAATTCTCGCTATCTGCATAGGGATATTCATTTACGTAACCTGAAAAAGTTTGCGGGCTACATAAAGAATTGCTATCTTTCTTACTCTCAAAAGGAATATATGCGGTCCTTCCACATAATCGAGGGGTTCTACTAGTATAGCTATTATAATTGTGTGGATTTGTGCTGGAAATATTTTGGCTCATGTTAGAATATCTTGAATAGATGGGAGATAATGTGTTTTTTGCGCAATATAACTGTCTATTTGTCCCTGAATAACTATCATGCACTGGTAAATTATTTTCATTATCATAGGTGTGCTTCAAGGTATTCCCCATATCTAAATATTCATAATTTTCTAAATTTGTGGGAAAGGTAGAATCCCGATTAGTGGTCTTATCGGAGCTGGGGATATTTCCATAATTGAGATTTCCTCCATAATTGCCACTTCCTCCATAATTGAGGCTTCCTCCATAATTGCCACTTCCTCCATAATTGCCACTTCCTCCATAATTGCCACTTCCTCCATAATTGCCACTTCCTCCATAATTGCCACTTCCTCCATAATTGCCACTTTCTCCATAAATATCATCATTACAATGACTACTTGTATCCATTTTTGCATGAAGCACGCTTGGGATGTGTTGCATATACGTGTTTTTATTACAAGTGTAAGAAAAATGATCTCTGGTTGGTTTATTCAAAAAAGAATAGTCGCAACTGCTGTAATGATTGCTTTTTGCATTTGTTACGTCACCTACATTTGCATTAGTTTCATAAGGTTTCTCTTCTTGAAAAGATAACATACCTGGAATGTCATATCCGATATCATGGGATACTTGCTGTTGTAGATCATTGTTAATTGCACTAACAACCTTTTCTTCCTTGTTTGAAATAATTTCCTTTTCTGAAACGGATACACCTTTTAACGATTTTTTCTTGGCTGCTTTGGCAGCAGAACTACTTTTTGAACTGCTTAATTTATTCATTTATGTAGAGTTCACAATATGTTTTCATTCATTTATCTGCTTTTCATCTGGGTTTTGATTTCTTCTGTTCAAGGGTGTACCGAACACACAAGGTATTATGGCATAAATAAAGAAACACTTTAGTATGGTTAAAAGTATAAATAAAATTTTGTAGTATATAAAAACAAAAATGAGGAAAAGGAAAGCGAACAGTCCTACGGAAAGAGTAATAGACTGGTTACTACAGTTTAGTATACGATGTTACAAATGTTTTGCATAACTACATGGGTATGTACATGATCATATATATATATATATACACTCTTCTAAAAAAATCATAAGAGTGGACTATATAGTCCTCATTTTAAAAATAAGGCAAATCTTGTAGAACGACGTTTATGTAAGTTGTCTACGTAAACACATGATTCTTTTTTTTTTTTTTTTTTTTGTCCATTCCGCAAATTAATATGTTTCATTTTAGTCAATTTGTTAGATAAAATATATATATATATATATATATATATAATATATACTTATATACATATAAATAAATATGCACATACACATGTGTGCACACTAATTACAACACAAGCATGAACAGTTCATATTTTTTTTTTTTTTAAGGAAAAGTCTATAACATTTTTTTAATTATTGTGTATAAAGGATTTATTTATACAGCTAAAAGGGTAATAAAAAAAAAATATATATATACTAAAATGTGAACATACATGTGTGTGTTTAGCTAAATTATCAGTTATTCTTACAGCTGTTTTATTTATTTTACATTTTCTATTATTGTTCATGCGCCTTGGAAAATTTACAACCTATGTATAGTGCCCTGTGTGTGGTGGGGGAAGGGGGGCAAATGACCACGTTAAATTAAATATGTTTTAAAATACACACTTAGTTTTTTCACAAGACCAACTTTCATGTTTATATACTTTTCTTATTCTCCATTTTTTTTTCTAAATAAATATAGACAAAACTACAACACCAGTTTACTTAAAGAAATGAGGAAAATACAAGTTCAAAAGGCGTATGTTAACAAATTAGTGACATTTAACTATTTTTTCATAAGCAATTTTTCAAAATTTTTTGATTAAACATAAGTACTTATATTGTTTTTCTTATGAAAAAATTTTTCTTAAATGAGCATTTGGTTGTTAGGTAAAATCAAATTTATATTTCAAATGATCTCCTTCTTCTAATGGTTTTTTTTACGCTTCATTAAAATGGGAGTTACGAATAACTATCGAAATTTTTTTTTTTTTTTTTTTTTTTTTTTCATACACAAAATATAAAAATAACAAAAAACTTTCTTGTTGCATTTGCTAACGCAGAGCTATAAAATAATAATCGTGGAATTATTAGTTCTATATTTGAAAAATAATATATAAGTTGGATTATATCCATGTTAAATTACTACCTTTTACTACAACGGAGATATAGGAAATCAATTGGTGCGAAATATAATAAAGCACATTTAGCAAAGCATTATTCAGTTTATTTCTACATCGATTAGCTATAATTTGTTTAGTATTGTGAACTAGTATTTATATACATATATGCATATACGTGGGTTTAATTATAATATATTCCTTTTTTTTTTGTTTTTTCTTTTTCTACTATACAAGACTTAAATACGTGCATTTACTTTCTTATAAAAAAATATTTTTTTCACGTGAATTATAAAGTTAGAGTTGTCAAAAAGTTGCATAGGGGTATGAAAATTATAGTTTTTATGCATTGAAAAAAAAAAAAAAAAAGAAGGGTATAATATATATAGATATACATATATAGGCTAATATTCGTGTACACATAACATGTGTATATATAAATATTTACAAGCATATACACAATTACATATATATACATCACAGAAAAATAGAATGTTTTATTTACAATTTTATTCATAAACTGACTAATAATTAGATCATTTCTTGTAAGCTCTAGATTTTCTTCTTCCTCGTGCTTTTTCAAATTTCCTTCCCTTGGAACGAACATATGGTCTGGCCTTTGACTTGGGTCTACCTGGTGCTTTGCCAAAATGTTTTTCAGCTCTTCTTGCTTTAGTAGGACCTCTTAAAAGTATACACTTCTGTCCGGTTGGATATTTCAAAGCTAATTGATCAAAGGTTAAACATTCTCCTCCTGCATCCAAAATTCGTTTTCTAGCTGATTCTGTAAATCTGAGTGCACATACTTTTAATTTTTTGCAATCAAATAATCTCTTATCATCTGAATATGGACAGAAAAAAAAAAAAAAAAAAAAAATATTAAATTGGGAACAAACACAATATAAGATATTATATGTGCACATACTCATCGGAAAGTATGGGCATAAATTGGTTGAATTCTTTCCATTTTGTTTGAAAGAAATATGTAATTCACACATGTATGTACATAAATTGAATCTCAGTTTTGACTTCATCATGGAACGAAGACATATCAAAAAAAAAAAAAAAATACTAATACACCTCCATCTCCATGACAATCAATAATCAGTCATTGGCGAAACAAAAGCAGAACTCATTTGAATTTCCACAAATATTTATGGTCAGAACGTTCTACCATCTCCATTAATAATGTCAGAAGACCGTCGTGATTCGTAGAAACTTATTCATCATATATATTCAACCAAGTAAGCATGCACAAAATGTGTACATATATGTATACATACATATATATATGCGCATTGAATATGCAGAAGAGCATTTATGCTGCAGAACATTAATAAGGGAAAAATTGCAGAGGGGAATTTTTTCATTGCAAATTTTCATTACCTGTTATTGATCCAACAACAACTGCTACACTGTCTTGATAATTTGCCATGTGACGATGCAATTTGGAAAGCGACAAGGGGGGCCTAAAGCGCTTTGGCATAATAAGTCTTTTGGCAATTATTTTATTAAAATTCGCATTTGTCCTTTTGGCAAGAAATCGATATAACTTGACGAGTAGCCTCAGATAAGGATTTTTTGAAACTAGGTTTTTTCTTCCATGTTTTTTTATTCTACCAACATTTTTTAGTGCGATAGCCTGGCAAAAAAAAAAAAAAAAAAAAAAAAGGCGGTAATTTCAATGAGGTGTGAAGAATATTTGGTATTGTGAAAGAGAGATGGATGGGCTGACCACATAGATGAGTATAACAATTATTGAGGGTATGGCATGTATATATATATATATATATATACATAAATACATTGTCGATATCTATAAAAAACGCTCGTATATTTGCATATATATAAATGTGTTCCTCTCATTTCAATTCAAGCCATTGCAACATCCATGTGAAAATATGGATGGCCCCCCACTGTGAAACTCGAAATGGATGAGGTTAAATATAACAATGCCTTTAATTCACATTCTGTATACACATGTATATATATATATTTCTTCTAATACAGAAATTTGCGGAAAGGGCGAAATTTTCTTACCATATTTTTTAAGTCAGCGTTTGTTTATAAATAAGATATATATATAACTGGTGGAAGCAAAGGTTTATCAAAAAAAAAAAAAAAAAAAAACACTACGTTACAGGTGTTATACAAGTATGATCTTGTAAAAAATATAAAATGTTTTATGTATTAACTTCAAGAATTAAAAAAAAAGTATACTTTTTTTAAATATATATAAAAAAGCTCGAACGGAAATAAAAACTGAAGTGTTAAACATAAAGCTAAAATGAAATGTTTTTATTTTCAAACACAAATTTAAATCATTAGTTCGTAAAATATCCCTTCATTTTATCACATATATTAAAATAGTTATACAAGTATGTAATACATTTATTTGTCACATTTTTGTTACATTATTTTGTTACATTATTTTGTTACATTATTTTGTCACATTTTTTTTTATTTCGTTTAAAATTAAAAATGCGCGAAAACGGTGTATATATATTTATTGGTATATGCCGACTTAATGATTGGGATCCCCTCTTCTGCTATTTTTTTTTTTGCCATAAAAAAATGTATGTAAAAAGAAGAGGAAATTCTTTTAAGCTTATTTGCAATATGGCTAGATAAATGTTTTCAATTTGTGCTTATAATATATTTACTGTGAAAATTGGCCCTCTGATAATTTTTAGTGTCGTTCAGCAGCATAACATTTTTTTTTTTTCCTCCTTTTTTTTTGGGCTTGCGTGAAGGAAGTTCGCAATATGTGCTCTATTATTTGCGTATGTAATGTAAATACATTATTTTACTCAAATTAATAATACTATTGTTGTACTACACCGAGAAATGGGTTGCTACAGCAAGGCAATATACATATGGTATATAATATGTATGTAATATGTATGTAGAATGTATGTAATATGTATGTAGCATGTATGTAATATGTATGTAGCATGTATGTAATATGTATGTAATATATATACATACAAGGGATGAGGGGCATAGCACCAAGCATATGTAGCAACCCCTTTTGCAATATGACACTTTTTATCTTCACAGAAAAAAAAAAAAATGTTAACTAATTGGTACAACATTAAGGATGTATGTATATGCCTACAACATGCTAAGTGTAATATATGTAGTATATAATTAGAATATTATGTAATGTCGATTCTCCAACACTCACACCATATTATGATGAATAATATATATTTTTATTTGAAATTGACTAAAATTAGTTTCAACCCTATGCAAACAAATGATTAAATGAGCCTTAGTTCAATCTTTGAATGAAGCCCGACTCCTGGGGTGTATACATATACACACAAAACATATATAATGAAGAGATATATATAAATACGCTTGCATATTGTGCAAGAAGAGGTGTCGGGTAACAGAATGTGCAATTTTTTAAAGCACGGGGTGGATGGGGCAAAACCATATGGAATACACATATATATATATACATAATATATATACGCTATTGTAATATTATATGAATATATTATTTGTATAAAAAAAAAAAAAAAAAAAAATGCTCTCGTCGTATACCAATACTTGCATGCAACGTGTGTTTAGTGCCAAAAGTTAACGACGCAGTGTTCCCTGTGATAATATTTTTTTTTTTTTTTGCGAACATTTTTACAAGTTTCCGAATGTATACATACAATAACACGGAACATACCGGTATATTTTACCATATTTTCGCTATATCTTACCTGTAGCAAGAAAATTCGGTTTCTTTTTCTAAATTGTTTTTACCGCAGATAGCTTTAGTACGATCAAGCATTTTTTGGCACATATATTTTTTCAATAAGATAGAAAAAAAATGCGCCTGTTGGATTTTTCATTGTTGCAAAAATAGAATTCGCAAAAAAAATGAATGATTTCCCAAGTACTAAGATGGGAGAAAGTTTGACAGGCGAGTAAATAACAAAAAAAAAAAAAAAAAAACGGCCTAAGGATAAAAGAAAAAAAAAATATATATATATATTAAATAAAGATATATATTATATAAAGATATATATTATATAAAGATATATATTATATAAAGATATATATTATATAAAGATATTATATAAACATATCTGAAGTAGCTAGGGGCTGGAAGGGATATTTAAAATATAAAAAATAAATTATATAAAATTATACATAACTTACTAGGCTAATTTAAAATTGCTCCTTTTTGCCATAAAAACATACAAGTGTAAGTTTAAAAATTATGTTTTTCCTTTTTTTTTTTTATTTTATTTTTCCCCTGATATGATTTGTATATAAATGAAATACCATGGTTTTATTTTAGCATATGTGCAAAATAAACAATTTTATAATTGAACCTCTTTGAGCGATTGACGCATGTTGTATATTTCTTTCACCATTTATCCATTTCACAATTTTTAACGAAACGTAACTAGTGTAAAAAAAAAAAAAAAAAAAAAAAAAAAAAAAAAAAAAAAAAAAAAAAAAAAAAAAAAAAAAAAAAAAAAAAAAAAAAAAACAATAAAACAATAAAAAAAAAAAACAAAAAAAAAAAAAAAAAAAAAAACAATAAAACAATAAAACAATAAAACAATAAAACAATAAAACAATAAAACAATAAAACAATAAAACAATAAAACAATAAAACCAAACAGAACAAAACGAAAGAAGTTGCATACATCTCTTTGTTATGCATATTGTATACATGGAACGTATTTAATCTGTACCCCCAATTTTTATTCAGCATAAGATATCCCGCTTTACAGTCTACATTCCAAGACCAAAAAAATTGCGTTTCATTTATATAGCATAATTTTAATTAGCATTAAAAATGGGAAAGGCTATAGATAATTCGCTAAAAACGAATGTAAGTTCCATTAAGAAATGTGTACAAATTGTTTGTATATGTTTTTTTTTGCTGCATGTTAGGAAGGGAGAGAGAATTGTATTCTATATGCATGAATTACAATATTGCATTCATTGTTGACAGGCGCACATCTCGCACCCATCCCCAGTGTTATAGTCTACATGTCTCAAACCATAACTGCATTCTACGATGTATTTGGGATGTGATTTCATCAACCATTTTTCCTTCGAATTTATTATCCATTTTCCGTGCGAATTATTATTAGTATAAATTATAGGGTAACTGTGTGAGCCGTCAATTAGCACGGGGAGAAAGGACACACCATACTCTCTGCAGAAAAAAGTTTCACATTACTTACACGTGTATATATCTGCTTTGTGTTCATGTGCATACATATAATATTTATGATGTTCTCGGATTTTACAGATTCACCAATATCATATTGTTGGAAGAGCAATTCCATCAGAAAAGGATAAAAACCCGAATGTGTACCGAATGTGCATATTTGCAAAGAACGATACGAATGCAAAATCGCGATTTTGGTATTTTATGAAAAAAATAAATAAATTAAAAAAGTCAAATGGAGAATTATTAGCATGTGAAGAAATACGAGAAAGATTTCCACTTAAAGTAAAAAATTATGGTGTGCTACTAAGATATGATAGTCGAACAGGTACGCACAATATGTACAAAGAATATAGAGACACAACAAAAGAAGGAGCGATTGCACAATTATATTCAGAAATGGCAGGAAGGCACAGAGCAAGAGCATCATCAATTAGTATCATTAGAATTTCAGAAATAAGTTCTCAATTTGTAAGAAGACCACATATTAAACAGCTGCTGAAGAGAAGGCTAAGATTTCCTGCATTACATTTACCTACGTTAAGGAAGGAGTACAGAAGAAAATACGCAGCTAAAAGACCATCAACTTATAGATTGTAACGAAACAATTAAGAAACAGTGCAAAGAAGAGGAGAAAAAAATGCAAAGCAAACAATAAAAAAAAAAAAAAATATATATATTGTCTAAATGGGAAAGGCTGTGCTCCTCTACGCATCACATATATATACCGCACAATTTTTTGTTTCACCATGGCATATTACATTGTATATTATACATTACGTTGTTGTAAATAATTGGAAAGCATGCTATGGGAAAAAGGATACAATATACATACCGACTATAAATGTGAAGGAAATGTTTGTTTTCATAATTTTTTTCTGCAAACTTGTGTGTTGTATACATATATGTATATGTTCATATATATGTATATATATATATATATATAATCCCCTTCATTTTTTAACCCTAAAATTTTTTCATTCTTTTTTTTTTTTTTTTTTTTTTTTCAATTAAATTGAAGAAACATATATGTATTATCTCTTAAGTTTTTTAAAAAAAAAAAAAAATTGGATAACGTGTGCAGTTGGCTTTTATGATCATACCAAAAAATAAGAAAAATGAAAAGTGTAATACCCAATTGGTAGTATTATAGCTTTTTTGTAGACAAAAAAACAAAATTTTTAAAAATTGTTCTTTATGGGTCAGTACATTTTAACTCTTTTCTACTTTTGTGTTATGAAAAGGTGTGCACAGTTTAAAGTTGTAATAAAAAGCAGTTTTAATTTTTTGTTTGAAATTTTACCAAAAAAAAAAAAAAAAACTTCCATGTTATATACTCTCTATATATATCCTATACTTTCTAAACGAATTTGTTACGAAAATTTAAGGAGAGGTTATATATAATGTGAAAAAAAAAAAAAAAACAAAAAAAAGGGGTTGCACAGAAAATAACTTCACCCCCCACACGTACACATACACACATATACACGTGTTTATTAACAAATTTTTCTTCTTTTTCAATTAAAAAATTTCGTACTAAGTGAGAAAAATAAAAATTTTCCATTTAGATGGATATATATATATTTGCCCTACACTTGGATTATTACCTCACTTCCTCTTCCCTTGACGTAGCAGCTGTGTACATATAACATAAATAAGCATAAGTTATATATCCACGTGTTTGAATTTTTTTTCTTTCATTATAATTTTAAATGTTTGCCATGCTTAGGTACATTTTATAGAATTATTTATCACTTCGCAAAAAAAAAAAAAAAAAAAGTAGCCAGGATGGAAAAATTAAAAAAAAAAAACGTTTTTTACGTTTTTTTTTTTTTTTTTTTTTCTTCTTATTTTTTGTTATCACCGGAAGGCATATTAAGGCTTTCCTCATAAACCCCTTTTATACCATTTTTATTTTTAATTTTTTTTTTTTTCAGTAACCAAAAAGCCCTTTTTTTAGCATGTAAGTATATTGGCAGTTATATATAATATATGGCTCTCTTAGGAGATGCCGTTTGTTAAAATTGGAACGATACAGAGAAGATTAGCATGGCCCCTGCGCAAGGATGACACATGACGTTCGAGAAGGAATGTAATTTTTTTTTTTCTTTTTTATCTTCCCGCCTCATTAACTTCCCATACGTCAACTAAATATATATATTGTTTTTATTTTCGCAACCCAATGGATATAAAACAAAAAGTGTAAACATGCCTTATGATATATATATGCTTGTGCGAAAAGTTTTTTTTTCCATTTTTAATATTTTTATTTTTTTTTTTTAAATTTATTTCACTGCACTAGCGCACGGGATAAAAGAAAGAAAAATGTTTATAATAATTCATCCATTATGAACACAAAAATTATTAAACTTTATCTTATCGTTATCATATGGAAAAAACGATAAACAAAAGCATTGCACGTTTGCATGTTTAAATAAAATCGGTGAATATACATGAAGAAGGGAAAAAACTTACTGATTCTGTCTTGATCTCATATATGAAAAAAAAATGATTTATGGTTCATTCAGCCGTCCAATGTATATACTTTGCAATTGCAGTATGTGTGATAACCAAAAATGTTACCCCCTACCATCCTTTATTTTAAGGTAATCGCTTTGTTATGCAATAATAAGAATAAATTAGGGTATAATAAATACTGCAAGAAAAATTATACCCTTAAAATACACATAAGCACATTTCTCACAGTCCTAATTAGGAATCCTAAAACTCTTTAAGTGTATTGTCAAGAAAACACTTGTATAAACGTGGAGTACATTTATAACAATCATTCAACTTAACCATAAATTGACGTCTCATGTTGTAACTTCTCATATACGAAGCCAAAAAAAAAAAAAAAAAAAAAAAAATGCATTACCAATTTGCTGATCATATAATAATCATTCGAAAAAGGAAGTCTTTTTAAACAACTGTCTCAAACATTTAGTCTCTCACATAATTGCAAACGTTTTATGTAGCTAGCAAAAGTGAAAAAAAAATATTTTTTTAAATAAAAAATAAAGAAATCACAAACTTTAGAAAAATATTTCTTTTTCCATAGCTTATAATAAAACTACGTATACATGACCTTAACGATTTCCAAAAAAAAAAAAGAAGGTCATTATTGGATTCTATTTTGTTTTGGCAGCACAACACATTTATAGATATTAGATGATCCTGTAATGTCATATTTCATGTGACAATTTTTTTTTTTTTTTTTTTTCCTAAAGTGTCTATTTGTAACGAAATTATTTTTGCATACATAAATGTACAATTTATTACATCACGTTTCTTTATTTCTCTATTAAATCGAGATGAGAAAAAAATCCTAGATTTTTCCACTTTAGTAAAAAAAAAAAAACTATTCTTCATTATGAACTTGCTTTATTTTAATAATTATGCTTCACGTAAAAATGCTTGATCGACAATACTTAAGTTAATATGAAGAATTGAATATAGTTTTCATAAAAAATAAATAGAATCAGAAAATAAGAAAAATAAATAAATAAAAAAATGTAGGAAGGAATATATTTTATAAAAATTATTATATTACTCTTTCCCATTGAAAAAGTAAAAGAAAATTTAAATTTATTTTTTCTTACATTTTTTAAATACCCCCGGCGGGATTCGAACCCGCAACCTTTGGATTAGAAGTCCAACGCGCTATCCAATTGCGCCACGAAGGCTTCAAAATATAAAAGGAAATCATAAAGTATATTATTTCCATATAATCTCATATATTTTAAAAATTGCTTTCTTTTTTATATAAATCCATACAATAGTTCCCTACAGATTAGCTTCTACATGTACATTACATTATAAAAAAATTATCTTAAAACATTTGAATCATTACTTATCTCCCATATTGGATGTATATAATGATTTTTTTTTTTTTTTTTTGTGTAAAATTCGATTTTACAGAACCTTAATGCAATGTAAAAATTTGAAAATGCGAGTTCTGTATAAATGCGCATTCATGAATTGTGCTTCTTTTCCCGTTATACATGTTCGGGTAAAAAATTTGTCCATATGACATTATGAATGGGAGGAGCTCCATATATTCTGGTGATTTTCGTTCAAATGCAAAAAAAAAAAAAAAAAAAAAGTCAAAAATTCAATAAAAGGGAAGATGTGTATAATTTTATAACGGTATGAACCAATTTGTAGGAAATGCTAATTTTATTTTTCATGTGAGAAACCAAAAAATTATTTTTCTCTTAAAAATGCGAAACTGTACACTTGTTTATTTATTTTCCTTTTTTTTTTTAACCTTTTTTCCCTTAAGATAGAGGATTCTTCTACATAATTAGTTTTGTGCAACCCTTTAATGTTTCATCAAAAAAGACAAAAAGGAATTTAAGTTTACGATAAAGTTTCAGTCTTCATATTTGTTATATATTTTTTTCACAATCATTACCCACATGCCCATTTTTATATCTGCATAAAACTTTTTTATAAAAAAATGGTAACCAATAGAGCATAAAATTGTCTCCTTTTTTTAATATGCATACAATTGAATTCTTATAAAAAGAATTTTCCATAGACAGTTCCTTTTACTTAAGGAACTAATGTTCAACAGTAGCTTGGTATGTAAATATTGTTTACACATGATGTCGTAAATTTTTACCATATATAGGTATTATATAAGTTCACAAAAGGACGGAAAATTTTATAGTACCCAAATTTTAGCTAGCTGAAATGCTGTGCATATAGATAGATATATATATATTTTGTTATGGCAGTTGCTTGCAACTCCAATTAGTATGTAAATAAATGAACAATTTTTGAAAAGTGCTTTACGCTGATCACAAAGAGAAATGTAACAAAATAGCAGACCATCTGCTAACTTATGTACGTATGTATATTCACATATACAATATATGTTGTAAATATTTACGAAATTTTTTTATGCAAACAGCTAGCTAAAATTATTTTTATTGCTATTTAAAAAAAAAAAAAAAAAAAAAATTCTTTCAGTCATATTTTTATGCAGTCGTTTAAAAGCAGTTTCAATTTTTTTTTGGGTGTGTACATATATCTTTTTGTACTTGCGCATGTGTATATGTGCATATATGTACATATGTATATATATACATGCTTGAAAAAAATGATGGAATATATAAAAAAAAAAAAAAAAAAAAAAAAAAACACCGGTAAATAGGGTTTATTCATATATACGTAGCGTTAAAAGAACATAAGCATGCACAAAAGTATACGGAGTACATAAAGGAACAAATGTACACATTTCATACCAGCACCCAGATGTTCAGGAGAGCATATTATACTCAAATATGCGCATGAATAGACGCATGAGCATATGCACATTAGCATACGCATTAACATATGCATATATAGGAAAACATCTTTTGCATATCATACACACTTGTAATTATATTGATACATTTGAAAATTCTTAAAATGGGGGAATTTCGTAAATAGCGAAAAAAAAAGAAAAGAAAAAATTATTTTAAATTCCTCCTCTCTCTAACCAATCATGAATAGGTGTTTTTAATTAAGTATACAAAATTAAACCATGTAACATAAAGTGCATTTGTTTCTGAAGTAACATGCATATATGGATGTATGTATGCAGTTAAAATATGCAATAATTAAATAAACAAATTCTCTCTATGCGTTTCTAAAGTAAAAAAGCTTTCAAAAATAAACACGGCTGAAAATGTAGTGTTGCAATAACGTGAAAAGTATGTGACGTGGGTTT
Organism: Plasmodium gonderi; assembly: GCF_002157705.1. Lineage (NCBI taxonomy): Eukaryota > Apicomplexa > Aconoidasida > Haemosporida > Plasmodiidae > Plasmodium > Plasmodium gonderi. The sequence continues at coordinate 843,163 of NW_021628937.1, forward strand.
GTCATGCTTCCTTTTTGCTGATACATGAATTCTTCTTCTATGGGGATAAGCGTAAGTATGTGCAATGAATGTGATGAATATGGAATTTATGTTACGAATATGCTATGCGTGTATGCAGCTTTTTTGCTTTGGCTGGTGTTTTAGAAATATCAATATGTATACAACTGCAGGATAATTTGGAAAATAAATGAATGGTGATTTGTCTCTCTCAGCTTTCATGAATAATACAGATAAATACATTATATATACCTAAATACACGTTGATGAAATAAACGATTCAAATGTGTACTTGTGTAAAATATGAAGTTATATATATAAGTCATGTACAGTACCACATATGTTTCACACATACATATACTGAGAAAATTTTTTCGTTAATTAAAATATTGTGCGTATACAGAAACGTTGAATAAATTCGGGAATGAATATTAAAAAAAAAAAAAAAAAAAAAAAAAAAAAAAAAAAAATTTAAATAAAAATGAATAAAAAAAAAAAAAAAAAAAAAAAAAAAAAAAAAAAAAAAAAAATATTAAAAAAAAAAAAAAAAAAAAAAAAAAAAAAAAAAAATATAAAAAAAAAAAAAAAATAAAAAAAATGGGAAAAAAAAAAAAAAAAAAAAAAAAAAAAAAAAAAAAAAAAAAAAATTTAATTAAAAAGGATTAAAAAAAAAAAAAAAAAAAAAAAAAAGGGTAAAATATAAGAGATTCTTTATTTATATAAACATAAATCTACACACATAATATATTTATAAATATATGCACATGTATGCAAAAAAAAAAAAAAAAACACCCAATGGTCACATATATATATATACATTACAACATGAGAGATATATAAAAATATAATTTAAAGTAGTACTGAATAAATAATACATGCAAAGTTAGTTGCATTCATAAAGGGAGAGGCTGTTTTATTTATTAAAAAAAAAAAAAAAAAAAAAGATAAAAGATAAAAGGTAAATGGAAAGTGATACGTGATAAGTGATAAAAGGATAGGGGCAAGGATAAAAAGGTACGGATTAAGATAATGATAAAGATGAGGATAAAGTACACGGATTAAGAGTTTTAGGGTAAAAAGATACAGAAATTGAAAAAAGGTGTTTGGGAAAAAAAAGACGGGCTTAAACCGGAACTACTACTGGTGTCTTTACAAAATATGACGGACTATAAGCTGCAAATGAAAATATTCCTGCAGTTACAGTTGCTGAAAGGAATCAGGGAATGCGGGTAGGCATAAAAAAAAAAAAAAAAAAAAAAAAAAAAGTTAAATGTGTATATTTGTACAAATGTAAATTTAGTTAGCAATAAAGAATTTTATTGTGAATGTTTATTGCAAGCAAAAACAAAAATTGCAAAAAGAATATATTTCTCAAAACATATCACAAAACGTCACTCGGGATATAAAAACACGATATATATATAATGCATATGTGCACTTATTTTGTGTAAAAATATTACCGGAAAAGGACACTGTTATTATCCAAGATAGGAAAATGGTCCTAAAAAGTTTCAGATTTACGCATGAGGTGTTCAAAAATGAAAAGGGACAAAACAAATTTTTCTTCTTTAGTGGCAAATTTGTATCTTTCTCTGGTTGGGATTTTCCATTTTCCAATAATCTGGTGACTTTCCTATTACAACAGTTATTGTTATTGTTATTACTATTATTAACATCATCAATTTCATTTGATATTTTTGCCTCTACTAATCCTAGCCCAATAACACTTGACACTGCACAATGCGTAGAACTCAATGGTATACCACAAATACTAAAAAACAAAACAACCAATCCTGATATAAGTTCTATGGTAAAACCTCTTGATGGAGTAATTTTAATTAATTTCATACCTACAGTTTTAATAACTCTATACCCTAATATTGATAAACCAAGAGACATGGATAAACCTCCAAAGAGAAGTATATACCATTGTACTTTTAATTTCTCTTTAATTCCATTATTATAAGTATTAAATACTGCAGCAAAAGGTCCAATAGCATTGGCTGTATCATTTGCGCTTTGAGCTACTACACCTAAAATTGCACTAATAATTTGAAGAGATGAAAAAACAATTTCTGTTTGATGATCAAAATTTTCAATCACTGTTTGGGCTATGTTATTATTGCTATCGTTATCAGTGTTACAATTTCTCCTCCCTACTATCTTACAACACTTATTAATTTTTATATCATTATTTGTTTCCTGCACATTTTTCATGTTTATTATGGTTTGATAATTCTGTTCCTCCTCATCTTCATATTCTTCTGGAATTTTTTTTTTTTCAATATGCTTTTCTTCACATGGTGCTAACGATGATCCTACAACCTTGGTTTGTTGTTTTTGACCTGATAAAGGTACCTTAGGTTGAGTAACTTGGGTTTCGTTAGAAGCAACTGAGTTTAGACTACTATTATTTACATTACATATAGCGTTATTATTACTATTATTTTTCTTGTCCATTCCACTTTTTTCCAAATCGTTCATCATGTCATCACCAAATAATTTTTTCTTAAAGTTATAATCATTTAATCTTTTGTTATATACAAAATATATAATTACAGATCCTATACATGTCAAAAAGGATGATAATATTATACATATAAGGGAAGCATAATAAGAATTCGCAACACTCCAATCCTGAACATAACAAGGTGAAGTTGTAACTACAGTATTTCCCTTCTTCATTTTGCATTCAATATTTAACACGATTGGATTTTGAAATACTAAAAATACACTAAATGGCAACGTTATCAAGAATATTAAAAACCAATATGTTTTTTTTATTATCTGAAAAGAATTTTTTTTTCTCAAAATTAAATGACGTAGTATGGTAAAAGCTATTGCTGAAGAACTTCCAGCCAACACAGGTGCAGCAAACCATGATATAACTATACTGTGAATTTTTTCCCATTTAATTGATTTGGTATGACCTGCAGCTAATCCAAAACCCAATAATGCTCCAATTATACTGTGTGTTGTCGATACAGGTAATCCTAAGCATGTGGCTATTGCTAGCCACATGGTTGCACCCATAAGGGCGCAAAACATTCCTAGCATTAAAAATTCTGGAGCATCATAAAATGCTTCAAAGTTTATTATTTTTGAACGTATAGAATCAGTAACTGTGCCACCCAGTAAGGAAGCCCCTAATGCCTCAAAAAAAAAGGCAATAATTAAAGCTTTCTTAATGCTTAAAGCTTTGGATCCAATGGATGTGCTAAACGTGTTTGCTATATCATTTGCTCCTGTTACAAATGCCATAAAAAAACATGCTACACCACTCGCGATGACCAACCATAACATGTCAGGAGTTGTTACCATTTGACTTTGTGAACTATTGTGCTTTTTTATTACCTACTCTGAGAAAAACGCGGGAAGAGAGGGAAAAACGTGAAGGCGTGAAAGCGTATGTCGTGTAAATCAGAAAAAATAAAACAAAAATTGCACACATAATTGCACACATAATTGCACACAGGTGGAATAAAAATATATCTTATAAAGGTGAGCACCAATTTTGAAGAATTTTTTTTTTTTCTCCCACTCAAACTTTTCTCATATATACTTCTCATTTATATGTCTCGTATTTTTCGCTTTAAACTTACTTAAAGTAACAAAAGGTTTTTTTTTTTTTTTTTTTTTTTTTAATTATGGGGAAATTATCACGCACCCTTTTTGCAAGTAAACTACTCTTCTAATTCTTGCTTTAACTGTTCTGTAGTATAGGTGCAATTATGTTACATATATAAACGTTCTCCTATTTTAGCAATACACTATATATTCCACTTGGTTTTTATTGGCTTGGTGGGAAAATGAAAAAACAAAAAAAAAATGAAAAAATGAGAAAACGAAAAAAAGGAAAAAGCGAAAAAAAAAAAAAAAAGAGTGCTATATCTAAAATCCTTTAATCTTAATTTAATTATATTCAATTAGATTTAATCTTGCAAAGAAATTCACTCTCTAATATATACATATATATATATACTAGTTCGTCTTTTCGTGTATGTCTATGCGCATGTGCATAATTATGGCATATGTTTCAAATCGGTTTAGCTGTTAGCTTTTAAAAAATTATTCTATTATGTATATTATTGACTTTTCTTATTTTTTGCAATTCGTTTTAATCCTTGGTTTTAATTCTTACCACCTACAGAAAAATTAAAAAAAAAAAAATTACAAAAAATTTTATACTATATCTATATATTACAAGACATGAAGAATATAAAACATAACAATCGCGTTTTTTTGTGAAAAAAAAAAAAAAAATGTTTAAGTTGTTTTCAAAAAAAGAACAAATGAAATTATGCTTGGGGACTATGTCCCATTTGTTCCTATATTTCTTTAAATCATTAGAACTACACTACAACGTTTAATCATGTAATTGTTAAGTTGGTCACACAGACAGATTACATATACATATGTTATGTTTATAAGAAATGTATATATACATAATTGTGTAAACCTGTGCATAAAAGGAAATTAAAAATCGTGTATATAGATTATACACATATATAAATAAATACATTATACACATATATAAATAAATACATTATACACATATATAAATAAATACATTATACACATATATAAATAAATACACTATACACATATATAAATAAATACATTATACACATATATAAATAAATACATTATACATATATATAAATAAATACATTTTTACTTCCCATAGACGTAACGGTAGTTTATACAAATGTGTTTCATTAAGTACATCTCATATGTAAACGTATATATCACGTACGTATGTAACGTAATATATATATATATATATATATATATCTATGTGCTGAATTTTAAGTCCCTTTCCTTTTTCACTTACATATTTGACCAAAAAAGAATTATTTGATATATTTTTATTTTATTATATTTTTTAACTTATGATTCAAGGCAGACTTATTGTTAAAAAAAAAAAAATGTGCTAATAAAGCGCATATATATATACAAATAAATATGTGCCTGTTTTTATAAATAAACATGTGTTATATATATATATATATATATATATTTATACATATATATATTTATACATATATATATTTATATATATGTATGTAAAATGTGAATTGTTTTGTGTACATTTTGACTTAAAATTTGAAAAAAAAAATTAAATTTCATAAATCTTTTATTTTACATATATACATAAACTTTTTGTACACGGGAATTTTTTGTTGGTGAATTTTGCTCTTTTGTTTTTTCACTCAAATGTATAAATATACGGTATATACGTATATATGTATATATATATATATATATAATACTTATAAACATAATCTTCTTACAGTTTGTGTGGCTTTTTGGAGCTTTGGCTCTATTGACGCTTTTATGTGCGCTTTTTTTAACTTTTTTTTTTTTTTTTTTTTTTTCTTTTTTTTTTTTTTGAAACTATTTGCGTTACATGTGATGTTTTTGAATATTAAAAAAAAAAAAAAAAAAAAAAAAAAAAAAAAATTCTCGCAATACACTATTTAGAATGTTTTGAATATAAATGGAAGAAGGATTATTGTTAGGTATGTGTTATACAAGTGTATAAAAAAGAACACGATCAAAAATGTTACATGTTTAGGTATATTTGTACGTATATTTATATGTATATTTATGTATATTATAGATATGATTTATTTACTATGTCATTTATGTTTGCGCTAATCCTCAGCTATCATATATGATGGGAGGAGAGCACATGGGGTACAGCACACCACATATCCCACCAATGCATGTGTTTTATTTTATTATTTTATTTTTTTTTTTTTCATGTTGCCTTTTTATATTTTATCACATAATTGTTTATAATAGACTCAATAACAATATTTTAAGAATTTTTTTATTTATCATATTTTAATTCATTTTAAAGGGTTATTTTGTACATATATTTAACGGAATTTAGCAATTCTCAACAAAATTTCAACCGTGTTAGATATATAATTACATAATATACAATATACAGATATATATAGTCTTTATTGTGGGTTACAGAAAAAAAAAAAAAAAAAGGCTTAATATTCACAATATATAAATATATTTTTTTTATCGAAGGGAACCTAAAAACTTTAAGGCCGCTATGTTTAAATATTTCTCACTTATGCACATATTTTATATATCACGCAAAGTATGTAACACATGTGTAAATATTACAACTATATGAATGTATAAATATATCTCTATCTATCTATCTATCTATCTATCTATCTATCTATATATATATATATATATATATATATATATATATATATTTATTTATATTTATATTCGGAGGAATAAATTCCGTTTTGTAAAGGTTAAGATATATGCCTTCATGTGTCGCATGTGTGTGTTGATTTCAGCCCTTTATGGCAACTTCACTAACTGGGTATATACGTTTCGGAAAGAGCAATTTTTATGCATAAAAAAAGGAGAAAATTTTTGTCACATTAAAGAGAGGGAGAGGGGTAGATTGTTTGGTTCTTTGGTTGTTCATTGTACAATCCTAATTTGTTCTTCTTCTGTTTGATTATTTACATGATGAACTTTCCTTTTTCTTTTCAATTTTTTTTTTAATTTTTTTTTTTTTTTATTCTTCTACTCATGAAAGGAGTTATGCAAAGCATTATAGCTTCTCCTCAATTTGAGAAAAAAAAAAAAAAATTATAACATCAATGCTAATACCAATGCTAGTAACAATGCTAGTAACAATGCTAGTAACAATGCTAGTAACAATGCTAGTAACAATGCTATAGTAACAATGCTATAGTAACAATGCTATGTCAATGGAATTGTTATAAATATAAATAGATTTGTTTACGCGTTCTTCCGTTCAACGTGCACACAAGCATTTTTTATTTATATGAGCACATGCTTCAAATTATTTATGTGTTGCACAGTTTGCACCTATGAAAGAACGTTACACAACATTGTCCCGCTTTGCACAGTTCCCTATATTAGGCAGGTTCCATCAGTTTCTTATTCTCTGACTCATATTTTAATTTACGAAAGAGGAGGATGCTCTGAACTACCGTATTTGTTGCATGACAGGAAAAAAGCAAATAATTTTTTGGCTTAATTGCAAGGGAATATCTCATAAATAAAATACTGTAGATGGCTAGAACAGCTGTCATTTTCTCTGAAACAAACATGGGTAATTTCTTCAAATCGTTACAACCTTTGGTTAAAAAAAAGAAAAAAAAAAAAAAAAAAAAAAAAGATGAACTTTCAACATGATATAGGTGTGCATAATTACATTCCCACTTAATTGTGCATGTAGAAACAAGTGCACATTTTTATAGGAAAACGTATTTTGCTCTGATGGTATACTTTAATGTAAAATAAACATTTTAAAATAGCGCTAAATGGGTATAAAAATAACAAAGCTAATTGTTTGATAAGAATGTAGGGATGAGATGATATGCGTAAAAAAAAAAAAAAAATATACCTGCAAGAACAAAACCCCAGTTGGCTAAGGGAGCCCAAAACATAATGCTGAACGCATTCTTTTTAACATTTTGAAAAACTGATTTTATGTTTGACATGATGAATTATAATGTTTATAAAGTTTGTGAGCATAAATATCTTTGTATTTATATACAGTATGTGTTCACATGATAATTAGTTAAACCTGGAAGCAATTTTAAAGGTAGGAAACATGCGTGTCCTAACTTATAGTTCGAATGGATTATGTAGGCAATAATACAGATTTTTTTTTTTTTTTTTTTTAGAGGTGGTGAATAAATATTTTTATGTCTACTAAAATAGGCTTTTTAATTTGTATGAATACGGATATGTGATCTTCTTCGTTTTTGCGTTTTCACACATGGATACATTTTCTTAAAGTGTAAACATTGCTATCATTTCCTAAGCAGTAATTAAAAATGATCACACAAAGGAATAAAAAATAATAAATAAGTAAACAAATAAATAAACAAATAAATAAACAAATAAGTATACAAATAAGTATACAAATAAGTAAACAAATAAGTAAAATAATAAATATAAAAAGAAGTAAAAAATTATAACGTTCATTTGGGGGAATGTAATATTCGCGATGAGCACTTATAAATAAAAAAAAATGCACACTTTGAAGAGTGTAAAGTGCACTCCTTGGAAAGAACAGAATATACGATTTGAAATGAACAAGTATATTTTCAAAAAGGAAGAGAAAACCTTCTGAGGTAAAGGGAAAAAAAAGAAAAAAAAAAAAAAAAGAATACTTTTTTGTGTAAGAGATTTTCCATCAAAATAGATTAACATTTTGGCATGTTTTTTTTTTTTTTTTTTATTTTATTTCTTCTTGAAAATGGCCAAACGTAGCTTTATTTATTTGGACTTATACGTTACAGCAAGGAAGAAACAAACATGATTGGATAAAAATTGTGTGTTGATGGATGGAAATTCATTCATTGTACATTATTTTGCTTTACTTAGACTTTCCATTTTTACTTTAAGTTATGTTTTAGGTTTTTTTTTTTTTTTTTCCCCATACTTAGTGGGTGATATTTATGACTACTTTTTGTAGAAGCGAATTTACAACCCCATAATTATGAACGGCTTGGATTATAGAAAAAAAAAAAAAAAAAAAATAGGAAGTGTCCACGCAAAAATTATAAATTGTCTGGGGATAACAGGGACAAATCAGTATTTCCAGTGGATTCATATTTAGTTACCTTTAGCCAATGTAGCCATTAAATCAAGGGAAAAGGGAAAAATAAGAAAACACATAATTACACATTCGAATATATACATACATAATTTCGCCATGGTGCTTATCATTAAAAAAAATCCAAAATTTGCATGGTCAAATGTACGCTTTAGTGTATGGCTTCGTCGTTTTTCATGTAAGATCCATTTAAATAAAAAAAAAAAAATGATAATGGCTAGATATAGTAACTTTTTTTTGTAGTTCCGCAAATGTATAAGACGCGTAAAAAGTGTCTCTCGCTACAGATGGAAAAATAATGTGACTAAGAATTGTGTTGTAAAACTTGTGGATACAAAATTGTGTGAAAGGGAATATGAAAAGAAAACTATATGTGTATATATACGCAGGCATGACGAAAATGTTTACTTCCTTCTCTAGGTGTAAGAATGTGTTTCTTTTGTTTTATCCATATATATATTGTTTTTATTTATTTTTTTTTCTTTAAAATAACTTAAATAAGTTCATTTCATAAAATAAAAGAAAAATGTAAAAGAAATGTTGGAGATGAGGGTAAGACGACATGAGATAAAAAAAAATAAATTAAAAATAAGATGGTCAAAATTTACATAGTATTTATAAGTGTGCACATAATTGTGAAAAAGAAAAAAAAAAAAAAAAAAAGATCCACGCGAAATAAGATAAATGAGTTGAGAAAAATGCGAAAGGTTTACAAATTATTTTTTTTCTCATGATATAAATCCATAACCGTTTTCCTATTTTCATATTTTACATAAGATTTACTTATTTGTTCATTTAATGGGACTAGTACTAGTAGTGTTTTTTTTTTCTATTTTTATAAATAACAACTTTTTATTTTTACAATTTTATCTAATTTTTATTTTTTTTGCGTTCCTGATTTTCCCACATTTTTGCCGTTTATGTTAATTTCTTTTTCTTTTTTTTTTTTCCCACCTTGATAAGATTTTCGAATTACAATTTGTCCTTTTCTATCTATGAGAATATTACACATTTAAAAAAAAAAATAAATAAATAATGAACTAACGCCAACGTAATCCTAGGGAAATATTAATATTTTATTTTTTTCCTTTAAAAAGCCGTAAAGCAAAGCGTTAAAATGAAAACTTTGCTAAATGTGTATATATGTGTTTTATATATATACACGAATGTATGTGTGTGTGTTTTTTTTTTTTTTTATTTTGTTTATATGCATCCAATGAAAAAATTGTGCCTTTTTTTTTTTTTTCCTTTTCCACTTAATAATTAAATTGATTTGAGGATAATTAAAATAATATCACATAATTTTTGCTACGAAAAACGCAATAGTACACAATGTGAGAAACTGGGAAATTCGCGGATACTTATTTACATACATGCGTGAATACGTGCATACGCATGTCACATTTTTATTAATCCTATTTTTGATCTTGTTAGCACAGTGCCAACATAGCATTTTTTTGTATTATTTTTTAAGAAGAACACTGCAAAAATTCATAGGGACTTTCTGAAGCATCCTTTATTTTTACTACATCAGGTAAGTCACCTTAACATAAATCAGCACATACCTACAACTGTTCGCATATTTGTTAGCTAACCTCCAAATCATCCACATAACGTCCATTTCACATGTCAAAAAAGTGTAAGAAAAATATATATATATATATATATATATACATACATTATTACATAGCAGGAGTAACCACTGAACTTATTTTTATGCATAAATATGTAGACAAGTTTTTTTTTTTTTTTTTTTTTTTTTTTTTTTCTTTGTGCATAACCCTCCAACTCGCAGAAAAATGTCTAACGAAGAATATGATCATCTTTATAAGATAATTTTAGTTGGGGATGCAACTGTGGGTAAATTCAAAAACAGAGCAAAACAGAACAAAGCAAAGCAGCAACAAAATTTTTCATTTGCTGCACTCATGTAAAACATCGTGTTCATACTACTCCTCCAACTTTGCAATTGCACAATTGTGATTTTTTCCTATCAATATACTGCTTCAAATTTGCGAACAAATTGGGTATTATTTTCTGACTGTGCAGGCAAAACTCATTTATTATCGAGATATATAAGGGGATCTCTTCCCAGTGTTGCAAAGGCGACAATTGGTAAAATGGATAAGAAATAAATTATTAAAGCCAAATTGGAGACAATGTTTGCATCATATATTATCACCTTCTTTTACATGAGGTAAGCTAATTTATTTTTATTATTTTATTTACTTTTTTTTTTTTTTTTTTTGTAATTTATTTTATCCCTATTATAGGTGTCGAATTTGCCACAAGAACTATTCCATTGGCCGTAGGTGGAACGGTGAAGGCACAGGTAATATAATGAAAAAATTATAAAGTTTTGTATTTTATTCACAATGGATGACTATGGGGATGGATGGGAAAACTTACCAAGATATATATATATATATATATATATATATATATATACATGCACTTGTATGTATCTTTGCATATGTAAACTTATTTTTTCCCTTTTTTCCCTTTTTTTTTTCAATCATCTTATTCCCTGTGTACACGAAAATTTACAGATATGGGACACGGCAGGACAAGAAAGGTATAGAAGCATAACGAGCGCTCATTACAGGAGAAGTGCAGGAGCCATATTAGTATACGACGTAACAAAGAGAAAAACGTTTCTTAGTATTTCTAAATGGCTAGAAGAGATTCGTCAGAATGCTGACAAAGACATTGTCATTATGTTAGTGGGGAACAAGGTTGATCTGGTAGATCAAGATGAAAGTAGGAGAAAGGTGAGATATCTGTTTGATTATTTGTACACGCGAGTGTGCGTGTGCGTCTGCATATGCTTATATTGCGACTTTTTGCATACCCTATTTGTGTGATACTCTGATTTGTAGCATTAACTCTTTTTCATTTTATTTTGTAATGTCCACATACTCTGAAACAATACACTCCCTGAGGCATAGAGCGAACAGAACAACTCCTCACATATATATTTTTCTTAAAATGCAGGTAACATATGAACAAGGAGCAAGCTTTGCCAGGGATAACGATTTATTTTTTGCAGAAGCTTCTGCTGTGTCCAAGTTGAATGTAAAACATGTATTCGAAAATTTGTTGCAAGAGATATATAACAACAGAATGAAAAATAACAACGGAACTTTTAGCACTCGTAGTAGTGCCACTTGCGAAAGTGCTATTCAGTTAACGAAGGCGAAAAGTATAATAAAGTTAAATGATTTAAATGATAATGGTGATGAATCAGAACACAGAAACAGGCCTACGTGTTGTTAATATGAACAGAAAAAAAAAAAAAAAAAAAAAAAAAAAAGGTACCTTTTCTTGAGCATACAATTGAAGTAACCATTTTGGAAAATTTTCTCCCAATCCGCGTGTGCCGTTAAGCAACAATTAATTGTTTTTCTTTTGAAAAAAAAAAAAAAAACGTGATCATAACAGTTTTTATCACGTCACATTTAATATGATAGTAATTTTTTTTTTTTTTTTTTTGCCTTTTTAGCATTTGTCTAATATAATCGTTAAAGTTGTTATATATATACATTATTGTGAATGCGTTTTTTTTTTTTTTTTTTTTAATTTCCACATTTGTTGTATAACAATACGTATTCTCATAGCAATGCATTTACCTAATGCATTCGTTTTATGCAATCATGTTATATAATCCCTTTGTGAAATAACATTATCATATTTACTTATTTTTTTGTCATAACTAAAATAATACTTTTTGATACCTATAAGCTTCTTGCTGCTTTTTTTTTTTTTTTTTTTTTTTTTTTTTTAAATATCTATTAATGTATTTTTTTAAAGTTTTTATTTCAATATTCCTTATAACCTAATCATACTTTCATATTTTTGTGCCCATATCTATTTAACTTTAATTGATTTTTTCCGCCGTGCTCAAATACATCAATTTTACTCTTCTTTTTTGTTAAAAATAAAATAAAATTTTTTAATACCTAAAAAGTTTTTATATTATTTTTTTTTTTTTTTTTTTTTTTTTTATTAAAATAATTTTTTTTTTTCTTTTTTTTTTTTTTTTTTTTTTTTTTTTTTTTTTTTTTTTTTTTTTTAATATCTATTCATGTATTTTTCTAAAGTTTTTATTTCAATATTCCTTATAACCTAATCATACTTTCATATTTTTATGCATTTATCTCTTTATTTTTCTTTCCAAACTATTTTGTTACTTTTTTATTTTTTTTATTTTTTTATTTTTCATTTTGCCGCTTTATACCTCCTAATTCGAAAACATGTGGCTGATATTTTTTTCTATCATGAAGACACAAATGGGAATTGACAAATAGAAGAGTGAATTGGCAATATTCTGTTTCCCTTACCTCCCTTGGAGCATAAAAAGTTATGTCTTCCAAATGTGCATGAAAAAAAAAAAAAAAAAAAAAAAAAAAAAAACAGCACTAATAAAGGAAGAAAAGAAAAAAAAAAACGGTGTTTTAAAAAAAGGAAAAAGAAAAATCAATGTGTTAAATAAGAAAAAAGAGCTGTGTTAAAAAAAAAAAAAAAAATTTAGATTCCATATGAAGCACAAGTTTCAACAAAAATTGGATGAAAATGGATATCCAATCCATCATTATTTGGTGCATAATTTATCCATTTGTAAAATGCATATTTGCTTATTATAAGAAAAATACAGAGAACTATGTTTGCCTCATGTATATAATTTTTTGTGAAACCGATACAACTGAGTTGAAATGTTCCTCGAGTAGAAGTAGGATTAAGTAGGAGAAAAACAATGAGAGAAAAAGAGAAATCGGAGGAAAACTTAGAACCTTCTTCCTTCGTCTTTTGCAAACTAAAAGTTTCCCATTTTTATATGCCATTGAATATGAATGAAGATGGTTTGTAGGAAACAACACGGATATGTCTTTTATTTCTCACAGGCGGGACTAGGCCTCATCGCTAAGATCTTTCACAATTTTCCTGCACGTGCTACGTAAAAAAGAAATTCTTAAAACGTGGCAAAACGAAATGACCATGCATGCATACATACGTGCATACGTAAATACGTGCATACATAAATACGTGCATAAATAAATACATACATACATATAAATATATATATATATATATATATATATATATATATATTTTTTTTTTTTCTTTTTTTCTCAAATAGTAGCCTACTTTTAATGTCCACAACTTTGCTGTGTTCTATTTGTGCTTTCACACGTAGTGCTTTATTATGCAAAGTGTAAAAGTTTAAGCATATATGCGCGCCCGTTAAAAAAAAAAAAAAAAAAAAAAAAAAAAAAAAACGACCTTTTCTTCACAATTTTTTACATGAGAATTTCTTCTTTTTTTTTTTTTTAACACTTATTAAACGAACGTGTTGATTTTTTATTAAAATATGATATATGTACATATGAATATATAATGGATTTTTATGTATGTATCACATTTAGAACTTATCAATTTTTGTTTCCTTTTTACGTTGCAACTATTTTGTGGCTACTTTAGGATGTTATAATTATTCCACCTATTGAACAAGAAAAACCATACGTCACTCAAGGAGTGTTTTTACATATATCCTGTAATAACACTAAGTGAGTGGGGTATACCCATTCAATTTTTCATCAATTCACTATTATGCAAGATGTAACATGAAATGAGATAAGCAGAATGTTTATTAAATATGGGTATACCGTTAAGTAAGCAACAATGTTAAATAATTTCACTCGTAGTTTTGTGTAAAAACTGCACCGACACATTGCTATATATTTTTTTATTAAAGATTTTCTTTCAATTTCCTTTTCACATGGTAGTTTGGAAATGTAAAGGCAACCGTCACACATGTATAACACATATAACTATAGTGATCACCAGACAAAGCTTTGCACCTACTTCAACTCCCATTTTGGAACTGAGAAGGTTAAGAAAAAAAAAAAAAAACTTGCATATATACATATGTAATAGGAAGAGAAGATGCTTCTCAAAATTTTGGTCACCTATATATATATATATATAACAGTGCACATATTATATACTTATCTATTTTTTTAAGTATATATAGACAATTCATTTTTAGAGTACACTGTTCTAATGCATGTGTTGCACATGTATTGGTACATTTACATGTATATGTTTTTATAAATACAGCATTATATACAATTGTTATAGTTTACTTTTCCTTTTGCTTGTGAATGAATTTAATTCATAAGTGCTGATTTTTTTTTTTTTTTTTTTTCAATTCCCCTGTATACATGCATTAATATAACCATGGGCACACACATAACCTTTTCTTATATTTGCTGCTTTACATAATCGTTTCTTACTCCATATTTTTCATGATATATATGTAAAAGCATGTGGCATATTTGTCACTTGATAAGTATACGTAAGTGCACTTTGGAGGTATTCATTTGAAGAGGCAAAAAAGCTAGAACCGACGCAGAAGCCTGTGTGCACTCAAGTACATAAACATATTAGCAGCTAATCGGATGGGTAAAGAATCAGACGAAATCATAAAAGCACGAATGAGCAAACGAAGTAGCAAAAAAACGAGCAAACAAAATAGTCAAACAAACGAACAGACGAAAGCGTGAACAAGACAGGTGCTCTTACCCCGATATCACCTACAAAAGGAATATTTTTCCAAAAAAAAAGAAAAAAATGATTATAGCTGTTGTTGGGTGCACACATGGTGAGCTGAAATTCATTTATGCAACAATTGAAAAGCTAGAGAAAGACAATAATTTCAAGGTAGATTTACTAATCTGTTGTGGAGATTTCGAATGCGTTCGATATGGAATAGACAATGAGTGTTTAAATGTACCTAATAAATACAAAAAAGAAGAAAATGATTTCAGAGATTATTTTACAGGAAAAAAAAAGGCAAAAGTATTAACTATATTTGTAGGTGGGAATCATGAAGCTGTAAATGTTTTAAAACAACTTTATTATGGTGGATGGGTAGCTCCAAATATATACTTTTTAGGGTACTCAAATATACATAATATAAATAATTTCCGCATATGCAGCCTTAGTGGAATATATAAAAAATATAATTTTTATAAAAAATATTATGAACATTATCCATATAATGAAATAAGTAAAGTAAGTTCATATCATGTTCGAAAGTATGAAATTGAAAAATTAAAATTAATAAGAGAAAAAGTAGATATAGTTATTACGCATGATTGGCCAAACAATATTGAAAAACATGGGGATGTAAATGATCTCGTGAGGAAAAAATTTCATTTTCATTCAGATGTATACAATAATACCCTTGGAAATCCACATACTGAATTTTTATTAAATAAATTGAAACCACATTTTTGGTTTTCTTCTCATTTACATGTAAAATATTCAGCTATTTTTTTACATAATGATAAAAAAAATTACACACGATTTCTTTCATTAGATAAGGCTGAACCAAGAAAACACTTTATCCAAATTTTGAACATTGAGAAAAGGAACAACATACCATATCTTAGGTTTGACCATTTGCCTAAGTCTACAGCTAATAACGACACAGATGGAAAAAGTGTTTTTTTCAATGAAGATTATGAGAAACTTTTGCAGCATGTGGAAGATGTGCAGCGGAGAGATGCCGAGGAGGATGCAAAGGCTGACACAGACAAGGTAGATGCAAAGGCTGACACGGATAAGGTAGATGCAAAGGCTGACACGGATAAGGTAGATGCAAAGGCTGACACAGACAAGGTAGATGTAAAGGGTGACACAGACAAGGTAGATGTAAAGGGTGACACAGACAAGGTAGATGTAAAGGGTGATACAGACAAGGCAGATGCAAAGGATAAGAATTGCAAGAATCCAGATGATGGCATACGTGGAAGCAAAGTTGTTCCTAAGTTAAACGAGAAAGGTGCAACACAATCGAACGATCAGCTTAACAACAAGGAATGGGAAGGAGCAGAAGCAGGAAATGTAGAAGCAGGGAACACAGAAGAAGGGAACACAGAAGAAGGGAACGCAGAAGCAGGAGGAGAAACAAATGGAGGCAAGGACCCCAGCGAGGAGCGTAAGCAATTTTACATATGCTATGACGAAGAGTGGCTAGCCATTTTAAAAGCCAACCACCATCTTATTTCAGTGAGTAATAACAAGGATTACAATTTGGAGAAACTGAAATATCCATCGAAAGAGGACTTTGAATATATTAATGAAAAATTGAAAAAACTTGAAAAAATATCAATCAAAGGTAAGGATTATTATTGTGTCCACGGTTACAAAAACCCAAGTTATAAACATTTATGGGAGCAAAGACAGATATTTCTAAACCGTTTCGATTTTCAAGAGCTGAATATATATAACGAATTTGAAAAGGACTTTTTTGCAGAGGAGGTGAGGAAGATAGAAGCTGGACTCCCGTTGGAAGAACCAAAGGTGGTTGAAGATGATGAAGTGGGAGAATATGGAGAAGCAGAACATGTGGATGAAATGAGTGTAGTAGAGAACAATGGTCAGTATAATCAGTTTAACCAATATAATCCATATGACCTGCACAGTCAGCATAATCCGTATGATCTGCACAGTCAGCATAGTCCATATGACCTGCACAGTAAGCATAATCTGTATAATCTGCAGCACAGTCAGCATAATCCATATGATCTGCACAGTCAGAACAATCCGTATGATCTGCACAGTCAGAACAATCCGTATGATCTGCACAGTCAGAACAATCCGTATGATCTGCAAAGTCAGAAGAATCAACTTAATCAGCATAAGCTGTATGATCCAATAGGCGAAAATGAGGATAGTAACCCGAACGTGCAGAGTATACCCAATTCTGAAAATGTACCTGGCGTCGAAGGTACTAATGAGACCACATAAAATGTTAACAGCATTGGTTTCTGATCAATCAGGATAACCCAAATAAACAAGTAGAAAGTATAACCCTATTAACATAACTTTTATTACGACGCTTACGACAAATTTCTGAAAATTGTTCTCTATTAAAGTAGAACAACAAAAAAAAAAAAAAAAAATACCTCAACGCAAGATATGCACATAGAGAATCCTTTTTAAAATTATACGTTAACTACATATTTCTTTTTTCTTTTTTTTTTTTTTTTTTTTTTTTTTGTCACCAAAGATATACATCGTTCATATGATCTTTGCCTTTTTCCCCTGTGAGCATCCATCGTCTACTGGGTAAAGGGCTAATATAAGGATACATATGCAAGGGAAGAGAAAATTTCAGTTTGTGTCTACTTTCATGCTTGAATTAAATTTCTGAATTGTTACAGTCATCACTATGCATGCGATTTTTAAATATACAACCGAGGTTTGAAAACGAGAAAGAATATTAATGTTCATACGCCTGTTAATACGCCTGTTCATACGTCTGCTTATAAATCTATTCATGCATACTTTTGTGTGCTCATTCTGGTGAGCCTCTCCATGTTGGCACCTTGTCTGCGCATTTGCATCCAATTTGTTTTCAAATGTACCAAATGTCAAAATGGAAACAAGTGCCATTAAGTGTTTCCACCAGTGAATATATATATGTCCATCCTTCGGTCTATCTATCTACATATCTACCCACCCACATATCTACTCATATACGTGTCTATTTTTTATCCCCCTTTTGGTTTTCATTTTTACATATAATGATCCGTCGACCATTCGTCAAATAAGAGAAATGAGAATCCTTTATTTTTGATTTAAATCGAAGAAGAGTTCGAATCCCAAATGGAATTCCCACCCATGTATATTTTTTGTAGAGATGAGCACGAACACTATTGTATGCAAATGGTCACATATTAATATGTATGTAGAAAGTGTGATTTTCCTAGAGATAATCTTATTAATTCCATTTTTTGCATATGCATATGAAACGATCCTATTTTTTGCCAAATTGGGGAAATGTGTGTTGGGGAAGGTATATATATATTCAAATTAGTTCATGTGCATATTTCCAAATTCTTAGAAAAAACATGTTAATCTCTGTTATTTTTTTATTTTTTATTAACTTTTTTAATACCATTTCAAATGGAACATATACTTAAAATCTCATTTTACCCCTTTGGTTGACTTCATAAAATAGGGTAAGCTTGGGGTAACTGAAACTTATTGAAAAAAAAAAAAAAAAAAAAAAGTCCTCATTTGAAAAATCTTTCCTTGTAAGGAATAAATAGTTCTTTTTCATGTAACATAGATACATATAAAATTATATGCATATTATTTCTAATGAACAAATTGATCTGTTTCTGAGAAGATCAGACTAATTGGAAATTTACAAAAATGGCAACAATATCCATTAAAAATGAAGAAGACGCTGTTTAATATATTCCCCTTATATCGAAACATGAATGAGAATGCTATTCAACCAATGTATGACATGTAGACACATTTCTGAATATGAATGGATTAAAATATTTTTCAAATCGTCTCATAAATATGAGGATCCTTTTTTTTATTCATTTAGATCCATTCGGTGTGTACGTACACCCTAATTTGTCATGATCAAAAAAAAAAAAAAAAAAAAAAAAAAAAGAGATGAATGGATAGATGGATGGGGGGAAATGTATATCTCCATATTAATACATGCATATTCATTTATATACTTCCTTGTGTATCATCAGAAGAGAATTTTTTTTTCATGCGTCTAGACAAGAAGACAAAGGCTGTTACCGTTTGAAGAGACAAAATATTATTAAAAAGAGAAATTTAGTATAAGAGAAATATATACTTCTTCCTCTCCCCCTAATGTAACTATATTATATAGCTCTCCCGATACATATACATCCATTGTGTGTGTATATATATATATATAATACATACAACAGATTTAAAAAAAGAATTGCAGTAAAAAGAGGGATAAAAATTCGTTATGGATGATGATCTAAGAATAAATGTAAATAAAGAACATGAACCTGGTGAGGTACTCTTGATAAAGCACACTCAGGACGTGAACATGCACGTGAAGGGGAGTACCAATATAAACAGACCACAAGACAAGAGTCAAAAAAAAAAAAAGAGAAAAAAGAAAAAAACGGAGCATGAACATGAAAATGCAAGTGAGCACAAAAATGGACCAAAAAATGGACCAGAAAATGGATCAGAAAATGGATCAGAAAATGGACCAAAAAATAGACCAAAAAATAGACCAAACAATAGACCAAAAAATGGACCCAAAAATGAAAGCCAAAATGAACATGAAAAAAGACTTAACTACTCAATCTCATTCGATTACACGAAATACTACGAACGAGTAAACAAATGGAAGGAGAAAAGACGAGCATACACAAAGACTGGAAATAATGCAGAAAAAATAAATGGCATCATAAAGGCATGCAAGGAAAAAGAGTGTGAACATGAAAAAAAAAAAAATACAAAAAGGAAGTATGATATATCTGGTTGTCAATCAAACCATCAAAGAAAAAACAATAAAACTGAAAATAATGTAAATAGGATAAATAAATTCAAGAAAGAAAACTCTACATTCTTCAAACTGGAAAGTGACACGAGGAATTGTAACCAAAGTGACAACAGTGGAAGTAGTAGCAGAATAAGTAGAAATTGTACCAAATGTCATAAAATATGCAAGTGGCAAAAAAATCCAGACAAGGTAGAAGAAGATGATAAAAAAAGGGCATTGTTCTGTGGATGTAACATTAATTATAAAGAATTGGATACAAATTTAGGTAGAAATATAAATGTTAAGAAACTAACAAATGAATGTAGAAATGAAAAAAACAAACAAGAAGAATATCATAATTGTAAATGCGTTATGGTGAAGAACAACGAGGAATCTTTCTCTTCCTCTTTTCACCACAGTGAAGAAGATATAGATTCTAAACAGGATGAAAAAGACAAATTAACTAATATGCATGATAATGCAAAATCGAATGAAACAGTAATACAAAGTGAAGAACAAATAATATATTCACATGACCAACAACTAGTATATTCAAATGAAACCATAATAGACCAATTAGACAATGCAGTAAACCTGAACCTACAGATTTCCAACTTGAGAAATGTTAACCTAGATCAATTAGAAAGAAACAGTTGCAACGGGAAACACATGAACTGTGGAAAAAATCAAACGATTCTTATTAAATCAAACAAGCCAAATTTAAACACTCCTAATCATTGTTTAGCAAAATTGAACTCTAGCAATATTCTCAGAACTCAAATGAAGGAGATATTCCATCCGAATTATAGCAAGACAGAACAAGAAAAAGGAACTAAAAAGAGAACCCCTAAAACTAGTATATATAACGAAAGGTCGCAACTTTTGAAGAATAATATCTTGGAAAATATTGGCGAAATGGATGATATCACCAGTTCAAATTTGAAAAAAAATAACAAATTTTACTCGAAAATAGAAGGAAATTGTTCTTTCCATTCGAAAGGATACCACAATGGGCTCGCGAATTATTGTCATCCAAGTGACTTGTCCAAGGACAGCTTCTGCAACCACTTCTGTATCGGCTTCCATAAGCACCACTATAACTGGCCGTGTAACTCATCCGTTCTGAACATCAAAAACCCTTTCGCTTACATCTACAAAAGTGCCAAATTTTTTGGAAACGCTGAAGAGGAATGCAGAAAAGAGAAAAATGAAAAAAAGTTGCTACGAACGATTAGTGGACTATGTGTAAATGAAATGAAAAAAACAAATATATATGAACATGAAAGAAACATAACAGAAGACACCACATCCACATTAACTGTCAAAAAAAATGACCTTTTGTTTAGTTTTGAGGGGAACCATTTTAACTCTTTAGATAATTTTTCACTACTCAAAAACAGGGAAATAGGAGAGAAAGAAAGTGAAAGAAAATATAACACAGGTTTGGAAAAGTACACACGGAGAAGAGAAGAAATAGATGATAACTTTGAGAATCAATTCAGAGTAAAATTGCCCAATGAGATGAGGTTAAATATGTTAAGTGACTTTTCCAAATGGTGCGATGCACACGAAACACTCAGATGTGATATCCCTCAGAATGATGATATTCAAGATAGAAGCCTACATCCCACGAAAAATGGGATCATCCAAAAAAAAAAAACGCTAGCTGAAGATGGAGAAATGAATACCTTGAATATGTGCCGAAGAGTTGAATTCGAAAAAGAAGTAAAAAGTTTGAACTATCACAAGAAATTAATAGATATAGGAGAAAAAGACATAGAGAATAATTTTGATTTATTTTTATCTCTTTTTATGAAGTATGAACAAAGAGAACCATATCTTTTCTGTCTATTATGTGATGAAGAACTAACAAAAAATTCCTTTTTTTTTCAAAATTGCATAAAACCAATTTTTGATGATTATAGAAAGTCTAAATTTGAAAAATTGAAAAAAGAAAAATATAAAAATAATTTCCCCTGTACAAATATGAACGACATACATATAAATAAAATAATTATTGAAATTATGACACCTTCTATAAAAAAAAAGTACCTGAAATATGTAAGTGAATTGTACGATAAAAAGGAATACATGTTTAATGATATTAGCGATTCACACGAGTTACAAAAAGAAGTATTCGAAATTAACAATAAAATAGAAAATTTGAATATTAAGTCACTAGATAAACACAGAAACGAATTGTCCATAAAATCAAATAGTCATTATGAAAAAAAAATAAAATTAATTGAAAAACCAAAATGGAGTGATGAAAAAAACTTAAAAAAACTACTACAAAAGCAACAAAATTATAATCCTTTTACCATTTTTGGAACAAGTATAAAAGAAGTGAATCTAGAAGAAGTTTTCACCCTAGATGTATACAATAACTATGTAACCAATGAAGACCGATTTCGAAATAAAATTTTGTACGATCTATATGTAGGAAAGTATATACAAAATTTGTACAACAAGATAGACAACCGTGAATGGAACCTTGTTCTAGATTCTCTCAAAAAACATTGGAAATATTTTACAAATCTGGAATGTAATATGTTCTTAGATCCATTATTATTAGAAGAAATTTTATGGTATATAGATGATAATAAAATGTATAAGGATAAAAGTGAAATCATGTATACGTATGAAAATTGCTTCTGCCCTACTCCAGATCCTGGAAAAGAAATAAATTTAAATGACGAAAAACATTTTGCCAAATCGATGGGAGAGAGGTATACTTCTCACCACAGTATAAAGCATAAAAACTTGTCTTTAAACGAAGAAAATGTATACCCTCACAACACTTTAATTTTAAAATATGATGATATTAGTGTAGAAAAAAATGCATTAACTTGTACTCTCAGAGATAAGGAAATGTTGACAAAAGAAGATCTACTTTTTAATATACCAAGACCATCTAGTGCTTTCTATTATGACTCCGACTTTTTCGAAAATAAAATAAAAAAAAACATGTTTAGAAAAAAGGTGAAACGTCGAAAGGACACTATTGACGAAGATGTGGTAACCTCAAACGTCGAACCATACGTTATAAAATATAAATCCAAAAAATGGACATCTCAAAAATTTTTCGATAATTTTTTTTCCAATTACTACCTCTACAATTTCGGTAGAAGTAATCGTATGTATAATTCCATAATTTAGTGTCCTTTCCTATTTTCTTTTTTGAATGGGGAAGAATCTGCTCATCCTTTTTAGGGGCGTGCATGCAAAGATGATTCCACATATAATGACGCATTCACACATAAAAGATACTTGCTCACATAAAGATGAATACACATAAAAGAGTATATTTGCACCAATGTTTTTCCCCCTTTTTACCGTGTCTATTATGCATAGTTTGTAAAACATTTTGCATATAAGTGACACATGTTGATGAAAAATTTTAATTCAAAATATCACAAGAAGTATTATATCGCACACTCTAAGGTGTGTGTTTGTGCAAAAAAGAAAAAAAAAAAAAAAAAAAACTATTGTATATATTCTAAATTTTCAAACATAACTTTGCATATTTTTTTACTAAAAAAAGAAAAAAGCTACAATGTGTAATTTTGCTCCTGTAGAACTCACGTATACCAAGTTCAAAGAGAAGAGAAAGTAATTACTTATTTTTTTTTTAAATTTAAAGAACATTCCTAATTATTCATTTCCCTTCTGTGTGCAAAAAAAAAAAAAATATATCTCCACGTATGCTCATATTTACACACCTTGCAAATGTAATGTTTATGCATTTTACAAACCTGATATATATAATAACGAAGTTGTCATGTGGACATATATACTTATCTTATGTAACTAGAACAAGCTAATATGTGCTTGTATACATATATCATCTACGTTTTCTATTTTCCGTAAAATTTAACAAGCTAATCTCACCACTTGATAATTTAACAAATTAAGAAATAGAGATGTCTCTAAAAAAAAAAAAAAAAAAAAAAATTCATAAAGACACTGTACTTGTAGAATGAGATACTTGTAATTATAGAGTATTCACTAGTAATATGTAAAGATTCGTAAAATGAATATTTATATAGGAAATAACATTTCTTTATATAAATTAAGAATTTTATGAAATGTGTTAAGAAAGATGAAAAAGAAAATAAAAAAAAAAGATAAGAAGAGTTATAAGTTGAATGCTTATTTTCTTTATTTCAGACAAATCGCAACTACTTCACTTAAAACATTTCTGTTGTTTTGTTAATACTTTCTCAGTTTTCCTTCTTTTCATAAAGCTAATAACGAACTATTTTATAAAAACAGCGAAAACATGTTTTCACATAAATAAAACATGAATGTTCATGTAAAAAAAAAAAAAAAATACTCAAAATGCAAAAACATATGTTTGCATACTTTGTTTGCACAAATTTAAAGCTATAAAAATGAGTTTGCATATTTTCCTTTTAGAGTTTTTTTTAAATAATATTATGTAAAACATAAAAAATTTTGTAGACAGTTTTTTTATTCGTTCATTTTTGTCACACAGAATAAACTCATTCAAATTTTACCCACTTTTTGTGTTATGTGTTTCTACTTGTGCTAATTTTACTAACAAGAGTAGATCTACTTATTGATCTGTTTGTCATATCAGTAGTTTATTTACAACTTTGTGTAAAGAGACATGTGTTCATTGTTTAGCATCGTATTTGACTATTACAATATAGCTTTCCTTTTTGCTTTGCACACAACTTTCTTTTTTTTTTTTTTTTTTTTCCAACTAGCTAGGAGCTAATTGTTCTATTTCAGCGTGTGTGTGTGTATTTTATTTTATTATTATATTTCCATGCACTTTTTTCTGAACAATTCGTGTAAAAAAAAAAACACTCCTAGACCTCACCAAAAGTAATGGTGATTTTTAGCCTATGCAGTATTTTATGATTGTTAACGCTATATGTGTATAAATTGTGGGCTTATAGAACATTTTTTTTTTTTTTTTTTTTTTCTTGTTCCAGTGGACAGCTTGCCGGAGTATTTAACTAGTTTAATACCTGAACATTCAGGTGATAAAAATAAGAGTGCAAAAAAAAAAAAAAAAAAAAAAAAAATGTCCATCTATTTTTTATATAGATAACACTGCACACTATGCATCAACACTTGTTAAGACATTTTTTCACTATCAATATTTTTACCTTTTTGTCCAGTGAGTTTTTTTCATAATTTTGTATTATCTTTTTTTTGATTTATGTGTGTTATAATTTTACCATGCCCTTTGTTTTTAACATGTTTTCCAAATTGTCTCCTCAACATTTCAACATACTATTTGTGTGCATGCGAACCCCTCTTTTTTGCTCCTCGTTGTATGCTTGAAAGTGAAAATAAGTATAAGTTAAACTTTTTTCATTTTTATTTAATTTTGCAAATGACTACAACTGATATATTTTAAATGGTAGCAAATGTTCTTTTTTTTTTTTTTTCATCAAGTATGAAACTATGAGAACACATTTAGACATACATGTATATACATGTGTGTATGCGTACAAACTCATGTGCATGTATTTATATGTATTATTTCCTTCCTACCAAAGGCTACGACACAAATTTTGTATATTTTTCCGAGCCGTACCACAAAATTGTAAAGCAGGAGCTTTCTGAAGACCCAGAATTGAAGAGAATTCTCGCGCATAATATTTACGACAACATAAAAAACAACATCGACTATCTGGAAGAGGTAATGGCACTAAAAATCAACCTTAAGTTCGCGCACGACCTAAATTAGCAAACGAAAAAAGTCTAATAGGTGCAGAATGCAGAAGTGATTTTATACGACACGCATACATGAACACACACATACATACATATACATACACGCATAAATGTATGATCGTTTTTTCATTTCATATAGACCCAGTATAACCAGCTCGATTGGGAAAACTGCCAAAAAGACACATCAGACACCGCCCTAGAGGTAGAACTGGAAAGGAACAACTGTGCTGTCAAATTAGGGCACAAAGAGAAAGGAGAGTGCGAATGCCTAGAAAACAAAGAAATCGAAGCAAGAAACATAGAGTTTGTAAATGCAGTAGATAGAGAAACTCCTCTTAATCATAAAACTTTTAATATATTGAAGAACAAGAAAAATAGCTTACAAATTCATCAAATTATACCTCCTCTAAATTCTGACAACATTCCCGAATTTGATCACCATAATAATCGTACAAAAAAAAGTGAAAAATTCCCTAAAGAACAAGATAAAATGAACAATCATAGATATGGATATTACCCACCAAGGAATGGATATGGATATAATCACCATAACATAAGTAATGCAAATGGGTACTATACAAATACATATAATAGAGAGCTTCCGAATTTAACTATGCAACAACACAATATGCACGGAAGAAATAATCTCATGTTTGAAGATGGAAATGTTCCATATGGTCTTTATGGGCAATCTAATTATACAGGAACAAATAATCTCATGTTTGGAGGAAATGCTTTTTCTAATGATCGCAAAACAATGTACAGAAGGAATGAGGAAATGAACAACGAACCTTTTTATAATAATTACCCTATGGCTAGCGAAATGGGCTATAACATGCCTATTCTGCCTGCACAACAATATTATCCAAACATGAAAAGAAATTTAATGAAAGAAGGTTATGTACACGGTCATCACTATGCTAACAGCACAAATAATACTGGTATCTCACCTAAGCCCTCTTCAGAGGATGTAATAGATAAAAGTCGTAAAAAGGAATCGTGTCGAAAAAATATATCCAAGGTGAGAAAAGGTGACATAGATATAAACATAGAAACATCTTCTTCAAACCGCAAGGGTGTTATAATCGATTTGAATATAGGTGTAGGAAATTAGTATACCACAGAATGTTTATGCATATTTTTTTGTATTCTCAGGAAATAAAAATATGAAAGCGGGAGTAAATTATTTTTCCCTGCACACATATAACACACTTACACGCGTGTGTGTCTATTTGCCTCCAATGATATGTTCTTGAAAACTACAGAAAATGAAAAAAAAAAATAACTAAAAAAAAAAAAAATAATAATAAATTGCTTCTCGAATATGTTAAATTGGGCTCGTGGCTTAAGGTCTATGTATTACGATTGAAACAATGACTTTTCAGTGCATTTCCAAATGCTTGCATTTTTTTTCTTTTTTTTGTTCATATTTGTCCCATTTGTCATTTGCCTCCTTGTTTTATTATACACACATTTAGACCCCTTCCCCCCCTTTTAGTCTTTCATACTTCCAATTTTGTTCTCGTGTGATGTTTTTCGAAATTGGAAACAGCTTTTTTCTGTGTCTATTTCCGAATATTGATTAAAGACCCTTTTTTTTTTTTTTTATTTTTCATATTTTATCTTTTTAATCTATTATGAATAATTCATTACACATCGTGGTGTAAAATGTATATCAACTTTCTTTATTTTTCAAAACGAGATGTACCAAAAGTAATCTTTGTTCACATTGGAAATTCTTCCAATTTGTTTTGAATAATAAGAATGGGGTCACAAAAGATGACGATGTTAATATAGAATTTTTTGAATAAGGTCTAAAACATTTCTCTTTGACAAAGTTTGGTACCCCTCACTAAAACTAATGGGGATGATTTTGCGAGGAAGGAGAAAAAAAAAAAATAAAAAAAAAAAACTTAGTGGCAAAGTATAATATGAAAAGTTGAAGGAAAAAAACAAAAGGAGAATGGATACAACAAACTGCCATTTTGTACGAACAGAAATTACATAAACGAATATTTAGATGTGTTAGAAACTTTCTGAGAAATTATATGTGAAATTTTTCTGCCACCGATAAATGGTTTAAAAGGTTAGTTTTTGTAATTGAAAATATTCATGAAAGGACAAAATAAAAAGAAGCCAGAGTTGGTGTGTGTAAAGGGGGTTGGGGAGGAGATGAAAGATGTATTTATTTTATGTTATATAAAAAATAATATAACTATAATGATATATATTTTTAATGGTTTAAAATGTTTGCAATGTAGAGCGATGTACATATGTATATATCCAAATGAGAAAGACAAATTGCACATTCGGATCCATTCAAATATATGGGATCCAAAACAAGGACACAGAAATACAAATAAATGTAGAGAAAAAAAAAAAAAAAAAACCAATACTTTTATATTATTAAAAGTGGTGCGTAAAAATAAATATATATATATATATATATATATATATATATATATATATATATATACATGCCTTTTTTCAGGATTCGTTTAAGAATACACGGCATTTTTTATTGCGTGAACAGGTGAGACTTTCCCAGTCGAGTGAGGGCCACATCACACAGTCATATGCATATGCACGAACGTAGGTATTTTCTCACACTAATACACAATGTGGGGATGAATTCGACGTGGATTATACATCTCGTCCTTCTTCGTCCTCATTTTCTTCCTCATCTTTCCCCGCATCTTTATCAGCATCTTCTTCACCTTCCCCATCCTCATCTTCTTCCCCATCCTCATCTTCATCCCCTTCTTCATCTTCTTCACCTTCTTCCCCTTCCTCCTCGCTGGACATGGAGAAAACCTCTACTTTGTCTTCCTTAGGTGCAACTTCAGAATCGTCAGTTGACTTGTTCCTTTTTCCCTTGTCCATATTATCAGAATGTAAATTTTCCCTTTTCCTTTTTTTGTCTTTCTTGTCAGGTTTGTCCTTCCCTTTCTGCAAATCATCTTCTTGTGTATTCTGATCTTCGTCTATATTTTTAATATTTTGTAATCCACTTAATCTTGCCTTAATTTTTGTGAGGCTAGCATTTTCATAATTTTCAAGAACAGTCAATCTATGGTTGGAGAGTGGTAATTTTTCATTTTCAAAAAAGATCATTTTATCATGTGTGGTGTAAATGTTTCTGTTTTTTCGCTTTTTCTGAATTATTTCAATTGATTTTTTGGACATGATAAGTAGATTCTTAATTTTTAACTTGAATGCATGTATTTTGCATTCCGAAAAATATTTCTTCAAGTATGATTCGATTGCAAAGAAAAATTCAGGAAAAGAAATATGATGAACCATAATCCCAACATAATCACATAAAACAACATGTAACTTATCATATATTTGATGTGCTATAGAAAAATCAGATATTAATTTTTCATCAATTTCTAGACTTGTGTTGATATTAAAATTTTCAATACTCAATCGGACTTGTTGATTTTTGGAAATCGTTCTAACATGCTGATACGATTTCAACCCATTTAAAATACATGTAAAATAAGAAAACAAAGGAATATATTTCTTTTTATCTTCTATTATGCGAATTAGGAAATTAATTAGTTGTAAATTTACAGGTACAAATTTCATGTTATTAATTTTGGTCTTCAAAATGGCAATAATTAATATTGTTAGTCCATACGTCAAATTGTCCAAATTCTGACACACTTTTATGACTTTTGTTAAAAAACGGAGAAGTAAAATCATGTAGCTGCTGTGCAGGTGGAAAATTCTAAAATCTGTCAGAGGGGAACCTGAAACACATTTCTTCTTCTTGTTCTTTTTGTAGTTGTCCTTGTTCTTGTTGCTACTGCTGCTGTGGTTGTTGTTCTTCTTGTTCTTCTTGTCCTTCTCCGCGACATGACTTGCACTGCCTTGACCCAAATTGTTCCCTTCTCGTTCACCCTTTTTATTATCTTCAAATGTTATTTTGAACTCCTCTCTAATTTTCTGGATAATGATCTGGATATATCTGAACGCTATGGTATAAGCTACGTCGTGTGAGAGGTATGTGAACAATTCGATAAGGCAATTTTCTTTAAAATTCATGTGATTCAAAAGGGCAATATTTTGGTAGTTCATCCCGTAATGCATTAAATAAGTATGTATAAATTTTTGGTACACTTCAAATAATAGTCTCTCTATTTGGTACGTTTTTTTAATTTCTACATTTTTTTCATACTTTGGTTTCGATATATTGTTAAACATCATTTTTTTTTTCTCATTGTACAACTGAAATATGTTTTGGATTAGTAGAAATAAAAAGAAATAAATATCACTTTTTTTAGAAAAAATAAACAATTTACACATTTTTCTTAAATATATTTTCCCCATGTTTAACATTACAATCCATCTTAAAATGTTTTTCTTTTTTAATATTTTTATAATACCTGAGCATATATCACTATTGCTTAATTTTCTTATTTTAATAAGCAAATGCTTGAAAAAGTGAATAACAAGAGTTTTATATTTTTCAATATGTTTATAATTTTGCATACTTTGCATACTTTGCATACTTTGCATATTTTTCATATTTTCCACCTTTTCCACATTTTCCACATTTTCCACATTTTCCGCATTTTCCACCTTTTCCACATTTTGAATAGCTTCCATATAGTGTTCATTATGGGAAACACTATTTTTCCCTTGTCCCCGTACGCTTTTGCCTTCCTCTTGATATAATTTATTATTTTTAATACTTTCCAAATTCCACACTTTTAATTTTAATTCTCCCTCATTTGTGATATTATAAAAAATAGTATCCACATTATATAGAACATTGAAAATGACAAAAATGGATGTGTCCACATTCATTACATATTTTGTTCCATATTGTTTTTTAAAATCTTTGGTTTGTTTCTTCGAACCTTTTTTTTGTTTGTTCCTTTTTTCATTTTCACCTTCTGTATGAACTCCCCTTGTCATGTCATCATCCTCCACCTCATCAATAATAAACATATTTAAACTATCTCTAAAAATGGAAAGTACCTTAACCACCTTGCTCAATCTGGCTTTATTACTCATCGAATATAGGTACTCTTTCATATAATCCATATCAATTCGTTTTCCCTCTTTTTCTTGGTCATCCTCATTATCTATTTGTACTCCTGCTTCAGCTCTTGCTCCATCCTCTGCTCCTGCTCCAGCCTCTGCTCTTGCTCCAGCTTCTGCTCCAGCTTCTGCTCCAGCTTCTGCTCCCGCTTCTTCTTCATCTGAGCTTTCCACGTTCAGCTCATTTTTTCTGCAAAAATTTTCAAGGCTACCAAAATCACTGGTGTTTTCGCCCTCACTTCCATATTCGATACTGGCCTCTTCTTCCTCCTCATCGTCATGAGCAATTATAGAATTTTCACCACAGCTAGTGTCACTAATGTTGCTGACACGACTGGCATGGCTAACACCAGAAATTCGCTTTGTCGAATTCCTATCTCCTTGCAATGTTCCATTTTTCGAGAACTTCTTTTTCATGCCCATAATGTTCACTTTCCTATTTTTTGAGGACTCCCCTTTATTATCCATTTTCATGGCCTCTTTTTCTCCTTTGGAGTTTTTTTTTTTTTTTTTTTTTTTTTTTTTTTTGTTTTTTTTTACTTTTTTTTTTTTTTCCTCCTTGGACTCATCTTGTAGTTCCTCCTCCATCTTTTGTTTTTCTTCCAAGCTGTTGACTGTGCTTTCATTTATTTCCTTCAACTGCATTTTTGTATGTAGTGTATAAATTACTTGCATGTATGTGTCACCTTTTCAGATGTTTATATATATTCACGTGTCAAGGGGGTTATAAGATACTCTTTCTTAAACTGCGTTAAGTAAAATAAACAAGCGGCTAATCAAATTGGTCTTCTAAACATACCTATACATAATAAATATATAATATTATGTAAAAATGCTTCTACTGTTAATATGTTCATTCAAAATTAACGCCACAAGATATGTAAACTCGTCTTCTTTGAAAATATCCCTTTTTGTTGTGATAAGAAATTAAAACAATGTTTTTTCCACTTTAAAAATATTATTTTAAAAGGGGGGGAGGGACGGCGGACAAAAGGTTAGGTGGTAATGTAAAAATTAAAAAAAAAAAAAAAAAAAAAAAAAGGATGAAATATATAAAATCTATTTAAATTTTTACATATTTTCGATCAAATCATACTTTTCTTTTATGAATTAATTTACATATGCACTAAGATATATTACCTCTCCTATAGGTAATATATACTGAAGCCAACACCATAAAAATCCTCGCCTCCCTCCCCCTTTAAAAAGTGGTTTAAAAAAAATGTGAAAGATGTTATAATGGAATTTCAATACTATGTTGAGTATTTCTATTATAATTATGATAAAATTCGTGAAACAAATCACCCTTCATTTTTTCGCATAAAAGCAGAAAGAAATGCGATGTCCACATTAAGATGGGGTTAATTATACATATGGACTACATTTTTTTTTTTTTTTTTTGTTTATTATGTATTTCCCTAATAATTTAAGAAACGCACCGCAAACAAAGAGATGATAATATAATCATTTAATATGAAATTTTCTGTTTGTGGAAGTGGCTAGATATTTTCCTTTGCTTCAAAGAAGAAAAGGAGTGTCGCTTGGGGAAAGAGCATTTCATGCATAGTACATCTGTAATACTTCCGAAGCACATATACATATATATATATATATGTATATAACTACCCCATTAGATAAGATACATAATAACATAACACCGTAGGAAGAGAAATTTTTTTAAGAAAAACTTAAGCAGCGCTATTCTATCCCACGTTTTAAACTACCGCAAATTGTTTACTTGCCTACATTTTTTTTTTTTTTTTTTATTCATTATTTTGCATATATATTTATTTATTATTATTTTGCTTTTTTATAAGTACAATGAGTGTGAAGATGATTCAAAAAAAGAAGAAAAAAAAAAAAAAAAAAAAAAGCAAAATAATAATAAATAAATATATATGCAAAATAATGAATATAAAAAAAAAAAAGGAAAAAAAGATAACATATTTTAGAGACTTAAATTTTTTTTTTTTTTTTTTAAGTAAAATAAGTTTAAAAATAAATAAAAAAAAAAAAAAAAAAAAAAAAAAAAAAAAAAGCAAAATAATAATAAATAAATATATATGCAAAATAATGAATATAAAAAAAAAAAAGGAAAACAAGATAACATATTTTAGAGACTTAAATTTTTTTTTTTTTTTTGTAGTTCATTCGCATGCTAGATTGTACGAAGAAATAAAGAGAAATTTTTGCATACGCTGTTTTTTAATATTCATACACATAGGAGGGGTATTATACATGCGTTAAATTATACATATACGCTGTACATACTACAATAGAAGAAAGTTAAAGAGGCAAAAAATGGGGGACACTCCCGATTATGACTAAAAAAAGCACAAATTTCCTTGCTTTGTTTTCAGTTTTGCTTCATTCATCAGAGGAACTGAACATATAAGGCACATCATTACATCCAAACTTCGTTTTGTTCGTACTCTTTATGAAAAAGATGTAAAATAAAATTAAACACATTGAATTGTGAGAATACGTCTATCTATAAAATAAGCAGAAAAAAAATCCTTAGACGATAATCCCATTCTTGCAAAAAAAAAAAAATATATATATATATTTATATTTATATATAAAATGATAATAATAATTATTATTTTGCTTCTTCTTTTATATCATATATGGAACAAGAACAAAAATTACATCATTAATTTTTATTATATTAATTCATTCATTTGTTTTAACAAATCTAAATATATAAGCGACATTAAAAAAGAAATGAGAAAAAACCAAAAATGTTATAGTGATGGATATTTATGAATATAATTTCCACCACAGGAAAGGGGTGTAAATGTCCATTCGTTCATATATCATGTCAATCGTTCGCACGTGAATATTATACTAAATGTATATTTTACGTAAGTAAATATATGAACAGGTTGTAGCTACTACTGTTGTTGCTGTTGTTGTTGTTGTTGCTGTTGTTGTTGTTGCTGTTGTTGTTGTTGTTGTTGCTGTTGCTGTTGTTGCTGTTGTTGTTGTTGCTGCTGCTCTTTTTTTTTTTTCTTTGAGGGGTTCCCTTGTTCTCTCCATTTTGTGTACATGCACAACACAATTAATTAATTATGTAATTTATTATCAGCTTAGATATGTGCAGAAAAGGTGTAAATAACCATACCTCTGCATATGTCCCTTTTGTTTCCCACCCTTTTTTACATAAACATATTCGTAAAAGAAGAAAGAAGAAAAAAATTGTGCATATAAACAAATTCGAGAAATAACAATTACATGGAGAGGTAACATTTGAAAGTGTACATTATTGGAGATAGAGTTTATTTTCCATGCAAATTTCACGATTCTTTTCTACAACAGGGAGGAATACCATTTCGATTCAAGAGAAAAATAACGTTGCCCTTTGTCAGTATCTCCCCCCTATTTTTACAAAAATATATGAAATTTTGAGCTTAAAATTGCAACATTATATGTGACATTTTTGCCTTTTCTATTTTATTTTCCTTTTTTTTTGTTCTTGAATTAATATCCTTTTCGTTATATTTTCTTGTCTATTAGCACGTATTTATGTTCGTTTTTCCTGCAATCTTCCGTTGCTTCACGGGCATCTTTAATTCAAAAAAATATATATATATATAAGTGTATGTATATGCCTTTGAACTAAAAGACGCAAAGGGGAATAGGACGCATTTCCTGACTTATTCACAGAGAGACATAGATATATTACATGCTTCTGTGAAGGTGCCAACTTTATTCGCAAGTTTTTGCTGCTTATAAACTAAGATAAAAGCAAAATGAGTTCCCTAAAGTATATCGAGAATAGCATTAATTCAAATATTAGAGTGGATGGGAGAACGTTACTTACATATAGAACCATCGAAATAAACAAAAATATTTTAGTTTCAGCAGATGGTAGCAGTAGTGTTATGAACGAAGAAAACAACGTAATCTGTGGAATTAAACTATCACTATTAACCCCGAATTTGGACGCAGCAGATGAAGGGTTTGTCAATCTGCAGATTGATTGTCCAGCATCTGTAGCTGCAAATAGAATAAAAAAAGAACATTTACAAATTATGTCCTCAGTCATTTATGATTTATGCTTAAAAAATACTATTAATAAAAAAAAACTCTGTATTTTACCATCAAAATTTGTATGGGGAGTTGATATAAGCGTTATGGTTTTAAATGCCGGAGGAGGATTACTAGACATTATTAGTATTGCTATATATGTTGCTTTGAATGATACCTTTATGCCAATTGTTAAACCAAAAAAAAAAATTGGTGAATCGAACACATTTCATAATACAAAGTGTACAGAATATGAAGTCGAAATTGTTGAAAATCAGAAAACAAAATTTCCTTATGAAAATATTCCCATATGTGTCTCCATAGGAGAAATAAACAACAAATATATTTATGATATGTCTAAAATTGAGGAAGAATTAGTTGAAAATATATTCGTCGTTGCCATTACTTCAAGTGGAAAATGTGTGGCATTTCACAAATTATATGGTATATCTATGGAAATTGCTTCAATACTAAAAATGACAGAAAATTCATCAAAAATTTCACATTATCTTTTTGAGAAAATTCATGAATCTATTGATAAAATACAAACAAGAAGTGTTCTTTTGTAATAATACAAAATGAGATGTTATTTATACATTCCCCCTTTTATTACCAATTGGATATGCATTCATTATTAAAATTTGTCGTCGTACTCATGCACATGAATTAGCTATGGGGGGGGGTATACACATCTCCATACATTGGCTAACACAATTTTGGGGAATTTTTTATATTAGCTACGTGAAATATATTTTGGCTAGAAGTTTTGGGATTTTTTTTTGTAAAATTGCTAAAAATAGTGAATTTGGCTATGTAGAAAAAAAAAAAAAAATTGCTAAAAATAGAGAATATAGCTATGTGGAAAAAAAAAAAAAAAAAAAAAAGTTGTACAAAATAAATAGCTAAATTGGATTCCCTCAAAAAATAAAGTCTCTACATATTTTAGGTTAACAGAAATGTGCATAAGTTGACCGTTGTGTGTAACGTTCATACATTTAGTAATTAAATACATGAACAAGTCAGAAAATAGCCACCTCTTTTATTAGTAACTAGCCGTAACTGTGCAACACAAAGTAGAAAAAAAAATATATATATATATATATATATATAGCAAAACAGAATAGTAAAACAAAATATATAATTATGCATTAAAAACGTAACAATTAAAGTGTGCGAAATACTATAACTTGTAGGAACCACCTTTGAAAATTTACATTCTACACATAATTTAAAAAGAATATTCCTAAAAAAAATAAAGCAGCGAAAGGTGTAATTTAAAAAATATTTAACTTGATATTGAAGAAAAAGACTTGCATTCAATTTACACAAGCATATACATAAATTTAATTTAACTTTTGTGTGAGAAATACATCTCAATTTTAATGTTATGTTTTTAAAACTCGTCTACATATGTATATATAGGTATGATTATACTTTTCTACTTTTTTGTTTTTCTTTTTTTGTAACCACCCTTTTTATGCCCATTTTTTATCTCCATTTGATCACTATTTTTTTTTTTTTTTTCTTTTCATATCCTTTTTACCTGCTTTTCTGACGTCCAATTTTTTATGTCTTTTTTTTCTTTTTTTTTCCATTAAAAAAATTTCCACGTATTTTCAGCCATTGGTTGGCAGAAACCACTCAGGCAGAACAATTAGTGGAAATTTTCAAGGGTATTTTTAACAGTTTTTGCAACCTTGAAAAAAAAAAAAAACATATGTCATTTTTTTTATTTGTGAATTTAACACACATTTTTAGAAGCTTTTCATCTAGTTACTATAATGAATATAAAAAAAGGGTTTCTAGTAATTTTTGCTTTCCCATTTATTTTTAAAACCGCATATTCTTTAAGGTTAAGCGGTGTAAATGGACATTCTTCTGGTGATTTTCTAAGTAATAAGAATGGTGAGAATAAAAATTTAAAAGATGATAATGGCTTTACTCAAAGAATTAAAAGAAGACATAATAGCAATTTAAAAAATGAAGTAAAAAACATATTGCAACCAGGTGATGATGATGAAATTCGAAGAGGCAACATTGTAAATTTAGATTATACGGAAGAAAATGAATATTTTAAACCAGAATCTTTTTCACCAAATGTTACAAAAGATAAGGAAAATAATGACTTGCAGGATCACTCACAGAAATATGCATCGTTTATCACAGAAGAAAGAAATGCAGGCAATATAAACACTCCAAAGAGGCAGCAGAAAGCACACGATGAAAACAGAACTTGGTCTCGAAAAAAAGGAGGGAAACGAAAAAATAGTTCTTATCGTAATGTAAGAAGTAGAAACATTGTTAAAAGCAATAATACTCATGGAGCTTTGTCTAATGATGATTTTTTAGACAACAAGCTTCAATTAAACAATTTTGAAGACGACGAATTAGAAAACGAAGGTGAAAGTAATGATATGCTGAGTAGTTATGATGATGATAATCTAGGTGAAGATTCTATCGATAATTTATTTAATGAAGCTGCTAGGGACAGTTCTCTGGTCGCTGATGAGGAGGAAGAAGAAGAAGAAGAAGAGCTTGGTGAAAATTCTATTGATAATTTGTTAAGCGTGGATGACAATGATAATTTCCTTGGTATCATCCATGGTGATAGCAATCTGGGTGACGATTCTTTAGATAATTTATTTAATGACCATGATTTTCAGTCAAATAAGAATGAAGAAGTCTCACTTCAGGATAGTGCTGAAGATTCTTTAATTAATGATGAAAGTGTGTTAGGTAGCCTGTTGGATGATTTTCCCATTGATGATACGATCGATGGTATGAATTCGGTATACAATAACGATAGTAATAGTTTTCCTGCATATAATGATACAACACCAAGTGATGAAAATGATTTGTTAAATAACGAGTTTAATGCACAGAAGGGTGTTAATACTAAGGGTGAGTCTAACGCGAACAGCCTGTCTAATAAAAAGGAAGCTAGTAATTCTGCTACTAAAAAACGTGATAATTTTATAAACAACAAGATGGATATCTTTATTGATAATCCTTTGAAATTTGATAAAATAAATACAAATTCCGAATTAAATGTAAATGGAAAACTTGATGACATGGGAGATATCAAAAATAGTAAGAAAAATGAAGACAAGCCAGGAGAGGTGCTAAACTCTAATAGTCAAATTGTAACTAAAGAGAAAGAAAACACAGGCATCAAATTAAGTACTAACAACAGGAATGAGGTTAAAGGTTCTCCAAGCTATAAAAATAAGAATAATAGCATAGAAAAAAAATCCAATGCTGATAAAATGTCACATAATAGCAAGGGCAACACTAATGATGAGTTCAATCTGAGGAGTAAGAGGAATATCACGGAAAAAATCGATGAGAAGGCACAGAAAACAGATAAGAAACCATTAAGTACTGATGAGAAGGCAGTGAAAAAAGATGAGAAACCACTAAAGGCTGATGAGAAGGCACAAAAAACAGATAAGAAACCATTAAATACTGATGAGAAGGCAGTGAAAAAAGATGAGAAACCATTAAGTACTGATGAGAAGGCAGTGAAAAAAGATAAGAAACCACTAAAGGCTGATGAGAAGGCAGTGAAAAAAGATGAGAAACCACTAAAGGCTGATGAGAAGGCACAAAAAACAGATAAGAAACCATTAAATACTGATGAGAAGGCAGTGAAAAAAGATGAGAAACCATTAAGTACTGATGAGAAGGCAGTGAAAAAAGATAAGAAACCACTAAAGGCTGATGAGAAGGCAGTGAAAAAAGATAAGAAACCACTAAAGGCTGATGAGAAGGCAGTGAAAAAAGATAAGAAACCACTAAAGGCTGATGATAAGACACAAAAAACCGATGATAAGGTACTAAAGACCGATGAGAATCCAGAAAAAAGCAGCAAAAAAAAAACTTCCGAAGATACATTAGATACGAACCATAAGAACAATAAGAAGGAAATTTTCACTGATAATAAATTCTCAAATGATAGGAAAAACAGTACTGATGATGTGTTAAACAATAACAAGAAAAACAATGCAAAGGATAATGCCCCTAGGGTTGAAAACAAATTTAATACTGAAAAAAAAATAGACAGTATGGGCAAAACTAGCAATAAAGATACTTCAAAGAATGAGGCAAAGATGAATACTAAGAGAGATGGTGATACTACAGAAAAACAGAGATTTGATAATAACAGCAATATTAATAGTAGCAACGACAGCAATGCTAACAATATGAATAGTACTGTCAATAGCAGTAATGGTAAAAATGATAAGAAGGATAAATTAAACACAGAAGAAAAAGGAATTTCAAAAACCCCAAGTAACTTGAATGGAGCAGCAAAAGACCAAATGAAGAGTCAGAAAAAACAGAATAGCGAAAGAGAATCAAGAACCCCCATCGAAAAAAATACTAGTGACAGGAGCAAGATAACTAGGGAGGAGGAACCTAAAAGTGAGCAAACATCTATATTGAACAGTATTAATCAAAAGAATGAAATGGTAAAAGATAATGCTGAGGAAACTTTGAATAATAAGAATGAAATTGTAGCTAAAGAAAAATCTAATTATGCAGGTGAATCTAGTACTGTGATGGATGATAATAGTAGTGATAATAATAGCGATAAAATTAGTGATAAAAGTAGTGATAACACTTCAAATGAACACACAAATGAGCATATAGTACCAAGGATTCCCACAGGAGAAACCATAAATATAAAAATAATATCCAATCCTAATTATGAAGTAAATAAAACGAATGGATTAAATAAAAAAAAACATAAGGTTCATTATAAGTCTAAAGGGAAAAAAAATGGATCATGTTCAAAAAAAAGAAATTGTAATAGTTATGGTATAGGAGGGAGAGGTGAAAAAAGAACACATAAGAAAAATTTAAACAGAAGTGTAGTAGTTCCATGGGGAAAAGAGGATCATGGAAGTTCTCGAAGGAGAGAAAATGGAAGAACTTTCAAAGGTCCTAATGTAAATAGCTCAGCCAGTTATCCAAAAGGTGATAATATTAGTGATCAAAAAAATGATGAAGTTACTTCATCTGCTGAAAATGAACAAAGCCCAAGCAAAAATTCGTCAGAACTATCTGTCTCAGTAGAAGTACCAAGTGAATTAAATGAGATAAAAAAAACAGAAGCCTTTATTTTATCACGTGGAAAGGATGCAGGTGAGGTGACGAAAACAAATTTCCTTCAAATTAACGCTGTCGGTGGAGACAATACTAACGATGGAGACAATGCTGACGATGGAGACAATGCTGACTATGGAGACAATGCTGACGATGGAGACAATGCTGACGATGGAGACAATGCTGACGATGGAGACAATGCTGACGATAGAGTTAACGCTAAAACCGATGCAGACGCGTTGGAGAAAGAGAAGTACGATTCAGAAAATGAATTGTTCGTTGAAAAAATGAAAGAAGATAAAAACCTGGAAAGGTTTGGGGAAGAAGAAACAGTTCAAGATATAGTATCTATAGAACACCCTTTAATTCGAAAAAAAAAAAACATAATAAAGAATTCTCGTAAAGTGTATAACTTAAATTTATATAACTGCTCATTTATAGATGAGTGGGATTTAAACCATGAATACATTGGTGAAGAGGGTAAGTTAGTCAAGATTAGTGGTTATGTTTTTCAAAATATTGTGAATTCGGATTCTATGCCTACTTCAAATATAACAGATTGGAAATTGAAGGGTTCATGCGATTATGATAAATATATATGCGGTGCTTTAAGTTATATGAACAACATGTACAGTAAAGGTGAAAGGGTTATATTTGAAAACAAAATATATGAAGCTACTAGTGATGCATATGGTACTCCAAAGGAAATGGAAAATGTGTGGATAGACAAAACGGGTGATTGTTACAATTTCTGAGAAAGGAAATAAAAGGAGAGGACGCGCACATGAACACATATTTCACGTTCCCGTTGCAGCTACATTGCAATGGCTTTGCAAAATGGGAATACATATATCCGACATGTTTGCAAATTCATTTTTTCGTGTCTCCAAATCGATAGGTATAAGGGTCATCTACGTTGTGATGCTTTAAGTTAAGTGTGTAAATAACTCCCCCTCCCCCTGTTTCTACATTTTATGATATTTTTTGCTTTTTTCCTGTTTTGTTATTTGTTCCTTTTTGGTTCTTTTAATATCTTCATTTCGTACATTCTGCCTCGTATAAAATATAAATGCTGTTCTGTTTTTATTTCATTCAGTACAAAAACAGATGTGTCTATTTTTTTTTTTATGTGCATCTTTTTGTGTTCTTCTCATTGCTTTTATATTGTACCATATTCATTCTCTTTTATTCTGTTTGATTTTTTTTTGATTTAGTGCCCTTTTGTTTTTTCCCTTGCATTTTTCATTGTATCACGGCATACACATAGCTTTATTTTCGTCTGCAAGTATGTGAATACGCATGTGTGCGATCAATCCAGTTTGCAGTGGTGACATCAACAAAAATATGAACTTTGTTTAATGGTCTAAACCATGACACTATCTTCACGTTTTTTTTTTTTTTTTTTTTTTTTTTTTTTTTTTTTTTGTGTGTGTTTTTTTTTTAAATATTCTTTTTTTTTTTATTTAACATTTTGTGTTTCAATCAATAAAAAATTTTTTTTTTTTTTTTTTTTTTTTTTTTTTTTTTTTTTTTTTTTTTTTTTTTTTTTTTTTTTTTTTTTTTTTTTGTGTGTGTGTGTTTGTTTGATAAATATACATTTTTAATTAATTGAACTGTGGCTTATTACTAAACCATATTTTTTTACATCCGTTATAACACTGTAGTATTAGTGATGTTTTTTTCGAGGTTCCCCTTTCTCCTATAAAGGAAGACTATGTGCAAAAGTATTTGTCGCGCTTATTACAATGTACACAAATATATTCATAAGCA
This sequence comes from Plasmodium gonderi, assembly GCF_002157705.1. NCBI lineage: Eukaryota > Apicomplexa > Aconoidasida > Haemosporida > Plasmodiidae > Plasmodium > Plasmodium gonderi. The sequence goes on from NW_021628937.1 coordinate 884,817, forward strand.
CATGTGTGTTTTTATTTTTTTTTATGAAATTATATTTTTTATAAAAACGACGCATAGTTATTGCAAAAAGAAGGGTTTATAGATTGATAAGTTGATGGGTTTATAGATTGATATCTTTTTCGAGAGAATGTGGAAATTTTGTGACGCCACCTTTTTTCACCCATCGTAAAGCATAGTGGCTTCATGTGCTCTTTACGTTACTATCATGTTGTATGCACATGCATGTATATATGTGTATGCATGTGCAAGTGCACGTAAAATGTAGGCGCTGGGCATTTTTATTTATATTTGTTTGTTCATGTGAAACATGTAACTTAGATGACAATACCTAAGCCACATAGATCAACTGGAGCTTTGAAAAAAAAAAGAATCTTTTCAGGGTACAAAAAAATAAATAAGAATCCTTTATTTTATCACATGAGCGAAAACTGCTACCATATAGAAGTGAATTAAAAGGAGAAAAAAAAAAAAAAAAATGAAAACACTCTTCTTTTTTTTCATATGCTAATTTTAAATTATATATTCAAATTGGAAATAGAGAAAATAAGCAGAACACATCATCAACGAGATAAAACAAAATAAATGAAATTTTAAATGTAAAAATAAAACAAAGAAAAAATGTAGAGGTGTGAATGGAAACAAACTTCCATTAGTGAGAACAGTGTGTCATCTTTGTTGCGTTGTTTTGTGCATACAAAACACTTTTGAAGAAAAGGACAGACATAAATGCAGCCATTCAAACAAGTATGCATAGAGAGGAGTTAAAATTCATAATTTTGAATAATTTATATGTCCATTTATTTATGTGAAATTACCATATAATTTTTTTTTTTTTTTTTTTTTTTATGAAGAGGTATGCAACTAGCCAAGCTCTGTTAGATATACTACCTCTTCTACCCGTGCGAATCCAAATTGCCTATCTTGACATGAGATACAATTTCGACAAAATATTATTTTGTTTTACTTTATTTTTACTTCACCTTATTTTATTATTATTTCTTTTTTTCTTCAATACTGCTGTGTTGAGTGTGTCACAACATAATTATGGGGAAACTGCTGAACGAGAAAAAATATCCATAAAACGTGGGTCATTTTTAATCTCATGATATGTCCCTATGGATGTTATTTTTCCTTGGTCAACAAGAATAATTTTATCCATTTGTTTTAAAATGTTTATCGAATGAGTAATATATATAATTGTCTTATTGGGTATAAGTGTATTAATAAGATTGTATATTTTTTCTATATTTGATTCATCTAGACAAGATGTAATTTCATCGAAAATGTATATTGGAGTGTCTTTCATAAGAGAACGGATAATAGATATTCTCTGTCTTTGTCCAGATGACATATTATTGTTTTGAATATTTGTATGAACATGTTCAGGCAAGGAATAAATAAAATGATTTAAATCTAACTCTTCACATAGTACACTTACTGTTGAGTTTATAAGGTTGATTTTATCACTTTCATAATCATTCAAAAGTTCGTAATTAATTTTTTCATTTGGTAGAGATTTTTTATTACTAACAACACTTTTCTCATCCTTCCTCCTACCCACATTGACATTATCGATTGTTCCAATTTGATGCTGTGTGATTTTTTTCTTTTTCTTTTCCTTTTCTTCTTCTTCTTCTTCTTCTTCTTCTTCCTCCTTTATGTGTTCCTGTTTGTCTTTGTAAATGGGACTGTTTTCTCCCAACTCTGAAATTAATTGGGGATTGCACTGCAACATAGGGAATGAGGAAGTATCTTCTTTTTTTTTGTCTTCCTCTATAGAGAAGTGCTGAATGGATTCTTCAACCTGATGAGAATCCAGAAGAGAAAATATTCTATCTAGAATTTCTCCACCTTGTTGTGCATTTTCCGTAATAATTTTTGGTAATTCCTTTTCGTTTTGAATTGTTAGAGGGAGTAATGCATAGACTATATTTTCATACAATGATCTATGTAGAATTGAACAGTCCTGTTCACTAACAGATATAATACATTTTTTAAAATAGTTCTTGTTTATGTTTTTGATATTATAACTGTCAATGTATATGTCCCCTTGGTATTCATATTCCCTCATTAACAATTTCCAGAGGGTTGATTTTCCAGATCCACTTTTTCCTATAATGGCTACCTTTTCATTTTCCTTTATTTCTAAGTTTATGTTTTCTAAAACTTCTTTTCTCTTATTAGAATCGAAATTATTATATGCGAAATAAACATTTTTAAATTTTATACAACCACGAATATTTTTCGGGATGATCTCTACACCTGAGGTAGTAGAAGTAGTAGTAGTAATATCACTTTTTTCATGAGTGTTACTTACAATATTCTTTAAGTTTTCTATTTTATTGATGAGTTTCTTCTTCTGGAGATCTTTCATTTTATGTTGATGTTCCTCATGTGGAAAATCAATTATTTCGTAAATTTTTTGTAAACGCAAATGAAGAATACCCATGTCTTTTTTCAACTTTAGTATACCAACTATACCTAAGGCTAACATACTACTAAAAGCAATAAATGAAACTAACTGTCCATGTGTGATGTTATTCTTACTAAGTTCACTTTTTCCAAAACATAGAATAGAACATATAACAACATTACTACCAATATTTAGAAAAGAATAAAATAAAGATTCACAATTTGTATATCTTTCATTTAATTTTTCCATATATTTTAAATTTTTTGAAAAATAACTATTTTCATAACATTCATTACCAAAGAATGAAATGACACTTTTTTTCTGTAAACTGTCTGATAATCGTGCCATTTGTTTTTCTTCATAATTTGAAGTCTCAATTTTAATATTTTTTAATTTTTTTAAAATAAGTAAAACAAGAAAACCGTAAGTTGGAACGACCATACCACATAATTTTGTTAAGTATGGAGATATACATATCATGGATATGCTACCACCAATTATGGAATTAGTATACCGTAATGTCTGAGTAATAGATGTAATTAATTCCTTTGCAGAGAATTTTATTTCGTTAAATATGCAATTAACAAGATAATCTGATGATTTAGAAGACTTAAAATTTTCACTATTCTCAGTAATTATTTTATTATGCACTTGTTTCTTTAATCGGTTTTCTACTTTCTTAATACATTTATTTGTAAAGAATATTCGAAAATATGATGCTATTCCTCCACATATAAAATATGGAAAAAAAAAACAAACTCCACTGATGTTATTATCTAATTTCTGTAAAAAAAGCTTCTTTAAAATCTTGTTCTTCTGAAATATACTTCCAATGAAATTACATTTACTTAACCTTCCACTGCACAAGCCAGATGAATACTCTGAAGAACCTTTCATTTCAACACATTCACCCATAATTTTTGGATAACTTAAATTCGTGTATGCATTAATGGCTAAAAATAGTAAGGCCATTGCAAGAAGTGCTTTTTCACCTTTCGTCATATCCGCTATTGCTCTTAGGAGAAAATTTGTTTTTTGTTTTTTCTTTTTCTCATCTTGCATTGTCAATCCAGCATTGTCAGTCCTTTTTACATTTCCCTCCTTCTTCGATCTACCTTGACCACATTTCGAAAACAGATCATACACACGTGTTAGATTTGTTAGATTTGTTCCAAAGGATGATCCCTGGGCCGTTTTGTCTTTCCTCAGAGCGTTCCCCATATTGGACTTTAATCACGTCTGCCACATCTGTCACGTCTCTTAATTTTGCCAACTTGGGGGAAAACAGCTACAAGCACTTTTCCTCTCACACAGCTGACGCATACGCTACATGTAAAATAGACCTAAACGAATTAACTCATTCTCAGATAAATTTGTATTACATTCATGTGTGGATAAGTACATATACATGAGATCACGCAATTTTTACAAACTGAACGCCCAAAAGGAAAGTGTAAAAAAAAAAAAAAAAAAAAAAAAAAAAAAAAACTTATTTACAATGATAAAAATTCTGAATGTTAATGCAGGTGCATGTTATATAGAAATCTTGTCAAAATGTAGAACTGCCGGGGGATGGGAGTGCTCGGTGGGAACTTTCCGGAGTGGAAATTAAAAAGGGGAGAGCCACAAAGCAAGTTACAAAACAAGTCACAAAATAAGTCACAAAACAAGTCACAAAATAAGTCACAAAACAAGTCACAAAACAAGTCACAAAACAAGTCACAAAATAAGTCACAAAACAAGTCACAAAATAAGTCACTAAAAAAAATGAATTAGCATAAACTGCTGTTTCCCCGAGTGTGCACAAAAAAAAAGAGTTATCTCATTTGAGAAAAATATTCCCAATAAAAGAAACAAAAAGTGAGATACGGTACGCGCACATGTAAAATATACACTTAGGGAGTCGTCCATTGGGTAAACCCACAATTTTTATTCATTTTTACACTGTGGAAATTTTGCTTTTTTTTTTTTTTTTTTTTTTATTTTATTTTTTTTATTTTTATTTCTTGCACTAGAAGAGTTCCTTGTTTAACTACTTATTTTTGCTTCTTCATTTTTGCTACTTTATTTTTATCCTCTTCTGCCTTATTCCTGCATAATAATTTCCATTTATTTTTTTTTTTTTAAAACTTTGTATTATGTTTATTTGTGAAAATTCCAACGATCACTAGGTCACACGGTGCAATAAGCAAACATATAAGCGAACTGTAAATTATGCGTAAGAGAATTACATACCAATGTAAGCATATCCTGTCATGAATTGATAATGTTACATGATGAATGCTTTCTCGGAATTTTCCGATGTGCAGGGGACAAGTCTTTTATGCGTGTTTCTCTCCACTGACATAAGAATCTCCTTCCACTGACATTTATTTCCCATTCACGTGACATATAGAAATAAGAAGCTGAAAATAGGAAGTTTGAAAATTGTAAGTTTGAAAATAGGAAGTTTGAAAATTGTAAGTTTGAAAATAGGAAGTTTGAAAATAGGAAGTTTGAAAATTGTAAGTTTGAAAACTCAAGTGGCCTATTTTTAAATGTGTGTTTCGTGCTTAGGCGTAAAATGGCTGTTTAGGGAAAAAAAAAAAAAAAAAAAAAAAAAAAAAAAAAAAAAACACAAATAGCTAGCTCTGCGCATGAGAACAGCAGCGTGGAATACAAATTGGCTACATAACAAAATTGCAACATAACAAAATTGCGACATAACAATATTGCAACATAACGAAATTGTGACATAACGAAATTGCGACATAACAAATTGGCAAGCTTACGAATTGGAAAGGTAAAAAATTTGTGAAGCAACAAATTGGGAACCCTCGCCAGTCCCTGTAGATTCCCATTTGCGCACGTGCTTATAGACATAATTTCACGAAACATAAAATCAGCGTTGTGCACTTTTCCCGATAAGAATAGAAAGGGACTTCCCTGATCAGAACATAAATCGCTGTAAATAGCAAATTGGATTTAGTCTACACCCAAAAAGAGGGAAGCCAATTGTGAGGCGAAGCAAATAGTAAGAAAATCTACACACGCACACACATTTTTTCTCCCTCCTGAACAAGCTTATCCAAAACAGAAAATTTTTAAAAAGTTACCCAATTTATAAATATACACAAAACATAATTAACAATTTTGTGAGAAAGAAATACAAACATATCGATAGACAATGGCGGAGAAAGAAGCAAAAAAAGAAGCCATCGAAATAATTTATGAAATTTCAAACATACTAAACGTAAATTTAGACAAAGAAACGATCGTGATTTTAATACAACTATGTGAATATGGCGTCAGTCCCAAGGTTCTTTCACATATTATTATCCAATTGAAAAAGGAAAAGCAAAAATTTCTACAAAATTTAAGTAACAATATGGGAAATTACAAGGAGGAAAACACATAATCTGTGCATATAATATTCTTCTTTTCCATTTGTATATTTGATCATATGAGCATATATGTATATATGGATGAGTAGCGACCGAACAGATGAGAGGACAAATTTTTATTTTCTTCTTCTCTCTCATCAATTCTGTATGGAGAAGAAAATGTTACAACGCTTATTAAAACCGTAAGCCATTTTCAGTGAAGAATTTTTCAAAAAAAATATTCTATAGCAATATTATTTCCCCTAGGGTTATCCATATGTATTTTTTTTTTTTTTTTTCTTCTTCTTATGAAGCATTTGGTTTCTTCGTGAGAACGCTATTTTTTTTTTTTTTTTTTTTTCCTTTACATTTTTTTTTACGTTTACTTTTTTTTTTACGTTTACTTTTTTTTTTACGTTTACTTTTTTTTTTACGTTTAATTTTTTTTTTACGTTATCTTTTCTTCTTTTACTTGTGAACTCCCCTTGCATACAGTTGCCACCAATGTGTAGATTCTGTTAAAAGGAGGAAAAGACGAAAGAAGAAAAACAGATTTCGAGTGGTGAAATTTCTTTTTATCACAAAATGGTCGTAGGGGTAACACTCAGTAAAATTCGTGCGATCATAGAGAAAAAACAGAACAAAAAAAGGGTGTGAAAAAGTAGGAAAGAAAAATTGTAACTGCGAACTGTGAACACACACTTGTTTATACAGGATGAATACAATTCGGGTCATGTGCATACCACGAGTGTAACCAATAAGCACACAAGTGAGATAAGTATAATATTTTGGGGAGACTAAAAGGGGACATGAATTCGTGATGAAAATCCTTTAACGGAGAAAGGAAAAAGTGAAAAAAAAAAAAAAAAAAAAAAAAAATATATATATATATTTGCCCATTTTTAGTCTAAGTGCAAAAAAAAAAAAAAAAAAAAAAAAGTAATATTTTCCTGAATAATAGCACTCTTCACATTTTGGAAAAATCGGTGGCGTGGGGAAAATTAAAAAAAATAAAAAAAAAAGAAAAAATAAAACTAAACAAACTAAACAAAATAAACAAACTAAACAAAATAAACAAACTAAACAAAATAAACAAAATAAACAAAATAAACAAAATAAACAAAATAAACAAAATAAACAAAATAAACAAACTAAACAAAATAAACAAAATAAACAGAATAAACAAACTAAATAAAATAAACAAAATAAACAAAATAAACAAAATAAAGTAAGAATAATCTGAAAAAGAGCAAATAATTAATCATTCAGAGTATGAAATTGTCCAAAGACCGGTTTTTCCCAAATTGGTAAGAAATGTATTTATACACCACATATATGCATATATTACGCATGCATAAGCATACACCCCATCTCAGACTTTTTTTTCGCCTTCATACAAAGAATACTTTCTTGTTCTAGTTTTACTCCAGACAAAAAAGAAAGTTTATAAAAATTGTAAAATTGTAAAAATTGCAAAAATCGCAAACTTGCAAAAATCTCAAAAATTATAAAAAAAAATTCACAAAATTAAAAATTTTGGTTCGTTTTCATAACTCGTGTTACACAATATCTGCCTAGTTGTCAGTCCGAATTTTTTTTTTTTTTTTATCAACTCCGTGAGGCGCGACAATTTGTCTTACCGCGCGAGTGTGTGTGTTTGTGCGAGTGTATTTATGTGTATGTGTAGCATTTTGTCTTTCCCTCATTTTAGCTCTTTTTTACTTTACTTCATTCCTGCGTGCAGAAGGAAGGGAGACTAGTGAGGAAAGTCTGGGCCGAAGTAGTGAATCAGCGTGTGGTCATCCAAAATTGATATTACAAGTCAGCAAGAGAAAAAAAGCATTATAGTGACTTCACGATGCAAGGGGAGGGATGGATAACTACGAGTCCCCCTCAGAAGTTTTAAAGAAAAAGGGAAGAATAGAAGAAAAAGAAAGAGAAAGAGAAAGAGGAAAAGAAAGAGGAAATGAGAAAAAAGACAAATTGAAATTTATCGACATTTTTAACGAGAGTAATAATGATGAAGAAGAGGATGAGGAAAATATCGTTAATGTTTTAACAAAAAAAAAAATAATTCATGCTAAAAGAAAAGGAAAAAGCAAAAATTTATCCCTTTTTGAAGGAATACAAAATGTACATAGTACAGATTTGGTTAATTCCAATTTTGGAAGTTGTAATGTGCCTAATTCAGGCACCATTCATTGTAAGCTTAGTACAGAAAAAAATTCAACAGGGTTTAATGAAAACTATCGAATTCGAAATATTTTGAATAATTTTGAAAAGGATGATGTATATAGCAATGCATACTTGATTAATGAAATTTATAGACTGAAAGCAGAAATGGAAGAATCGAAACAAAAAGAATATAAAACCAATGAGGAAACAAAAATAATAAAAGAAAAAAATGATATTCTCAGTAAAAGCATTAATGACATGAAAAATGAAATGGAAAAACTTCAAAATATTTATGATGAAGAAATTGTGAAAATCAAGGAATCTTATGATAGACGGGTTTTAGTTATACAGTCTGAGTTGGATGAAAGGGAAAATTATTTTAAAAAAAAAATTGATGCGTATCAAGAAGAATTCGATACTCAACTGAGGGATTACAAAAGTAAATACTATGATGAAAAAAAAAAAACTCAAGAAAAGGAAAAACTCATCGAAGAGGCTGCAAACGAGCGAGAGAAAATCATTGTAGAAGCTTCAAACGAGCGACAGAAAATTATCGAAGAGGCTGCAAACGAGAGACAGAAAATTATCGAAGAGGCTGCAAACGAGAGACAGAAAATTATCGAAGAGGCTGCAAACGAGAGGGAAAAACTCATCCAAGTACACAAGGCAGAACTAGGAGAATGTCAAAGCAAAATAACCAAGATGAAGGAACGGGAAAATGAACTAACTATCTTACTAAACGAAGAAAAAGAAAAATATATACAAATAAAAATGGAGACAGAAAAATATGAAAAGGAGATACTCACGCTGAATGAAATAATAAATAAAAAAAATGACAATATTAAAAATATGGTTAATGATATTTTATTAGTAAAAAATGTTTATGATGATCTAGCAAAGGAAAAAGAACTAAACGAAGTCAGCAAGAAGAATCTTTTTAAAAAAATAGATGAATATGAAAAAGATTTGTTATATTTGAAAAATAACATAGAAGGATACAGACTTAATAATGACAAGTTGAGAAAGTCAAATCAGGATCTTAGTGAAAATATTCGCAAAATGGAGCATCAAATTAATAGTCTAAAAAATGAAAACGATTTTTTAAAAAAAGAAAATTCTGTTTTTAACAAAAATTTTTTAAATGCAAAAGAAGGAAATAAAGGTGTGCATATAGAGTATTATTCCGATTCTACAGATGCAAAGGATGAGTCACACGCAGGGTGCAGTTCATCCAGTGTTGCTAGTAGTCTGGAAAGGGACACTTTGGAAAGGCATAATTTGGAAAGAAATACTTTGGAAAGGGACACTTTGGAAAGACACAATTTGGAAAGAAACAATTCGTGCAAACTGCATAAAGTTACGACCCATCCCAGGGAAATAACTCAAGATAAAGAAGATAACGAAGAAGGTAAGGTAAAAGGTGCAAGAGAAACGAGCAGCACTGGTGAAGGAAAATACACAAAGAGAAAGAAAAAAACCAACTCCAAAAAAAAAATTAACTTAAAGAAAAAAAAGGGAAAAAATTTCGTAAAAGCAGTAAGCAACAGGGAGAAAATTTTAACTACCAATTGGGATTCTAAAAATAATAGTCCAGATGACAGTGATAAGGAAAGCGATGATACCACGGAAGAGGAAAATCCTAATGTTGAAGAAAAGTACGCCCTTAATGTATTCGAAGGCAGTGGAAGCAAACTAAAATGCATAACAGAGGAGAAAAGAAGTAGCAGTAAGGACAGACGAAAAAATACGGAAGATTATGAAAAAGTAGATGAGGAAGACTATCTTAACAATCTTGAGTATGATCAGGAGAATAAGAAACCATACTATTTGGAAAAAAAAGAAATACACATTTCTGATGTAAGACAAGACATTGTCAATTTAGCTAGGGATAATATGGATATTAAAACTTATGGATCAGGTTACAATGAGGTGCCAATTTCTAACCGATTTCAACACATTAGTAACTTTTTAGAAAAAAGCAGAATTGGTGAGAAGAAGAAAAAAAAAAAAATGAAAAAAAATGAAAAAATTACATGCAATTTGAATTCGACCAATTTGTTTAATAAAGAGTTACGTAGCAATAAATATTTATATGACTTAAATTTATATAGCTTGAAAAAGTATAACATATTCAGCTTCAGTAATAGTGTAATACCACTAAACAAAACATACAATATGACCAGTATATTGAATAAGAAACCTAGTTTGTCAGATGATGTTCCAAATTTCGATTTTGGAATTAACTCAACCAATAGTTGGACAGCAAGGACTGAAAGATGCATTCCTGTGATAAAAGATTCTTCTTCTGGCATTGCAAAAGGTGAGGAAGATGAAAATAATCACGAAATTGTTAGTAGGGGAGAATTACCTATATCTAGCTCAATTCTGAATGGATGTGAAAATATAAAAAGGAGCAAGGAAATTGGAATCTATACAAATATTTCGCAGAAAAGTGAAAAATACACAAAAGAAGGAGTAACAAAGGGAAATCACACAAATGATGACATGGAAAAAAACAAAACGATTGACTACTTCTTAGCCAATATACAAAGCGAAAAGATAGAAAAGATAAATTCTAACGAAATTGTGATGAAGAGGGAAAAAAATAACCTGAAAGAATTACTTAATAGACACGGTTCTCATAACAGCACTTGGGAAATGAGGAAGGAGCAGGTGTTGCACACATTGTTGAGAGGTTCTGATTTTCCACGTAATTTCTTGGTTAAAGGGAGTGAGTATGAGGAATACAGTGATATAAACCAGGGATGTGCAAAGAGAATGGAAGTGGAATTTAGTCATAAAAATGGAAATGGATATGGATATGAGAATGGAAATGGATATGCGAATGGATATGAGAATGGAAATGGATATGCGAATGGATATGAGAATGAAAGCGATGTATGTGATGACGATGCGAATAAACTCATCTGCGAGGGTGATAAGAGTCACCTCCCGTCTGAACGTTTGGAAAATCTGAAGAGCCACACTGATATCCGGTCTTACCTACTTACTAAATGCAGAAGCAAAAGTAATATATACGGCTTGTTTATCATTAACGAACGATTGAAGAGTATATACAAAAATATCGAAAGCAAGAGAAAATCAACTAGTAATTTTCCCGTGAATTTGTCAAGAATTGAGAATGAAAAAAAATTTAGTAACTCCTTTAACATTGTAGAAACGGGAAATTTAATTCATGAAATTAAGGGACATACTCCTATGCTACCTTCTCCTGGGTTTAGAAAAGTTCTAAATGAAATGACCTTCAATGCTGAGGATGAAAAGAACTCGAAGGAATTTCATATTAATATACAAAATAGATATACTAAACAGGGTGTAACAAATGACGTAGAAAAACATAATAATTTCATATCAGAAATTAATTGCTCTTATCTGATGGGTAATGATAGTAACAAATACGTAGAAATTGAGGAAGAATCATTACCCAATGGTAGTAAAAAAAATGGAAAAAATAATTTTTTTAAAATTTCAAAACGTATGAACAAATCAGGTAAAAAGTGGGAAAATAGTTACTCCAATTTGGAAAATAATGAATTAAATCATTTTTTAAAAAGAAAAAATGACACAGGAAATGTTAGTTCTTTTTCAGTTTTTTCTGATAAAAATCAGTCATCCAATGTATCCAATGTGGAACGTGCTTCACCATTTGATTCTTATTGTATGGGGAAAGAAAAGGCACAAATTGTGACAAAAGAAAGGGAGGAAGAAAATGCACAAATTGTGACAAAAGAAAAGGAGGAAGAAAATGTACATTTGCATGAACGAGAAAAAGCTGGTTATGTTGAAAGAAATTCTCTTTATAAAGAGGGAACCGAAAAAAATGTTTCGTTTGTAAACATGAAAAGGGAAATCTTTCAGGAAGAAGCAGATCTAATTGTTAATAAAACTTTGAATGTGCATTTAGGGTGTGATAACAGTTTTCCACATCTGCCGAGTCAACAGAATCGGGAAAAACATGCCAAATGGATGGAAATTAAGAAAAGTATAATGAATGGTGGCTCATTACAAATAAATAAAAAGAGAGAAGCGGGAGAAAAAGATGAAGAAAATGATGAAGAAAATGATGAAGAAAATGATGAAGAAAACGATGAAGTAAAAGAAGAACAACAGGACGAAGCTGAAGGAAGCGAGAGATTCGACTTAAATTCTATATTTAATTCCAATTTTAACAATTTTTTATTGTCTTATAAGAGTAAGAAAAGAGATTTCGTTGGTGTTCGCTCTTCCAATGTTTCTTCTCCGTCTTCTCCCACTTCTCCGACTTTTCCCACTTCTCCGACTTCTCCCGCTTCTCCGACTTCTCCCACTTCTCCGACTTTTCCCACTTCTCCGACTTCTCCCACTTCTCCGACTTCTCCGACTTCTCCCACTAAGAGTAGAAACTTGGAACTTTTGAAGAAAAAAGAAAGTACCTCCTCCTATGTTAAACCATATGTGAAAAATTTCATGAATAGGACAAAGGAAAATTCAAACTTTGAAAATTACATAAACCGGTTGAAGAAACAGAGAGATAAAAGAGGAAAGGGTAGATACAAAAATGTCGTGTATGCTAATCATTTGGATATATGGGATAAGCATTTTCATTCCACAAATATACATACTACAAGTAATAGCAGAAAATTGGATAAAATGACAACAAGAGAAAACTGCTTAAAGTCAGAATCTCCAAAAAATAGTAATGCACATTACTATGACAAGATGCCTATTCATAAAATTATAAATTTTGGTAATATTCAGAAGAATGAAAATTTAAAGGATGGGAATATGAAAGAGAGTGAGAAGTTTCTATTTAATAGCAACACTATAGTGTCGAATGATGCCAAGGAACACTTGATGAAATATGACAATATTGTAAAGAGACAAATAACAAATGCACATTTCATCAATTTAATTAAAAATAGAAATCAAAGGAATACATGTGTGCACAAAGATAAGATAAATTCTTGCTCAAGTTCAACCAGTCGAAACAGTAGTGTATCAAATAAAAGTGAAAAAATAAAATGGAAATCCTTGCAAAGGCTCGAAGAATTTTCAGATACTAATATTTCAATGGATAGATCTAGTGGGGAGAAAAAAAAAAAAAAAAAAAAAAAAATGCTTATTCACGTAGAATGAAGTGATACTTTCATATGGATGAAATTTCTTACTTGAGTTTTTAACCTTGGGAAATATTTCTAATTTTTGTTGTATTTCCAAGTGTTTTTTTTTTTTTTTTTTTTTTTTTTTTTCTTCCATTTATTTTGTTCTCCTTATTTGTGGTAATATCCAAACATTGAAACGTAGAAGAATCGTTGGGGTAAATTTGGCTTACCATTTTGAGCAAATATTTGCCTAAACGTTAAGATAAAAAGTTTCAACATTTGAACTTCTTTTCTTTTCATTTCCTTTTTTTTTTTATTTTGTACATGTTTCATCCTAATATTTCATTATTTTCTCGCCACATTATATATATGTCTAATTTGAATTACACACATTATAACATTTTTTTTTTTTTTTTTTTTTTTTCATTTTTTAAAAGGAGTCCACACCTAATGACGTTCATGGGACTACATTTTTTTTTTTTTCGTCATTCATATCAAATTGTGCAAAAAAAAAAAAAAAAAAAAAATAGAACTGCACTTTTTTGTTCTTCATATATCCAGAATGATTTACTTACGTTTTACTGGATTGATGCCAATTCCGTCTTTTTTTTTCTTTTTTTTTTTTCCCTTATATTTTTCCAATTTTGAAAATGATTGACTCAGAGATATGCAGGATAAAATCAGAGAAAAAAGTTATCCTTCACGATTTGTGAGAACAGAAGTGGAGCCAGTGCTGAAAAGGGGGTGATGATGAGGGAGGAAAGAAAAAAAAAAAAAAAAAAAAAAAAAAAAAATTAATCATTTCAACTGAATATGGTAAAAAAAACGTTTCATGGAAATGTTACAAAATGGGCTACTTTTAAATCATTACTCATTGATACCATATTTGCACTTGTACAAGGAGAATGAAAAGGCCAAAGAATTTAACACGTTAAAAAGAAAAGATGTTGAGATGCCTATATTTTCGTATGTACACATGTTCATATTCTGTGTAACTGATTTTTGAATTAACAAAATGGCATTGATAATACAATTTGTGTAAATACTCCTGAATATGTCTTTAGCAGCAAAAAGGTAGTTCTTCATGGTGTACTCCTTAGCATTAATATTATGCAAAACAAATGAGAAGAAGAATGTGTAAATAATTGTATTTTCAAAATATTTCAAATAAATTTTGTTCATAATATTACTACTGTTATTCTTCTTAAGAGTCATACCACTTGTTTCTATATAAAAAGAACAATTAATTTTGTCAAAATAATTTTGAAACAAAATAAGACATTCTTGTTTATTATAATTTTCATTACTTTTTTTTATGGTGTAATAAAAATTCCACATGGATTTATCATCCTCTATTCTGTCTTTTTTTTGCAAAATTAAATATTGAATAATGGGCATATATGAACTTTTTTTTTTTTCCATTTCATCCTCTGATATACTCAACTTCATTTTATCTGATCTCTTTGTGTACATTTCGATAAATTCTTTTTCATTTTCATATATTTCTGAAATATTTTTTTCATTTTTAGCAATTTTTAACAATAAGTAGGATATAATGTCTTCCCTTTGATCAAGATTATGAAACAAGTTGGGGTTATTCACAAGTTCCTGAATATAATCATACGGTAGGGATAAATTGTTATCAGAATATTTTATATAATAAAACAAAATACTGGAAAAAATTTTTTTTTTTGTATATTCTAAATTTTTTCCCTTTTGTAATTCTTCAAATATATATTTTATCAAATTTAAATGTTCCACGTAATTTTCTCTTATAATTTCGGCATAAGCATTTTTATTTTTGTAAAATATTTCCAGTAGACCCAACAATGCATTTTCCTTAAAGGAATATTCTTCATCTTGGATATTTTTTACCAATTTGTTAAAAAATTTATTTTTTAAATATATGGGAAGATTATTAACCCCCATAGAACTAATAAATTCGTTTAACGCGACATGGTCTATAATTCCTATATCCATATTATCGTAGTAGTCTTTTTCATTCTTAACGAAATAATTGGAAAGTGTAAATATGAACATGGTCATATTAATTAAGCTTACACCAAGAAATATATTTTTAAATTTCACTTCTTTTTCTCTTCGGATAACGGTTTTAATCATATCATACTCTGCATTTTTATTTCTCTGTGCAAAATTCTTAACGTTCTTTTTAAAAACTGAAAAAAGCGTCCGGCATGAATTTTGCATTCCCTTGTTCATACTTTCATCAATTTTTAAGAACTTCTCATTGCTCTGTTTTTTTTTTTTTTTTCTTATAGTTCATCTTAGCATTTTTCTCTCAAATGGGTTGTTGCAAACACATTTCCCGACTTTATAGATTGTTCAACATAACTGTATAAATAAATTCGGCTTTCCTTTTTCAATTCCGCTGCATTTTTTTTTTTTTTTTTTTCAACTTAACTCTTAAAGGTAAGTACATGTCCTCCAAATGTCATTGCAAGCAAAGGTGTAAAGAAAAAAAAAAAAAAAAAAATTCGCAACAGTATAGTGACAAATTTTATGGATAAAAGAAAAAAGATTAATCTCATGAAATGTTTTTAACTCCTTTAGAATTAGAAAATTGGTAAGCTTTTTAACGAGCTTAAATAATGCTTATTTATAAAATTTAATACATGTACAAATTCAGCAATGTTATACATAAGAAAACAAAAGCATATGGTGTAGTAATCCTCCGTCGTGCTACATATTTTGCGTAAGTATTCAAACAATAATGTTACAATGTATGGTGTTTTCCCAAGTCAACTGAAAAGTATGAATATTCTCATCAAATATATGTACACTGTTAAAGCTCACTTCAGTATTTATAATGAATATCTAAATGCATACAGAAAAAAAATTAATCGAATTCCTTTTTATATAAGGAGAACAGGTATGTTCTTTAAATAAGGTGGAAGACATTATTTTCAGTTTATTAAAAAAAAAAAAAAAAAAAACGAAAAACACACACATGGACAGAGGCACATGGAATTAATTTTTTTTTTTTTTTTTTTTTTTTTTTTTCCACATTTAACAGCGTCGGACAATTTACCCGTTTTTCTCAAGTACAAGAATAACAAAAATCTCGTCGTGACCGTCATACGAAAAATAAAAGGAAACAAGGAGGTAAATGAAATAGATTGACTCCTCTAATCTCGTCTTTTGCGAGTAACCTTCAGGGGCATATCCTAACAAAAAAGTGTTCGCGTTCAAACTAATGTTTAAGTGAAAATTTCGATAAGCGTTCTCGTCGTGTGTATACAGGATGCCTTGAGATAACGCACCTATATGAGGAAAAGACAGGCACCTACATTCAGTGCTAATGACAAAATGACTATTGTGAAATATTTCGTGTGTATACTAATAGTAACATGGATGATTGGTATTCGAACTTATTTGTTACTTATAAATAATTATTCCTATTTGCATACAACCTACTTAAATGATTTCTTCCACTTTTTTTTTTTTTTTTTTTTTCGAAACGAACATTCATGGTTGAAATATTTTGAAAAGGGAAATTGAGTCCATTTGCAACACTAATGTTATAGAGAAAACAGACTGTTGGTTGATCAAGGGAAACCATAAGAAGAAAATAAAAGACGTAATATATAAAATATAATTTTATGCATAAATGTTTGATCATTTCATAGTGTCATTAATTTTTGTTCACACAGTTCCCATGTCCGTGTTTATTAAAAAGTTATGGGAGAAAGAAAGTTTGCTTTGATAATGTGATATTTTTCCCTACATATGAACTTGTTAACTCCGTTTTATTTTACTTTATTTTATTCTACTTTATTTTATTCTACTTTATTTTACTTTATTTTATTCTACTTTATTTTACTTTATTTATTTTACTTTATTTTATTCTACTTTATTTTACTTTATTTTATTCTACTTTATTTTACTTTATTTATTTTACTTTATTCTATTTTGTTTTATTTTTCTCTTCCCTTTTTTTACAGTACTTTAAATATATTGGCTACTGACAGTGGACTATTTCACAAAAGAGAAAAGAAGTTTTTCAAATGGAATTCCGATTTCCTACATATTAGATCATTTTAAAACAGTTCAGATTAATTTACGGTTCCACTTAATTTTTCCATTAATCTTGTTATATATTTGGACATTCACTTTTCAAATTTTGTGTGTCCGCTTGAAAAGGCCAAAAAATTGCACACATATTTATGCACAGGTTACATATATGAACACACACAAGAATACGTGCATAGTTATGCATATGAACACACACATTAATACTTACATAGTTATACTTATATACATACTCTACATTCACACACATACGAACACTAATGAGAATCCTTTTTACCTGACATGTTCATAATTTTTTTTTCTCTTTTTTCTTCTTTTTTTTTTTTTTTTTTTTTTTTTTTTTAAAAACGCTTGAATTTTCAGGAAAAAAGAAAAAAAAATTATCGCACTTTCTGTACTAGGCAAAGGTATACCATATGCACGCTTACATAAAAAAAAAAAAAAAAAAAAAAAAAAAGGGGAAGAAAAATAAAGTAAAAATAAAAAAAAGGAGAGTGGAAAAAAAAAAAAAATATATAAATCCCATAAATGTTACCCAAAAGAGTTCATAAATTTATGTAAAAAGTTTTATATGGATAACATAGTACATATATTTTTATGTACATTCATGCATAAATTTATTCATTCACCCATTCTCATATGCTTATGCACTTCTTTACCTGAAAAGCACTAAACGCAGTTTCATTTGTACTAAAATGCGAACAAATGAAACTGAAATGAAGTAAAAACATTTAGGATAACAGAAGAAAGAAGAAAAAATGAATTTCAGCAAGATATGTTTCTCCAAAGTTGGTGAAGTATTAAAAAATGGAAACAGTGGAGTGAACATACAACAAGGAGCAAATAATTTGATTCATGGGAAGAAATTAATTTATATTAGTAAACCAACCCATGGAGGTTTTATATATTGGAAATGTAGAGAATTGATACATACACTAAAAAAGAAAACAAAAAGGTGTACAAGGTATTTGGATATTAATCATGATTTCTCAAGAGCAGCTTTAGTAGGTGTACCCAAGACAAGCTATGATCCAAAAAATAATATTTTCTATATTCAAATGGATAATGAAGAATGGGCAGGTAATTTTTGTTAAAAATTGTTCTTTTTACAAATTGGAATTATTAGTCACTATTTTAAAAAAAAAAATTGTAAAATTGGGGAATAGAAAAAAAAAAAAAAAAAAAAAAAAAAAAAAAAAAAAAACCATGCTATTTACATCAGCCCGCGTTTTCCCATAATGTTAAACATTTAGTTTCCACGTATTCTCACCATTTAGAATAAAAATTTCGAGAGAATGTATGAATGAAAAATTGAAATTTTTTTTTTTATGAAAAGAAATGCTCGATTTTGACAAGGCAGATGTGGTAGACAAAAACATCTGTATTACATGATAAACGAAAATCACCATTTGTTTTTCATTTCTGTTGAATTCATAACTTTGAGAAATGCAAAATAATAGACACATTAGAGTTTTCCTTTCCAGTTTGCATTAATCAATTCTTTGAATATAACAGGGGGCGCTGATGTGTGATATTCTCTTATTCTCATCCATCCTTGTCACGTGTATCACCAAAACGCAATTATGAAACTTTATATTTCATTTTTAGGCATTGGGAGCAAGATGATGTTAAACATATCGATGAATATTTTGTTTTACCTTCATATATCTTTCTGGATTTATTTCATATACTATAGGATGTTGGTAAATAACAAAACAAATGTTTTTAGCAAATGGAAGACTAACGAATAAGTAGATGTGACTTATTACCATGTTATGAGAATATGTGCACATGTGTGTATGAAGTTTTTTTTTTTTTTTTTTTTTTACGGTATTTTGGGATAAACTTATATTTTAGACTAATTATGTTATGTCGCTTTTGTTACACTATCCCTCTTTTTCTGGTAATTTAAATGAATGTACTAAGGGCAGATAAGTGTATAATGTACATTAGTGTGAATTTCCATATTTGTTGAACTACCATTTATTGCTGCTTCCCCTTTTTTTTGTGGAAGTTTTTTTTTTTTTTTTCCCCATTTTTTTGTTTGATAACGTAAGTCGAGAAAAATAACAAATACGCAAATCTTTTAAGAACATTTCAAAATGAATTCTGTTAAGGTAGTTATATATATGTATAGTCCTAGACACACGTACAAATGTTCAAATAATATGTATGAATGGCGGGGAGAGGAGGGGGTCTTATACCTTTGGAGATATAAAAGGTGACAATACTTGTAGTGAATTAAAAGAAAAGGTATGGTAGCCTCTTAACAAGCATATAACTCCAACAATGTATGCGCTATTGTGCTTTTTTTTTTTTTTTTTTTTTTTTTTTTTTTTTTCCTAGTATTTTCACGTTTCTTATTTCCCTTTTAAGTTCTCTCCTCTTTTAAAACTTTCCTTTTTTAAAGGAATAAGAATGGTTTCATTCATGAGTTGAGAAGCTTACAAAATGTGAAAAATTTTAAGGGTTCTAATTATATGACCTTGTAATTGCTACAGTTAGTACATATTTAGATATAAACAACTTTTTAGATATAGATACTTTTTTCAAGTGTTCGATATAGAATTTAAAATATATGTTTGTTAATATTTCTACCAAGGGACAATTAAAAATCAGGGAAATATGATTAATAACATGAAGTTTAATAAAAAAAAAAAAAAAAAAAAAATATATATATATAAACACATTCAAAGTGCATAAAATTAATACATGGGGGTATAATATGTAGGTAGAAAAAGAATTGCATTATTAAAACTAAAGCTTAAAATTATAGGGTCATATATGGCTCATGTAAAGTGGAATGATGTGTGAGGAAATAAATAATGAATAAATGGATAAATAGAAAGATAAATAAATTGATAAATAGAAAGATAAATAAATGGATAAATAGAAAGATAAATAAATGGATAAATAAATGGATACGTAAAAAGATTAATAAATAGGTTAATAAATAGATAAATGAATAAATAAATAGATAAATAAATCCACGAATAAATAGATAAATGTGTACACATCTTGTAAAGCATATGTATGATACATATATATACATATATTTGTTATAAAAGGGAAATATATATACGTCTGCGTGCATGCGTGCATATGTAGACGCACATATTGGCTCATATATACGCATATATATATACACATATTTAGACATAAATGAGCACTTATTTAGACATATATGTGCACATATACATGTATATTGAAAAGAAGCGTTAAAAATCTGTAAAGAAGGTAAGTGATGTATGTCTTGAAACGGATGAAACGGGTTTGATAAAAATTAAACACATGCATAAGGACGTGCAACATATGTGTACACATAATATATATCTGCAGGATTCACAGACAGAGTTCAGTAATTGAACACATGTAACACCTTCACATATAATTGCATATACGAAGATATGTAAAATATGCTAAAAAGAAAATTAAAATTCATTATTTTTGACAGGTGAAATTAAAAAATTCTATAACTACATGTTGCATGGGTATATATACACATATATACGTATGCACGTGGATATATATACATATATATATATATCAGCATGTGGGGGTGGGTTTTCCATTTGAAATGATGCGTGCGATTAAGTCATGTGCGCGTAGGAGTTATGATTAAATTGCACGATAAAATGAACCCAAACTTTAAAAAAAAAATTATGAAAAATAGGATTAAAAAAGAATTTCCTAGAATGTATATGGATTGAGTTGCCTAGTATGATTGATGTATATGTCATTCGGGGGATGCATGCATTTCGTTGGTTTATCTGAATCAGTAATTGATTCCAATGGAGGTTACGACGTCACGGAAATAAAATTCCCAATTCCCTCACACCTACCCAAATCACTATCATGCGTTTTTTTTTTTTTTTTTTTTTTGTTGCACCCGTGCATAAAAATATATGCAATTTTTAGGCATGTTTATCTAAAATGTGTATACCATGCATAGATAAATATGGATAGAAAAGGGTTTTTGTCTTCAAAAATGGGAATTCTGTTTTTTTCGAAAAAATTTATCCTTTACAGCTTCGTTCACTCCATATGCAACTTCGTTCACTCCATATGCAACTTCGTTCACTCCATATGCAACTTCGTTCACTCCATATGCAACTTCGTTCACTCCATATGCAGCTTTGTTCACTCCATGTACAGCTTCATCCACTTCACAAACTGCTTTTCTTTCTTTTCCTTTTTCCTTGGCCTTCATCATTTAATGTTGTGTTAGTAGTGTCAAAATCTTCGCCGGTTTGGGTATCCATATTTGCACACATATAATCTGACATATATTCTGCTGTCTTAACAGATTTTCCACTTTTGCTTATATCTTGTAAATTATAATGAGCACCATTTTTACTATTTGCTTTAAATCGTACATTGGCATTTCTTTTTTTAATACACTCCTTGTGAATTTTTAAAGCTTCATTGTAGACCCCAAAGTCTTCAGCTAGCTGCCATAACATGGAGAGATTGAAATATGGTAAATAACTTATTGATAATGGTGGGTTTTTATTTTTCATTATAGTTTTACATTCCTCATTATATTTATAAGCCCTCCTTAACAATTTTAGCATCCTCTTCCTTCCTTCAGTTCCTAAGGTTCTACATAACCCTGGTTTTTTGTTTTCTTCATTATTTGTGTTATCACTTGCAGTTTTACTTTCATCAGAACAACTAGTACTTTTAATTTCCTTTTTTATTTTTACACTAGTGCTTCTTTTAATAGGCATAACTCCACCTTTGGACGTTACAATAATGTTACTTTCACTACTTGTAATATCTGACCTTTCCTTTTTCAAATCTGATTCATCTACTAATATATAATCAGAAATGTCATCAAAGCTACTGTGTAATTCATTAGGAAAATCTCCAACTGAAAAAAATGGAGATTCTTCATTGGATGAAATATCTGTGTTCGTTTCGAATTGTAGATCGGAATATCTCATTGTCTGTATAGACATGTTGTCCTCATTCTTTAGGTTAAGCAGTTCCATGGTGTTCCTCCAATATTTATGTGTTAAAAAAAAAAAAAAAAAAAAAGTTGCAGAATACAAGGGATTCTATGCTACAATTCTGAGTGGCAATTCTTCAAGTTTCCACGTTTTATTCGTTACTTTATTGACTTTTTTTTTTTTTTTTTTTTTTTCTGTTGCTTCTCACAAAATTTAAAGCTATTATGCAATGAATAATGAAATTTTTTTTTTTTTTTTTTGAAAAAGTATGAACAGTTAATAATTTATTTCATAAACAGCCATATATATACGTATTGCTGTTCATATATTTATTGGTTCATATATATACATATATGTGTAAAAGAATACAGGTACATAGAGTTATACATGTATGTGTACACTTGTACAACCATACAAACTCAGATATGATATACATAGGTCGTGAAAAAATAAAAAGCTACATATAAAAACTCGTTATTAATTCGTTTGGTTTTCATTAAAATTTGTAAAATTTCTCTTTAATTAGAATAAATTAAAATATGAATACATGTACACAATTAAACATTTACACACAGTAAATGGAAAATGAAATTATAAAATGAAAAGAAAAGAGTGGTGGTTAAAGTGGATTTTTGTTTATTTAAAAAAAATAAAATAAAATATGAAAAAAAAAAATTTAAATACAAAAATGTATATATTTATTTGTTTAGAGATATGTTTAGTTATATATTTTCTCATGCATTTGCTCACGTAAGTATACATGCCATTAAAGCAAAATGATTCGTGAAGTAGTGGTCAAAATAAAATTTCAACAATGTATTTTTTTTCTTTCCTTTTAATGGTGTGTTATATATTTTGTAACTACAAAGGTTAATACATATATGGACATATAAATGCATGTACATATATATATATATATATATATATATATATATATATATATATATATATATATATATATATATTAGCATATTAAGCATGTGTACCAAACACAACTTCATGTGTGCGTTGATATATGTGTGATATGTAAGCATTCAATGATGCATAAACACAAAATATCCTTCAATATTGGAAATGTGCACCATAAGTACACCATATCTTAGTTGTGCTGTATACCTATATGATCTAACGGAACGGCAACAGAAACGACAATGCTGGCATAGAAAAACTTTCGCTCAAAAACAAGCCACATATATGCATATATATATATACATATATACGCTTAGAGTGTAACAAGAGTACAGGAAGCCTTTTTGCTTTCCTTCCTTCATCACGATACACAAGTATGTGATATGTACAAAAAGGTGTTACATAAGCTATACGAGTATATTATTATGCACTCACATATTTATGATAACTGTGTATGCTTGTAATATTTATATCTGCCATGCACAATTATATAAGAATACGTTTGAAATATTCACACATTTATGTAATCACGTATAAAAGAGGCTCATGTAGTTCTTCCACATGAACTGTTCATGTAAATATTAATGCTTTAAAAAAAAGATACTAATGCGTGGAGAACGTGGTTTTCAACGTACGCAAAGTGTGTGATTGCCACAATCGTAATGTAGTTATGCATGTACACATGTACATATAAATGCATACATATTTATATATATGCACTGTTGTTCCGCATTAAAAAAAAAAAAAAAAGAAAAGAAAAAAAAAAGTGTCAATTTAAGAATAATCTATAAAAAAAATGTAAAATATGAAATGAAAATTGCAAATCTGCTTTCAAAAATACTGGAAGTGCCACATTTGCACAAATATTTTGCAACATGGGCCCTCATACAAGGTTGAAATGAAGAACTGTTCTAAAGATTTTAAAATGTAAAAATGAAAAGGTACAATGCGTATGGAAAAAAATGGGAAGAGAGAGAAAATGTATGAATATATATATATATATATATATACATGTACATGCACATATCAAAAGTATAAATATGCACGCACATATATACGTGTTAAAAATGCTAAAATGTTAGGATTATTAAAAGGGAAGTTTTTTCTTCAATACAGCGTGTATTCGAAGTGGATGTTATCAATACATGTATCTACACAGATTTGAAAAAGAGGATGTCTGTATGTATTCAAAGTTCTTAATGATTATGTATGCATATTATAATGATGCATGCATTAATTAATGCCCCCTCTTACACTTCACTATTAAATATAAAGAGGTAGAGGGAGAGGTAAATGATATTCTTATGTGCAAGTATATCTACAACTATGACAATAAACAAAGCTATCAAAAGATATATTAAAAAGATTAGAAATCAAATAAAAAAAAAAAATAATTAAATGCACAATAAAATATAAACATACTACTAAATCTTACTTTAATTAAACATGATTATATGTGGGCATAGTTATATATATATATATATATATATATATATATATATATATATATGTATATTTTTTTTTTTTTTTTCTTTTTTTCAATTTCTTTTATTATGTTTTTCTTCACAATGGGGATTAATAGGTCATTAAAAAATTCTTTACAGTGGTGTGTATTTATGTGATTAGGCAGTGATAATATATATTTTTAATTCTTTACAAAAATGAATTTAAGAATAATTATATGTGCACATGCGAGAAAATACAATAAAAATATGTATGAAAATGCACGATGGACTATACAAGTATGCTTCCTTGCACATATGCATACAAGCAAGCATTTATACGCATGTGTTATTTTGCATGAACAGCATGATAATATTTAGAAAAAAACAAAAAAAAAAAGACACAATAGACAAAATGGACGAAAAAGACGAAATAGACGAAAATGACTAAATAGGCGAGAAAGACGAAAGGGACGAAAAAAAATGATACAATTCGTTCACCACAATTTTCTTGTTGTTCTCATTTATTATTATATCTCTTTTGATTTTTCTTAGAATATGTAGAATCACATAAACATAAATTTTTCGACAATCAGAATATATCAATATATATGTAACACATATGTATTTATATGCACTAATAACTCTGTTCATTAAAAACAAAAATGCCACCTTTAGTGTCGTTTGGCACATCCGTCTATTTAATTTCGTTTGTTTTTTTCTCTACATAAGCAAAAGGAATAGACTATGCTTATATATATATATATATTTATACAGACAGGTACTTGCTTGTATGGATATATATATAAGTATATACAAACATATATGAAAATTTCACACACTTAACATATACTTTATAGTAGCGTATTGAAAGTTCACTTACAATTTTATTATTCAAAATGCATGAACGTACATATGTATACGTAAATCTCTGTATCTATATGCAGTTTTATTCGCCTTTACCTATAGGATATTACAATTTCTTCGTGTGAACGTAAACAGACTCGTAAACATAAAAAGTTGGGTATGTGTGTCCCTATAAATACATCTATATATATATATATATATATATATTATATTTCTCTCTCTTTTTCTCTTTCTCTCTTTCTTTTTTTTTTGATTTTTTTTTGTTTTTAGTTTTCTTGTTAGTTTTTTCCTTAATTATTCATATATATCCAATATGTACATTTTGATAATAACATAACACTAATTAAATAAATGAGTTATTGGTTTAAAAGAATAGTACGTAAAATGTTTTAATGTTTTTTTTTTTTTTTCTTATTTTAAAATGTAATACATGTTTTTTTTTTTTTTTTTTTTTTTTTTTTTTTAGTTTTTCCTTTGGGAATTTTTTATTTTCCTTTTTTTTTTTTTTATTTTATTTTTTTTTTTTTTTATATTTTTTTTTTTTAAATTTTTTTTTTTTTTTTTTTTTTTTTTTTTTTTTTAAAATTTAATTTTTTTTTTTTTTTTTTTTTTTTTTCTCTTGTTCAGTTTTGCCTTTGGGAATATTTTAGATTCGCTTTTTGCTTCAGTATTTGTTTTTACATATTTTGCTTTTTTATTATTTTTCCACTCATTACATGAAAGAACGTGCAGCAAAACAAAAATTTATCCCGCTCGATTTTCGATAAATGAAAGGTGTATTGGGTAACATGAATAATGCAAATATGCAAAAATGCAAATTACAAATATGTATTATGTATGTATTATATATATGCGTAAACGTTCACGTGTTCTCTTAAACTTAAAATATATGTAGCACGTTACATTGCATAATTATATATATTGTGTTTTATATTGACGTATAAATATATATTTATTATTTAATTTTATATATGAAAAAAACTCTTTTAAACATGTTCTTACGTGCGATCTCGTATGTACACGTGTTTTATATACAAGTATGTAAATTGTAGACAAATGGATATGTAAGCGTACGACCCATGTGCTTATACATATATAAATACGTATAATACATATTTATTATGTGGGGAAGAAAATTCACAAAATCATTATATTTGAACAATGAGCAATTTCAAAAATTTTGAGAATTTGTAAATTATAGGAAAAAAAAAAAAAAAAAAAAAAATTAAAGTGGTTGAATGAGCTTAAAAGTGAGAATTAGTAAAATGTATAAAAAAAAAATTTGCATCTTCTTACAATGATCGAAAAGAAACATTTTGAAAATAAAATTAATGACAAATAGATGCGTTTAAATAATTACAATATGGTAAACATGTGGAAAATATATATGTAACTTATATTTTAAACTCTCATGGTATGTACATATAAATATATATATATACATATGTAAAAATATATTAGACTTATATTTAGTACATACTTTACATTAAATATTGCATATATATGCTAAACATGTAAATATGAGAATAGTAAGTATACAAAATTTCAAAAAATTGCTAGAAAAAAAAAAAAAAAAAAAAAAAAAAAAAATACCACCAAGTACTACTTTCTACCTCTCTTGACAATTGCGTTAATGAAACTTATTTTACATTTAAAAAAAAAATTATTTTTTTCAAAAAATGTTTGGCATATATATATATATATATGTACACTTTTGAATGAAAACTTATGCTTCAATTATACAAAAATATAAATGTAAAAAAAAAATAAAATAAAATAAATTTTCTATATTTTACATTTTTGTGATAAAAAGATAAAATTAGTTTGTTTAGACTTTTTTCTTTTTGTCTCTTATTCCTTTTTTCTTTTTCTTCTTTTTTTCCTTTTTTCTTTTTCTTCTTTTTTTCCTTTTTTCTTTTTCTTTTTTTTTGCTTTTTTTTTTTTTTTTTTTTTCTTCTCCACTCTCAGTATATATAATAAATATTTAGACGTAAAGCATATAATTAAAATGTTTACGCTTGAAGCATTTATACAAAATGTCTCAAGTGTAGAAAAATTTGAAAATATAAACTTTTTTTTTTTTTTTTTTTTTTTTTTTTTACGTACCTATAAAATGAATATCAAAATGTAAATAATTTAACATTTATTTATGCATAAATTTTCTTAATATATTATTTGTATACAATCTCCCGTCTTAATATAATATATCAGAGAGAAAAGGGGGGTTGAACAATTTATTAGGTGTTTCAGCTACTAAGACAATTTTGTCTACTCAATTGAATGTACTCAAAAATAGCGACAAAAGAGGGGAAAAAAAAAAAAAAAAAAAAAAAAAAAAGCAATGTTATTTTAGGTCAAACTAAAAAATATTATGAACATTTAAGATTAAAAAAAAAAAAAATAATAAAATAAAATTATGAACAGTTCATAACTGTTAGTCTTTTATTATGATTATTTTATATATACGTGTATACATAAATAAATTAATTTTAAAAAATGCTGCTACAAAAACATTGGAACATGTATATATATGCAAATATACATGTGTTATTTTTATGCTGTTACGTTATCTTATTTTTTTTATGTACACAATATATAAGCCACTTTTTGTAATTTAAAAAGGAAACAGAAAACAACTGAGCAATAAATGTCCTCTAGCTTAATGGACTAAAATACATAGGCCGTGAATGTATGTTTGTACGTATATAAAAACAGTAATATACATTTATGCAAAAAAAAAAAAAAAAAAAAAAATATACATGTATATGAGAAAAAAATTATGCATGTATGTAAGAAAACAATATGCATGTATGTAAAAAGCCCACAGGGGGAAAGGGGAACCCCAATGATGCATGTTTTAAGTTTGTGTCTTTACAAACATGATATGTACATGCATGTATACTTATATATTGCAGGTACACTTATATGTATGTTCATTCTTGTGCCCCAAGTACATGCGAATATTTTTAACGTTTCTCACGTTTGCCTTTTTTGCAAACTATAAGACATGCATGTTAAGTGTTAAGGGATAAAGCGAGGGGCAAAAAAAATACAAACCGGCTTCTAGACAAATACAAACCAGCTTCTAAACAAATGCAAACGAATTTTCACACTTTTCAACAAAAAGAGAAGCATAATAAGGGGACAAAAAGGGCTGTCTTATTAACTTTGACAACATATATAAAAATACAATTCCAGCATGTCTATAAGTGCATATATATTAAATGTACATATTGGAAAACTGGAATTCCAACGCAGTGCTATTGAAATGAAATAAAAATTACCCCTTATTTATATGACTATCACTTTTTTATACATTATAAAAATAAAAAAAATTAAAAAAATTATTGTTGTACATATATGTAAGTAGTAAACATAGAGCAACTCTCGGTTGTGAGGAATTATAAATATTACAATGGTTTAATTATAGTAATGGGATTTTTTTTCTTTTTTTTTTTTTTTTTTTTTTTTTTTGCTCTTTTAAATTATGCTGTAATGAAAAGACACGTTTTTCTTTTCTTTTTTTAAATTATGTTGTAAAAAAAGACAAATTTTTTTTTTTTTTTTTTTTTCATTTTAAATTACGTTGTAATAAAAAGACGCGTTTTTCTTTTCTTTTTTTAAATTATGTTGTAAAAAAAGACGGATTTTTTTTTTTTTTTTTTTTTTTTTCCTTTTAAATTACTCTGTAACAAAAAGACCTGTTTTTCTTTTTTTTTTTCTCTTTAAATTTTGTTGTAATAAAAGATCGATTTTTTTTTTTTTTTTTTTCCCGTTTTGCTTTTTCTTTCACGTTACAGACTGAATATCCAAGCAGTGAGTGCATTTATATTGGATTCACTACAATCACTTTTTTTTTTTTTTTTTCCAAATTTTGAATTTCCTTTTCCCTTTTCTTTTTCAATTTTGGCTATTTCAAAGTGTGATGGCATTGCGTAATAATTTTCAAAATAAAGTTCGTTTGCGGAGCGCCCTTTGCCTTTTAATCTCCATTTTTGTATTGCATTATTTGGTTTGTCATTTTGTTGGGGTTGCCATTTTGATTTTTCAATTTATTTTTCCCTCTGATTTGTTCGTCTTACGTTTTCGCTTTACTTTTTCGCTTTACTTTTTCGCTTTACTTTTTCGCTTTACTTTTCGCTTTACTTTTTCGTTTTACTTTTTCGATTTACCTCTTTGTTTCACTTTTTTGCTCTTTTTTTTTTTCTTTTTACCATGACCACACGTATTACCATTTTTACTTCACACATGTTAAGTAAAATTGACCAGAAGTGATCGATTACTTACATCATTGCAGTGAAGAAAATATTTCATTGAATTATTACAAATTATTGAGCAAAAGGAAAAGTCACTTTATTCCCTTATGCGTCTAGTTAATTACGAATGACTGTTTTCATCTGTGTCACATTTTTACTTAATAGTTTAACAAACTTAAAGAAGCACATACACACACAGTATACCCCCCTCCCCTCCCCCTTCTGTATGTGTTATCATATAATGTGCTGTCTGAATGTCCATATTAATAAAATATTAGAAATTCAGGTTAACTCTCAATATATAAATTATTCCTCCTTTATTTATTTATTTACTTATTTGTTTATTTATTTGTTTATTTGATCATTTATTTTGTTTATTTTTACACTTATTTGTTTATTTATTTATTTATTTATTTTTTTTTTTTTTTACACTTATTTGTTTATTTATTTATTTTTTTTTTTTTTTTTTTTTTACACTTACTTGTTTATTTATTTTTTTTTTTTTTTTTTTGGTGGGGAAGTTAAAAAAACAAATGTGCAAAAATATTTACCATTTATGTGGTCGTAGTACGGGTTGACAATTTTAATAAAATTTAGTGCAACCCACAAGAAATGTTGGGAATTTTTCGAATTAACTACCAAATTTGTTTCGTACTTTTTCATTTTATTTTTTTTCAATTTTTCTGTCTAGGAATTAGATATTCCCACATGAACATTTCCTATATTAATCTCCGACTCATATACAATTAGGAAATCCCAAAACAGACGAAAAAATGTTGCGTCGTACATAAAAAAAGAAAAAAAAAGAAAGAAAAAGAAAAAAAAAATATGGAGTTACCCTATATTTCGAATTATTTTTTTTTTATGCAAAAGTAATAATGCATAAGAAAAAGAACAAAGAGATTCTCATTTGCTTTGTCAAATATTTTTATTAGTCTGTCTATACATAAAAGAAATAGCCACAATGTGGTGAAGAAAAAATATGGGAAAAAAGTTTATAGGATAGTGTAACATATAAGCTAATCTATTTGGATTCTTCCTTCTGCAAATTAAAATGTGTTTGTTAACTACAAAGAGGCGTATCCTTAAAGAAAGACAACTTTTTATTTTCATAAAAATGGAATTCTTGTTTAGAAAATTGTCTTAGTATTTTTCTAATTAAAGAGAAAAAAAAAAATAAATAAAATAAAAAAATAATATAAATAACTTCAACAAAACTGTAATATAGCTCAAATGAAATGTAAAATGAGTTACACTTTTACAATTAATGCATTTAAAAATTTCAATAATATTTTGTTCAACACCTAATGCACAACTGGTATATTTAAAGAATGAATGAATTTTTATGTAAGTTATATCTCTCATTCATTTGTGTGCGCACAATGTTCTCAACAAATTGTCGTTTAGTGATATAATAGGGCATAAAGAATTTAGAGATCAATGTTAGGAAAAAAAAAAAAAAGCTAATTGTTCTAAATTGAATAACGTGGAAAATTTTTTTCCTTAATCCGCAAATATATTCAATGTGAATATGGTAGCTACGTTTGAATGGAAACAATTACTAGACTTTTTTTATTTTTATTTTATTTTATTTTTTTTAATTGAGAATATTTACAAAAAAAAAAATAGATATTTTCTAATTTAGCCTAATTCCCCAATTTCAATTCCTTTTTTTTTTTTTATTTTATTTTTTTTTACCCTTTATTATTTTCCTTACATGGTCACACCTTCTTGTGTGAATTGAAAAAATATGACTAATCGATTAAGTGTGAAGTAGAAAAAAATGTTTTGCACTTGACCTTTTTTTTTCTTTTTTGTTTACTTCGTTTAAACGAATTGTTGAAAAAAGGTTTATTTAGCCGCTGTTCCTAGTTAAATATTAAAATCTCAAACTAGTGAGATGAGGATTTCATTGTTATTCATGTTAATCCCACGTGCCTATGAACTTTTGCAAAATATTTATTATTACAATGGCTACTTAGTCTAGTGGTATGATTCTCGCTTTGGGTGCGAGAGGTCCCGGGTTCAATTCCCGGAGTAGCCCTATTTTTGTAATGTTATACATTTTAATATATATATATATATAAACCAAATAGAAAAAAAAATAAAACATTTTATAAAAAGTAATTTTTAAAGAAAAGAAAAATTATAATTGTGTTTTACATAACGAATAATGAAATTAATTTTGTATATTCTATTTATAATAAGAAGGAACACTTTTAAATTTTTTTTTTTATTTCATTTTTTTTTTCTTAAAGAACAAATTATATAGTTTTCAAATGATTTTTTCTCCGTTTAAGAAAAAAAAAAACATATTTTGTTGTAATGCAGAATTGTGTTCACCTTTATTTCTGGTCATTTGGAATTGCAAATTACTCCATTTTGCTACCTGTTAAGCAGGGCAACAAGAATATATTATTATTCTGAATAGTCTTTTAATTCTCTTGTTCTTTTTTTTTTTTTTTTTTTTTGTTCCTTTTTATTCTTTTTTCCATCTTGGTAAGAAAAAAATAGCTGAAACGAACTTTTTGATAATAAAAATATATGAGATTAATTACTGTCCTTGAAAAAATAAAAATGTGAAGAATTCTTTTTTTTCCTTTCATTTTGACATTTACTATGTACTGCTTGGATTTGGCAAGTGGCGATAAAATATTTGGTGCATAAACATATATATATCTTTTATATTTACGTGTGTGAAAAACTGGTTATATTTCATCTCTTTTACATTTTTATATGGTGACATGCATATGGTGAGCAAAGGTAATAGTAACATGTTTTGAAAGGCTATAAAATTAGGCGAAAAAAAAAAAAAAAAAAAAAATGTTTGATATTAAAAATGTACAAAAGAAATGGAAAGTTAACAATTTTTTTTTTTTTTTTTTTCCCGTGATATCATTTAAGTAGTAATATTCACCTAGTTGTGCCATTTTGTTTCAACTGAAGTAGCAATGTGCTTAGAGTAATATTTTTGAAGCATGGTAGGCCATGAAACAATTGTACTTGCAGAAAAATGTAATATAGTGAAGTTTACACGTAAGATTAATCGCGTAAATATTTACAAAAAAATAATCATGCGAAATGTATAATAATAATAGACACATTTATTTTTCCCAATTACATAAAGGAGGACTGGTTGGGAAAGATAAATATATTTTGTGTCTAACTATGGGTGTAACAATTTATGTATTCTTATTAAATGTTTGATGAATGCATATGGAATGATATATGCACTTATGTTGACAAGTATGTATTAAACATATTCTCATCTTCGTTTTATGAACTTTTGCATTTTTGCACTGCTTTATTTTTTTTTTTTTTTTTCGTCCATTTGCACATCATCTTTTAACGTTCATAAAATGTGTGTACATATATATACTGTTACAAAATTTATTATGAGAATTCGTTAACTCCTTTGAAGAGACTGCACATCCCTTTAAGGCCTTTCCAAAATCGGTGTGTTTTCACTTTTGGACCCTTTTTGTTAACTGGGGAATAAATAAAAATGCATTCATTCCTAGTGCACATACATTTGCATGTATGTTAATGATAAATAGATTAGCAAAATGTGACAAAAGAAAAGATAAAAAAAAAAAAAAAAAAAAAATTGAAGAAAAGACAAGACAATGCCGAATTCGATTGAGTTTTAAATACATAATTTGCATATGCTTTACATGTATGAAAAGAAAATGCTCAAATTTCTGAGGGATATATATTGTTGTATGGTTTTTACAGAACGAGGGAAATATACCCCCCAATGGCTTTCAAGATTGTGCAAGGAAAATGGAAAATTTATACATATTCTCCATTTTTCTTTTATTAAACATGGGAAAGGGAGACGTGTAAGAAGTAAAAGGAAGGGGAGAAAAGAAACCCAGTGTTTTTTTTTTTTTTTTTTTTTTTTTTTTTTTTCCCAACGTTCACGTTTTTTTATTTTCTCTAGTTTTTTATTATATCATGCAGTTAATAAGCGTTCATGTAATTTATTATAACACATAAGAACATTGAAGTAAAAGAATAGGTGCATATGCAAATATGTGTTGTTATATGTATTGATGGGAAAGCTGTACTTTTTTTTTTTTTTTTTTTATCATGTTTTGCTTTACGTGCCTTTCCACTTTTTGTCACTTGAGGCACTTCAACTCCATTTGAATTTTGAACTCCCAAATTATGCTACGGTACTTATTGTGTCAATCTAAGTTGAAAGCATATTTTACTTATAAGTTTTCTTTTTTTTTTAATCTACCCAAAGAGTTGCTGTATGTAGTTGTAAAATATAAGTAAAATTAAAAATAAAAAACAAATGTAGGGGGTGGGGGGATGTGAAATTTTTACTTTTTCGATGAGAAGAATTTGTACACTGGAACAATTAAATAATGAGTAAAAAAAAAAAAAATAACGCGTTAAAAATGATAAAAAAAAAAAAAAAAAAAATTCGCATAAAAGTGTGCTTGGAAAAGGTTGAGCTAAAAGGGAAAGGAAATATATAAATAAATAAACAAATTGGAAAAGAACAAAAAAAACGCGATTTTCCATACTACATATATATAATATATATATATATTGTACATATAATATAAGTATGCATTTCTTCCCTTCTGGGAAAACGGAATATAAAATAAAATATTTTTGTTTACATTTAAAAAGAGCCCAAAAAAAAAAAGGATAGAAAAAAGAAAAAAAAAAAAACATCTTTTCTTTTTTTTTTTTTCTTTTAAAAAGATTAAAAAAATAAAAATTTATAGCAGCGCGTGGTTTCGATCCACGGTCCTGGGGGTTATGAGCCCCCCACTCTTCCTCTGAGCTACGCTGCTTTCAATAAATATATTAGAACGAATAGTCTCTTTCCTTTTTTTTTTTTTTTTTTTTTATTTTTAGCAATACGTGTATGAATAATATATAAGCACTTTTTTCTCAACTTGACATATCAGAGCAGCTTTGCAAAACTACCGAGTCTCACAACGTTCTCACAAACCGTCTCATCCAAATATTGTGTTTGATTTAAAAAAAAAATAAAAAATAAAAAAAAATAATCACAAGAGAAGGAAAACGCACAAAAGGGCAACTAATGCAATGTGAATCAAGAACACACTCTCTGATCCTGTTACTAAAGGCGCTCTTCCACACTTCCGTGTATTCAAATATATTTTAAGCACATATATAAGTGAATGCACGGATACATGCATATACACATATATATAGGATTATATATTTATGTTTATGCATATGTATATACCATACGTTTTTAACTCTTCTCATTTTCACCATTAGTAGGCATGAGCCTTAACTTAAGCTTGACAATTCTGCTTTACAAGCCGTAATGAAATATGCAAGTCATTTCCCGTTCCAATTCTTTACTTCTTTTATCTTTTATCTTATATCTTATATCTCTTATCTTATATCTCATATCTTATATCTCATATCTTATATCTTATATCTCATATCTTATATGTTTTTTTTTTTTTTTTTTTTTTTTTTTTTTCTCAAAAGTAGTAAAATTGTACGATCTCGAAAATTTGTTATATTCTTATTATACCCACGTTTATATAAAAATGTGTCTTCTCTGAAAAAAAGAAAAAAAAAAAAAAAAAAATGCTCTGACAAGAAGTAGTAATAATAAGTTTCCCCTAAATATAAAAAAGAAAACAAAGAAACAAAAATGTGTCAACAATTCTTTATTCCCCACAAATAAGATTAAAAATTAGATATACTTTGTGTATATTTTCCATTTTATGAAATGTAAAAAAGGGCGTAAATAAATTATGCACACAAGAAAAAAAAAATAATAACAATAATAAGAAGAAGAATAATGATAATAATAATAATAACGAAACAACAATAATAATAATATAACAAAATAACAAAATAAATTAAGTAAATAAAAAGGAACATTTTTAAGAACTTATTCTCCTCCCACTCTGCGTCGAACAAAATGTTGTGAATGAATAATGGTAAAGATTAAAGTATCAACGGATGGTGTGGAGCAATAAAAAAAAAATAAGCAAAAAATTGTAAGGATGTAAAAAAAGGAATCTTCATCTGTGTAAAGATATACAATTTTTATATGATAAGAAAGCTGTTCATGATATTCTTTATTACCTTATGTCTTAGTATACTTCTCTTTTTTGAATTAATATCTATTTTTATGAAATAAAAAAGCCAAGGATCTACAAATACCAACATTCTGATGAATACACATAATACATTTTTCACACTGAAATGTGTCATTCATGAATTGGCCACAAGTCAATCAGTATGAAGTATAAAGAGAGAAAAAAAAAAAAAAAAAAAAAAAAAAATTAAGATAAAATATATTTCACAAAAGTGTGAACATTACAAATGTATAGTTAAATTAAGACAGTAGAGAAAAAAAATCATTTTGAACAAAATGATACGGATAAATTTTTTAACACTATGCAGATTAATGTACAATGAAAAAAGAGAAAAAAAAAAAAAAAAAAAAAAAGTAAAATCTCACACAATTTCCCCATCTTTTTTTATATCACAACATTACAACAAAGTTTTTCTCTACATATAAAAGTATACATAAAACCCGATTGACAACAACTACTGTAAATAAATGTAACCAATTTGATAATTTTTTATAAATTTTTCATTCCTTACATGAGAAAAGATTTTATAAGACATAACAAATTGATTATAGAGAAAAGAAAAAAAAAAAAAAAAAAGAAAGAAACGAAAGGAAAGGAAATAAAAAGAACGATACGTGCGTTTGGACAGGATCACATGGCTCTTTTTTTTTTTTTTTTTTTGGGAATATCTGAAAGAGACAAATGATGCCCGGAGAAATGGCATTGAAAAAAAACAGTTCATGCTTTGTATATATATAGGAACATTCTTATATGAACATTTATTGCTATGTCAAACCTTGAGTAGACAAAAGGTTGAAATCCTATCCCTTTTATGTGAATCTCAGTGAGGTAAGTAAAACATTTTTTTCTTTACACATGAACAGTATTTATATATTATAAAATGTCAAAAAATGAAAAAAAAAATAAAATTTTTACATGGATATGTGCAAGACTGGACGTTCTAGCAGCACACTTGGCTAATTCAGTTAGGCAAAAAAAAAAAAAAAAAAGGAACAACAATCAGACCTTGTTGACCGGCTCTGTTGATGCAGATCCATACGCTGTAAGAACTTCTTCTCATTCTTCTTGTTCGTAAAATGAGGAACATAACTATATGTGCCTCCCTTAAATGACTTGTTTCACAGGATGATTCAATATTTTTTTTTTTTTTTTTTTTAACAAGTTGTGTAAACCATTTCATTCTTACGAATTTATTCTAGCACATAAGATTCAAAATGATGAAACGAAATCCAAAGACAAAAAAAAAAAAAAAAAAAAAAAAAAAATCTCCATAAGGGAACTATTTTAGTGAAGCTACACAACAAATGTTACATAAATACAGCTTAAGATATTAAAAATAAGATTAATATTTTTTTTTTAAACAGTTTTAGAGTAAGAAGAAAAAAAA